>NC_037644.1:13838501-14188085 GCF_003254395.2 Apis mellifera | reverse complement strand
ATTGTTATTATACACGTTTCGAATAAATGTAGTCGATCTCCGAACGCGGATCGAAATGTACGCTTTCGATTCTTATTCTATACGTTTCGATATTTATAATCTTCATTATCTTTTTAAATTTATTTCCAAATTCTTCGTAATGAGCTTCTTCTAGTAAGAAGAGATAATCCCAACGAAAACCTCGTTGTATTTTTATACTTTCGAAACGCTTTCATTATTTATTAATTAATAATGATCGTAATAATAAACGTAATAATAAATTAATAATAAATAGAATTAATGAGAATATACGGTCAGTGCCATCTCTCTTCTTACTATCCCCTGCTAATTCCTTCGCGTGTAGATAGATCGCGCTAGTATTCCATTTCCTAACGAAAAAAAAAACTATTATTTCTTTCTTTTCTTGATTAAGTATTTCGATCATCAATTTTTTCTTTCAAAATTTCTTTTATAAACTAATCTTTATAAATTATCCTTCCAATTTTCTTTTTAAATAATTAAACCTTCCGATCGTAAGTTTTTAACAATTTTTTCATCGCTTCGTTCGTACGCATCTGTTCGTAAAATAACCATTTCATTTTTTTCCTCTTCTTCTTGTCTTCCTTTTTTCTCAATATTCTAATAAATTTCCTTTCCTCCATTTAGACCGTCCATGTAATCCAAACTCCCAAGTTTTTAAAAAGAAACTTCTTTTTTCTCTATTCTTTCTAAACTTAAAGTAATCCATCCAACGATAAATGATAAACGTTTAATCTTTTTCTTTGTTTAAACTCTCCAAATATATTATTCATCCTTTCATTCTTATTCGTTATAATTCCGATTCTTCCGCTTTCTTAAGTCTAATCTTTTTTTCCTTCGATATTAAATTTTTAATTTTTGTTAATCTCGTCTAAACCATAAATAATTCGTTTCCAAATTATAGTTCTTATATTTCCTTTCATGTAAGAAAAAAAAGATATTTCTTTTTATTAATTTTCTTTCCTATAGTTCTTTTCTCTTTTCTTCTTTCTATTTTTCGCTTCTTCTTTAATTTCTGCGTGCCGACAATTTTCTCGTATTACCGCTAGACATCCGATACTTTTCCGCGCCATTAAGCTGATAATCTCGCTTCGAGAGTAGCCACGATCCCACTCCTGCTTCCCGGGAGCAAAAGCCGGTAGGAGCGATTCCTAATGATATAACCCTCCCCGTCTAACCTCCGCCGGTGCCTCCTGCAAAATTCGAGTCCGGCCCAGGGGACACCCCCCGGACCGGAGAGAGCGGTCTCCTGAGTGAAAAACCCCCTAGACCTGAGAGGGACTTCCCAAGTCCGTAGCGGGAGAAAGACACCGAGGGTCATTCCCTCGTGGCAAGTTTAGAAGTTGTCCGTCGCTCGCGAAAAAAACTCGAAGTCGAGAAAGCGAGTCTCGAACCCGAGTCTTTCCGCGTGCGGAAGAAGCAGCGTTCCGACTTAGCCACAGCCCCTCTAACGAAAAATTTTAATTTTTGACTATTTAAGGTCGAGAATACTTTTCGAGACTTTTTTTTTAATTTCGATTTTCTTTCATCCTTCCGGATCGTTTTCTATTGTTCCGAAAAATCGTCGAAAAAAAAAATTTTTATTTAAAAAAAATAAAACTCCGTATTATATAAATGGAACCGAGAATTGATGCGTTGTTTGTCAGTGACGTGTTCGCTTGGATTTCGAATTCCATCTATTTTTCGATGTTTCTTTTGAGAAATTTAATTTTCATCTTATTTTCTATTTTTTTTTTTTTTTTTCGTACGTTTCCAATACCATAAAAATTTTTCTATTCGAAATTGTACCGATAAAACAAAGATCAAAAATATGAACGAAATTATCGAAAAAAAAAGAATTATAGTAATTAAAATTATTTATTATCGTTAAAACTATTAAAGCGCAACTTTAATAGTTTATAATAGTATAATAGTATATTAATAGTATATAATATTCTATAATAAGAGGAAGGAAGAAAGATAAATTCGTCAAAAATGTATAAAAGATATTTTTACGAAAGAAAAAGCGTAACTAAATTTTGATGATTGAATTAAAGATTTACGATACTGATAATTCGGACGATAATTCAATAAAAATGATTAAAACATAAAAATAAAAAAAAAATATTCTTTGATTTTTTATAAATTTCATAAATTAATAATGAAAAAAGAATTTGAAAAATATTAAAATTAAAAATCTCTGTAAACGTAACGTGAAAACAAAAAAAAAGAAACGTCGTGATAATAATTGATAAATTAATAAATTGAAATAAATATTAATATTCTTACGAATATTATAGCGAACGTGAATCGTAGCGCGATGTCATTATGTATACATAGTCGATTAAACGTACTCGTATACGTAGTCGTTTTCCAAACACGGAGCGAAACGGATTTATTCCTTCGATTGTTATTGCATACGTATCGACTAAACGTAGTTGGTTTCTGAACACGGAACGGTACGAACGTTTTCCTTTCTGCTCTCTGAATAAAAATTTTATCGATGTACGATATATTAAATAAAATATTAAAATGTAAATGATCGTTGAATAAATAAAGTATAAAAGTATAAGAATATAATTATAAATATGTAAATTGATAAAAAGAAGAAATAAATATTCATCGAATATTTATTCCTTGAAGGATATGATAAAAAGGAACGAAACGAGTAATCTAATCTAAAAGTAAAAAAAAAGATATATTACAACGTTGATAAATTTATATTAATTTTTTCTAAAAGTTTCAGCGTTGTGTATATTCTCTTTCTTTTGTTACACGTTTTAAACGGTTTCGTATATTTATTATATTTAATCGTCATCTCTTACTATTCTTAATTTTATTCAACGATTCGATTTATTCTATAAGAATATTTAAATACAATTACGCGATATTTATTGCTCTGTTACTTTGCTTTGCTTAAATCGAAATAGCATTTTTCTTCCATGATTTATAATATTCCGATTAAACGAATAAAAGTTTATCGAGTATGATAATTTGATTGATTATAAAGTATTGGTAATAGTAAATTAATAATATCGATAATCGATATTTCTTACCTTATGTTTGTTAATAGTTTTCTTCGTGCGTCGTTACGTTAAACGAATTTAATAATAAATAAAGTTAAAAAATTATTTGGTATAAAATAAACTATGCCGGTTAATTTTCAACGGTATTATTTATTATTGCAAGCGAGTTTGAGAAAGATAGTTATCGTAATGATTTCGTGATACATTCGAAATATGCGATAATATTGTCAGACTAACACAATGACCTATCGTCGCCGCTTACATATATGTGACGCGTGTGTGCAGCGTGTGTAGATTGTTTTATCAAACGGGTCCTCCTCGCATCGCATTAAAACTAATATTGTTTATGCTTGTAAAGAATATGTACACGAAAGAGGAAAAAAGGAGATATTATTAAATATTGAACGAACTTAGCGTACTTAGTAAATATATCCTACGCATTAATGGAACGTTTTTTTTTTTTTTTTTCGTAAAAAATAGATTATGCAGAGCACCATGGTTTCTTTATCATTTTTTTCGTCCAAGTCTTTCATTTTTTCTTTTTTTTTTTTTTCTTTTTTTTTTCGTTCATTTTCATTTTTCACTTTATTCTCAAATTAACTGGATTTGTTATATACAATTTTCCGCGTATCACCACGATGAATATGACGGGACGCTGTAACGCTGCTTGCAAGCGCATTACGAAATGTGGTTATTCAGGCGGCGAGATTACAGTATCGCTGCCGTATCAGCGCGGTATCTTGCGAACGATCGAAAAATAAACGAGGAACAAAAACTGACTATAATGTTGTTGCAAAATTTTATGCCCTGTGCTCAGTCTTTCACGCGCGATACGAATTTTGTGTGCTCGTTTTGCTCGTCCTCTGCGAAACGATTCGATCAACTTCGATCATTCTCTGATTTATCGAATCATTTTCGATCTGTTTCGGTTATAAATTGATCGACACCGTACGTACGTTTCATATGGGTTGAAATTCCAATGGTTTGAATACGATCCGCGCATTCTTAAATGGATGGAAATTAATATGATCAACGATAATGATATAACGGATAACCGATAGATTTAACGAATTATCTAACTATCTATCGAAATAGACGATATCGGAAATACAATTTGATCTCGATTTTCGCTTTATTTTCGCTAAATAACGATAGAAATGTAAATATTACGATATTATTTTTATTTTTCGTTTAAGACTTGGCTAAAAAGTTACGTAATTTTTGCCACGAACTTTTCGCTGGAACGAGTAACAGAGGACGGACTCCATCTCGGAATTTTTGAGTCTACAAGTAAGTATTTCATTACCGAGCTCAAAAAACCGGAGGATCCTTCGCTTCTCCGAATTTCTGTCGCGTCTTCTCCGTTCTGCGATTCGTCGTCGAGATTGATCACCACGGGACGATCGTCGAAGCGAAGAAGGTAAGGGTGTGGTGTACGCAAGATGTATAGTGTATGATAATAATAATAATAATAATAACAAAAAAATATTCAAAGGCAGGGAAAAGAAGTAACGATAAAAAATTGAAAAATGACCGAGGCATAAAATTTTTCGCAAAACCACCAAGGAGGCTCGAAATCGTTTCGATTTATCTTTGACACATTTGCTTTCGAGAGTCCTTGGTACAGTCGTAGAGAAATAAGTAAGATCACAAGCGTCATAGAGGCTCACGAGAGTCTCCGAGATTAGAACAAAAACATAAAAAATAGTAATCACTGTGTATACGTGAGCATGTATAATGATTTTGAATGGATCCGCGCACATGTAATGCATCATCGCGCATGTGTGTACCTGTATTTGTGTGGATGTATATGTATCGCGTGTTTCCTACATTACGCTCATCGCTTAAATACTAACTTGTCTTATCTTTTATAATTATATACATGTTATAACGTCACTTGGTTTGCCTGTATCGTTTCGGATATACAAATATAGTATTATCCTTACTCTTTATATCACATATCGTATATAAGAAGGCACCAGAAGTAATTCTAGGTCAAAAATCTTTTCGCGAGATGAGTTTCTCAACTGACATTATGCTAACCGTGTGATGGAAACATCTGTACGTTGTACAGTTGTTTGCTTTTATTTATTTGCGTCCACGCTCTACCGCGAACAGTACACGTCGAGGCCGTAACTGTTTGCGATCTGTTTTTCGAGCTTTGCATCGTGTCATCCGTGTAAGATTTGTTCGCGTTAACCACGGTAATTTTATTCGAATTGAATAAAAAGACGATCGAAGGTCAATTTCATATCGTATAATTTTACAAAAATTAACGAAAAAGAAACGAGAAAATTTTGCCTTCGCTTGATCGTTTTACCATCGTTTTATTTCATCGTTATCGTATCATTATTAGTGACACTTATTACGATATATTCTGTTCTCGATCCTTGTTCAGATCACGTGGAACACACGATACGATCAATGGGAAAGGGAGGGAGATCGGCAACGACTAGGCATTCGAGGCCGTCTCTGGATCATGCTTCGATCTTTAAGATCGTTCGCACCCATGAGACCAGTGATTTTACTTCCGCATAAAAACACGATATGATGAAATTCTCCATTTTGATCCATTCAAGACTTAAAAGACACGTAACGTGTACGATGAACGCGTGTTTAAAAAAAAAATGAAAAAATGAAAAAAAAAAGAAATACAATTTCAAGTTATCAATACACCTATTCTTATATAAAGTTATCACGTTCGACTCATTGATTCGAACGAACGCACGAGTGATAAGATCGTTTGCAAAATTAACAAATTGCGAAACATCTTGAATCTTTTTTATATATAAAAAGATATTATTATGCTTGAAGAAGCACACGCCTCTGATAATCACGCCTTTAAATACGATCGGGTTCACGATCAAGCTCGCGTTTTACTAATCGATCGCTTCCCTTAGCGCGGCTAACTGCTCCTCCCCGAGCTTCACCTTGTCCTGGATCTCCCGACCGTCCACGATCAGCTTCGCCTTCATATTGATGAAGTGTTGATAATCCGCGAATTCTTCCTCGTTCAGGTACTTGGACAGGATCGTCGACACGTTCACGCTACGCTTGTCAATATTACTTTTCAGAATCTTCGCTTCTTCGAGTTGATCCATCAACTTATCCCTCTTGCTCTCGAGTATTTTCTGCGAATTAAAAAAAAAAAGATTGTTAAATAGATAATTTGAATATTTTGAATTTACATGATTTGATAGAAATGTTTCGACAAAAATATATTATTGATATGTTGAAAAAAGTACATGGAATATACGAATATTAAAATAATTTACAAGAATGGATATTGAATGGATATTGAAAATATGAGAGCTTAGAATGCGAATCGTACGAAATGGAATAGGAATGTGCGTTGGAAATAATATATCCTTATTAAAATCAAAAACAAGATATTTTTAAAATCACGTCTAAAAAAAAAAGAAAAGTATTCTAAGAAGAAGAAAATTCAAGAGTTGAGAATTCGGATTATTTTCTTAAAAATAAATACAATTTCAAACATATCTATCCATTCTTTGACGTAAAAGTTTTCTTTTTATAATTTTAATACCTTAATTCTATAATGTATATGATAATATAAGACCTTAATATATTAACATAAGATCTCTCCGAAAAATTAAAAATAATTACATTTGCATTCTCCGTTCTTTTTGTTCAACGATTATAAATCGTCGTTTCTATCATCGCATCGAATCGACGACAATGAGAGAATACTGGTTGATTAATTTATCAATTAAACGGATATATTTATATCTATTTCTGTTTTTTCAATTTATTATTCGATTATTGTCGCTCGAACGACAAATTATGATTGTTAGAGGTTTGATCTGAAAACACGAACGATCTTGCCTCGCAAGAACGATACGCCTCGCGTATTTCTACGAGTTTTCAAAATTAATATTCGTGAGTTCAAATCTGAATAATACCCACCCTTTCCGCGTGTTCTGCCGGCATTCCGTAGAGAGCGTTCTCAGCTCGAGCTAATCTGCCACTCAGGCCGAGAAGAAGACTCGTGATTTTGCCTACTTCCTCTACGTGCAACCGATACTTGGACGCTTCCGCTGGTCGAGCAACAGCGGAGATCCTTGTTGCGACTCTTGCTCCCAAAGCCTCGTTCACCTCTCCCTCTTCGCGAACTGCTTCCTGCTCGGCTCTTAGGACCACGAGCTTCTTGTCCAGGCTCATCATCAACTCCTCCTATAAAGAAAATCGAATAAATTTCAGCTCGTTTGTTTGAACGTTTTTGTTTGAACGGAATGGAGAACTCGTTGACTTTCGGGATCGATTTTTAAAACAATTGTTTCCAATTTCATCGTTAAAGGACGAAACATTGAGTGAAAAGAAAAATAATAAATTGGATAAGGACAATATTAGAATACGAATGCATTCGAGAATTAAATTCTCGATAATATGAAAGCTATCTTGTTATAATGATGTACCTTTTTCTGCCTGAGATCAAGGCTATTGGTTGGAATGATAGGCGGCACATCTTCCTGTCTCGTCGATCCCTCAACAGTCACGTCACGTGAATATCTCGTGAGAAACCTTGCCTTTCCTTCGGATGTGGTGAAATAAGCGGACGTCGGGGATAGAGGACTGGTTGAATCTGCCGATAACGGAGTCGAGGGTATCGACTCGTGCCTGCAATAATGATCGTTTTCATTTTTAAGTTGTTCCTCTCGCACCTGATTGGGTATCGACGCAATCTTGACAATTTTTATGATATCACAACAATCACCGAATATAAGATTCGTGGACGACACCGATTGCATAATCCGCAAGCATGACTCACGATTCGATCGATCGGCACGTTTCGAGGAACAGGATATGTCTCGCGAATGATTTACTATCCTGATGTAATCTCAAACGCGTTTCTTGTCACGATGCGATCAACGTCACAAATCGTGTCGTTATGATTTTTGATTCATCAAATAATTAACGATCGAATGACAAGAGAACTGATATTAGATACGATTCTCGCCGATTTCTAACGAAATTTAACGAAGTGATATATATAGATATATATATATATATATATATATATATATATATATATATATATATATATATATATATATATATAGATAGATAGATAGAGACATATGTCTCTATCTAAAAATCTGCGATTATAATTTGCGTTTTCAATCAAACGCCAATTCTTATAAATTATTTTATTTTATTATTTGAATATGTCATTATTCGAATGTCCAAATATTTTAAAATGAAATAACTTTTTCTCACGAATCGATGTGTAATCGAGCAAGCATAAATAATTGAATATATATTTCAAAATAAATGTTAAAAAAATATTTGTAACATCGTTCCATTTCTAGAGATCTTTCTTGAGATTTTTCTTTTTCAAAAATTGTAGATATAAAATTTATAAAAATCGCTCACATCCATCAATCACTCTCAGAGTATATTCGTTGAGCCATTCGTTTTTGAATCTCAATTTGTGAAATTATTTCGCTCAAATTCGATATTTGATATTTGATAACAATTGCAATAACGATTGAATAACAATTCGGAATGATATGGAACAAAAGATACATCCGATCGAGATGCAACTGTTAACCATTCGAAAACGAATAAGTGTATAATATTAAAAGAATGATTTTAAAAATAAAAGAGAAAGTGATAAGAAATAGAAAACTTGATGATTTGCGATGATTTTGAAGAGCGATCTGGTCAATTTGCTATTGTGTCTGATCTGGCTCGTGAGCTCGCTCGGAGAATTAAAAGCAATTAATGAAAAGAGGAAGTGGATGCTGTTGCGATCGTTAAATCTCGTGTGGATTTTGCGCGTCGCGATCCAAGAAACCACCCGTGACCACTTTCGAAAGCGTTTCTGTTCTACCAGGGTGTGGTAAGAAACTCTCTTGCTTGAGTAAGTCAATCTACTTCCAGTCAACGAAACAACGTTTTACCGTTGGAAATTACCAGAGGAAAACGTTGGTTAGACGGAACGATTGTAGGTCGTATATACACGATGGACGATGAACTCGTGTTCGAGAGAGAAGATCGGTTCGAAGATACAATAAATTTTTTACAGTACTTGAGATACTTTGGAACTTTCGAGTAAAAAGAATAGGTAAGAGAGATGGCGAAAATATTTGAATGTTTTGTCAATTATCGTTGATCGTACGGTGACGAAGAAAAAAAATATAATCCAGTGAGAACAAATATAAAGGAATAAGAAGGAATTAAAAGAAATAAGAATGATCATATAAATTTTTTACGATTACTAAACAAATCGAAAGTAAAAAAAAAAAAAAAAATCGTGAAAAAAGTAATCGAATCGACTAATTCGATTAAATTGATTGAGAACTGTTCTATTGAGGAAGAAAATTGAGAGATTGCTATTATATGTACATACGTGTGTATGTGTATAAAATACGTCATATAATAGTCAATTATAGAGATTTTTATTGTATTATGAAAGGGGAATTTGATTTTAATTTATACTTCTCCGTATCTTTGATCTCCATACTAGATGTTCGTGTGTTATATTGAAAAATATGTGACGAAAACCGCGGGGTGAAGAATCGAGCGAAACGATGTCATCGCTCGTTCGTGGCAGACTGGCGAACGAAATGATGCGTAGACCACCAAGTAGCTAGTCTAACAATATCATTTATGGCTAGTTACGCAACCGTCTTGCGCCTTTGATACTTTCTCCCGGTATATGCCGGAGAAATATTGTCCATTATTAAACCGGATGATTTCAGATTGACGGGAAAAAACTCGTTTTTCGGATGAAATTAATTACCGATAGCTTTAAAAGGTGTTCGAGTACGTTTATGAACTTAATCGAGAATTATTTTTCAATCCTTCGTTATTCTCGCGATTTCAATTTTATATAGCCTTTTGGCCACGAATTCGAATAACTCATCATTTAAAAACGACAAAAACGACAAAAACGACAATTAAATTCCAACAGTAATGGAGCTCTTTTAACGATGATCGGCTAAGAATCTTGCAATCACAATCGCCCACATAAAAGTCATTCGTCGATTAATAATGGATTTATTCTTCGATAGATCGATCTCTTTGATTTTTTCTTATTCGCGGTCCATCGTGAAAAAAAAAAGGAAAACTCTTTAACATCGTTTCGTCGCGATTAAAATGTCAAATTTTCTGAAATTGTAAAAATTCATCAAATAATAAATATTAAAATAACTCGATATTTTTACCAATACTTTTCATTAATTTTCATTGACACGTCATTATACAAGAAAATAATGATGATAACCGCTTCTGCCGAAAATCCATTGACGAAAAAATCATCCTATACAACGATATAGATAGAGATTTGAGATATCGAATTCGATATCTATCGAAAATATCCTATGATCAAGATGATGGTGAAAGTGAACAACGATAGATCTGGACGAATGGATCAATTTGTATGAAATATCGACGGGATCGTGTATCGTCCAGGACGATTGGTTAACATTTATGTAACGATAATAAGAGGAAATAGTGCGGGTAACTGAAAAGAGAGCATGAGTTTAGACTTATGGAAATTACAGGATTTTGCATAATCGTTTCAATCGAATGACGCTCGCTGTATATGTACTCGATTTTTTTCTATAATTTGAAGCTATATTAAGTTAAAAAATGATAAACATATGAATTTTATACATCGTTATGTCTATATATTTAATATTTTAACTTCTTAGATTTTTTAAATAAATCCTTAGATTTTTTAAATATTTTTTTAAACGCGTATTTAATATATGTCTATAAATCAAGTATTATTTTTTTATTTTTTATTATTACATATTAATACTCCTTAAGTAATAAAATGATAAAATAATTTTATTATGCACAATATTCAAAATTTTTATACAATATATTTTTTGTCGAAATAAAAAAAATATTATGAAAAAATATTATTTTAGTTCATATAACTCACATATGAATCTCATTGATGATAATAAAAAAATCTTCAATTATTAAAATTATAATAATAATAATATTAAGAATAATACTTACTTTTTTTCCTCGTCTCCATTATCCGAGCAAGGGGTCGTTGGTTCTTCGAGAGACGATCGACGTTTAGGTCGCGGATGCAAAGTCGCTTCCACCCTGAACAGACCGGTAACATAGTCTGTGGGTTTTTTATGCTCTGGAGCTGGAACTGATAAAAACGAAGTGTGATCGAAAAGAAAATGGACGATATTTATAAAAATTTGAACAACAAACTAATCTAAATATAGCCTTTATTTTTTTTTCAAAATAATTTTCTTCTTCTATGTTGATGCAATAATTTTGTCGCTTCTCTGTTTATACGTTTGAAATATTTTTTGAAAATTTCTATTGGTGTGATACATTTTGTTGATTTTTGAATAAAATGGAAGAGGAATTCACAATTTTCGATAAGGAGGAAGTAAAATGATTTGATGAAAAAATAATTGTGTTCAACAATATGGAAGAGATTCAAATTGAATGGTAATTAGAAAAATTAGAATTTTACATAAGAGATTTATTTCGAGATGGATGTAAAAAAAAATCTAAATTCAAATCTTAATTTAGATTAATCGGTTAATAACATTAATTTAAATTTAATCTAATTTCTTTGTAATAGAATTTCTGCACGTGCTTGGAATCCACGTGGAAGCCGTAAAACGTGTGTGCACGTTCCTGTATCGAAAGGAATGGAGACAAGGGGCAATAACAACAACGTAATTGAATAACACGGTTGACTGGTCGATTGGTTTAACGCTTATTAAAATAAAAGGTCGTCGGCCCGGCCAATGGACTCCACTTCGTCGCGGATGACGCATCAACAGCTATCAACGGACGCGTGGTACGAACAAACTAGATCGTGTAGGTATGTATCTTATCTGTGTCTTATCATCATCAAGTGAATAATAAAATTCTCGGACAAGCGGATCGAAGCTGACGATGATATTAGCTTGGTTAAATTTGCCTTGCTCGCGATAAGCTACCGATGGAAACGTGAAGATCGTTAATCGATATCTTGCATAGATTTTACGTTTATTAAACGAACGAATAATATAGGACTAGTTTTAAATTGAATTTTCGAACTTTTCAAAAAATACGACAAATATATTTACGTCAATCGTAAAAGTGTTCATGCATTATTATATAAGGAAATCCAAATCTGATCCAAAAATTCGAATTTTTTTTAAATAAAAATATATGTATAATGGATTAAACATATTTTTTTTCAATTTAATTTCTGTTTTAGATAGAGAATCTTGTTCAGTGTGCAAAATTTTCCTTATTTTTTTTTTTTTCATTTTTAAATTATATGTATTTTAAAAAATGAAAATATAATTGAAATATCAAAGATTTATTTTTTCAATATCTCGAAGAGATATTATAATAATAATAAAAGAATTACTCCATACCTAATTCGTTATAATATGTTATTAAATAAACCTTTTCGCAAAATTAATGAAAATTAATATTGATAATATAATTATATTAATCGAACATGTAATTGAAGAAGAAAAATATAGAAAGATATTCGCGATTAAAAACCAAAATATTAAATTAAATTAAACATTATATCGTGAATTATTAAATCGGTACTACTCGAAGCCATTGATTGACGTATATATATATATATATATAAACTTACCTAAAAGAGGTACCAGCTTATCGTTCGGATTGAGCTGACTTGCCAAGTCTCGACCCAGTTCCTCGCATTCGATCTCTTCTGGTAATTTCTTTCTGCAAAGAAGAATTTCCCGAATCTTGACTGTCGATGATTCAATCTCTGTTGTTTCTGGAATATCTGTCTGCGAGGCAACGTCACTGGTAGCCGTGTTCACTCGAAGCACAACCTCTGTACGTTGTAACAGTGTCAATCCCTCTATTCCCGGTTGAGGTGATACGCATGGCGACATTGGAGAAAACGATATGTCCTCTTCGACCGGAGAATTTCTCGATGACGACGAGGAGGAAGCTTTCGATACGCAGCTCGATACGGAAGAAGTCGAAGATCTTCCTCCTGATCTAGATTTGCTCGATAAAGAGGACCTATCCATTCGCAATTCTATCTCTTTCGTTTGATTCGAGCGAACAGGTGAACTGGATCTATTGGAAGAACCAGTGTTGTCCGTTTGAGTGGGGCTCGAGACTTTTCTATTGTTAAGGAAAGAATTCTCGTTTTTGGAGAAACTATTGGACAAGTTTCGTGGTGAAATATGAAGATCCGAGGATTTACCGGATGAGGAGGAGGAAGAGGAAGAAGAGGAGGAGGAGGAAGAGGAAGAGGAGGAAGAAGAGGAGGAGGAAGAACTGGAACAGCTTCCGGATCGTCTCGGTACTGCTCCTCTTGAACTATCTCCTTCGACTTGATCCGGTGATCTTGGAGGAGAACTGGTCGGTAGTGTAGGCTTTTCCGAAACAGGTGACGCTTCGATGGAACTCTGCACTTCGAGGCTGCGTGGCCAACAACTATCAGTTGTGATCGTCATTGCAGTAGTTGTTGACGATGTAGTGATACAAGTGGTGATCGTGCTGGTCGTTGTCGATGTAACGTTTGTTCTCTTTTCGTTACGTCGATTCAAAAGTTCGATGTTCTGTGAGGTCATCTCAATGGTGGCGCTCCGTTCGCGAAACAAATTTTCTTCGACCACCGAAGAAGGTATTTCCATACTCCGATTCTGTTTCTAATTGTAATTTGTTAGATTAGTTTTCTTTTTCTTTTGGTTTAAAATTCAAGTTATTATTACTTGAGTAAATATATTATATTTACAATATAATATAATATAATATATGTATATATGTATTGTATTATATTATAAAACATATATATATATATATATATATTTTATATCAAGATTTTATTAATCTAGAATTTATTAGATTTTATTAAATAGTATATAAAAAATTTTATTAAATAAAAATAAAAATTTAAATTTAAAAGTGATTGATTCATAAATAGTTGATCGTTAATTAAAATTTTTTTTCGACGAATCAAGTTTGAATAAATGAAATTGTACTATATATCAATTCTCTATATTATATAATGATATTCATATTATTAAATATTAGCGAGTAACTCATCGAGGATATATCGAGAGCAAATTCGTTAATAGAAATTATTACCTCTCTGTTCTGAGATAAAGGCTCGCAACTAGCTGCCAACTTCCTGCGTTCGCGTTCCAACTGTCGATTTCTATCGTTAAGAACTTCGATACTCTGAGGGGACTGTCGTTCCTTACGTTGTTCATAATCGTGTCTCCTCTCTTGATGATAATGATGATGATGATGATGATGATGGTGATGATGCTGATGTCGGTCCTCCAAATTATCGTTATTATTATTCTCACTGGTTCGTGATCTCGCATCATTCAACTGCAATTTCTTGTTCAAATCGTGCGACAACTTTCCAATCATCTCAGCCGAATTTTGTTGTTGTTGTTGTTGTTGTTGCTGTTGTTGTTGTTGTTGTTGTTGTTGCTGCTGCTGCTGTTGCTGTTGCGCCGATCGTTCTTCTAACCGGTGATGAAGAGCGTCCACGCTGTGCGATTTGGAAAGCTCCGGTTGTTGTTGGTGATGGTGATTGTTATGATGGTGATGGTGATGATGCTGCAACGGATGATGAGGCGTGACGCGAAGAAGAACCGGATCATCGTGATCCCGTGGCGGTGGCCAATCCTCTAGGCGAGATGTCGGTGACATGGTTCTCTTGTAACTACCTTCGGTATCAGGCGCACCTCGTTCTCGCCGATATGCCAGATAAGAGGCCTTCGATTGACTCCTGTAACCAGAAAATCGAACAATGTTAAAAGATCGTAGTGAAGGATTGATCATAAACGATAGATCACGATCTAATTTATTTATAAAACGATAAACAATCTGATTTGAGCAATCGCGAAAATATATAAATAAGTATTAAGGATAAGTATGAACATCAAAAAAAACACGTTACATTTAAATAATTATAAATAATTAACAAATAATAAATATTTATTCAAATTCTTGTTTAGAAATATTTTCAATCAGGATTTACAAATACATTTGTATTTATAAAAAGACTAATCACACGTGACAAATGTAACGATATTTGATACGCGTGTTAATCGACACTAACTTTTTGAAACGATAGCGATGACATCATGAAAACGATAAAAATTAAATTCTTTACGGCGTAGTCGCCAGAACGTTTTAATTTTTAATCATCGTAACATTCGCTAGTATTTATTACAGATTTATATAATCTATTATAAGTTATTATAAGCTATAAACTATAATTCATTTTTATTAGTTTAATTTAGTTTAATTATTGTTTTACTGTTACAATTTTAGTTTTTAATTTTAATATATATATTTATTGATATTATTATTGATGATATAATTTATAATTAATATATATTTATATTTAATTATCCGCCACTAGGCCCGAAAATTTCGTATAATATTGTTCATCCAACGAAAATACAAAATGCAAAAATAGAACAACGTGACGCAGAAAATACGCTTACGTTAGGTCTTCTCTTTACTGTTACAAATATACTACATATATAAATAATTTCGTTTTGATCGTCAAGACAACGCATGTCTGTATAATTATGGTTTGAATTATCGATTCTCATCTTCCTACAGGCTGTTCGAATATTTTACTATATGTTATTCAGTATATGTATATATGCACCCTTTTATCGAATACATATTATATTATAATTTATTCCCATATCGGCAAATGGCATGGAATTAACGTGTGTAATTTGCCGAACCGATCGAGCTTCCACGAATGAAACAAAGTGCTCTTTTGCCGAGAGTAAAAGTGATCCATTGTTCGGTCTGCTTGCGAAATTCTTACCAACGAACGCATCGATTGTATGATTGATCGAACGAACGTCATCGATTCGCGAACGCTTTTTGATGAGATTCGATGAGAATAGACGATAGACGTCGCATCAGCGTTTTTATCGACACTTGAATTTCAATTTAAGCATTCTGATTCAAATCCCGATTTTTTTCTCACCGCCAGGTTTTCCACGAACACGCGCGCGCGCGGAAATTGAGCCGAAATCCTAATCGACGATCGAGTATCGATCACCGTTCTGTTTGCTCTTTCAACATGATTAGATGATATTATGTAAACCGCGTTTCGTGCGAAAGTCATCGTAATCGGAAGGAAAGTGTAACATTTGTTGCCAGATCCGACATGTGAAACGTTTTGTTAGCGAAGAGAAAAGATCTTGTAATATATATTTCTCTGGACGAATACTAATTATCCTTTCTATAATGCGAAAAATAAAAGATAAAAGAAAAAGCTTGAATTTTGTATCTTGATCTAATATCTCTAATAGAGTGTAAGTTATAACGCGATTTCTTCGCTTATGTATGCTCTTCGTAGATTGTTCTCTATTTAAGAGAAAGCGATGATTATTATTTTCAAGTGATTACACATCGTTTATGCGAGACCGATATCCCCGATAACTTATCATTAATTGATAACCGACTATAGCTGGAGGACGGGAAAGAAAGAGAAGGAAGAGAAGAAGGAAGAGAAGTTTGATTTCTTGCCAAAATATCGATCGATGTTATTGCTCTCTCCGATATCTATGTCAAATTTGTTCGCTTCGTGATCGAATCTGGGCTGATATTGTTATGCTTCGATTGTCAGTATGTAAGTAAGTATAATACATCGTCGTTGCGTGCCGAATATAAGTATGTACTTTGAATCGTATGCACGATACGCGACAAAAGCATATACCCGAAAAACGGTTAATAAGCTTCGAATCGCTTTCTCGAATTAATCGATTATGCACAGCTTGCTCGATCAAACATGACTTTGTTATGTTATGATTACAAAAAAAATTCTAATCTTTCATTATTCTTTTACGTTGATATTTTTATTATAGGATGATAGATTGTACGTATATTGATTTATTCCTGGGATTCTATTTCAAATTATTAAGATTAAAATTTATCGCAAGTATAATTCGCATTATCGGTATAACACAATCTCCAACGTAATATTTAGCAATAAATAATGTGCAATCGCTTTGACAACAATAATCTTAGCTACACTTGTATATTTATTCACTTGTATGTTTTGCAATATATTTATGTTTTTAAATCTTAAATATATATTGTAGATTTAAAAATTATAGTAGCAGTAAAAATATTTTAAAAATACGAAATACGATCATAAATATTTAAAATTTCTTTTCCGATTATTTTTATTTTTCATATTGAAATGATAATAATAAAGATCATTTGAAATAATTTAGATTAACTCGAGTTAATTGTAATTATTCTATTTATTGAAATAAAAAAAACAAGTTCTAAAGAATGATTTTACGATTTCCGCGTCATGGAGGATAAAAAACATGAAAAAAATAAAGAAATTTTTCTTTTTAACAGCTTCCGAAAGAATTAGAAGAGTTCACACGGATTTCTGTCTTGTTCTGGTTAGAAATGTACGTGGTTGCCGGCGGAAAAGAAAGTTTTTGCCGTAACGAGGTGATTCGAGCGAAGGACGAAAGTAAAATTCGCGTCTCGATTCTAATCACGTGGTCGATTCGACACGAATTTTCGATCGGAACTAAAACACTGGTCAACTCGTCATAATTTTGACAAAAGAAAAAAGCACAAAGCTTCGAACGAGTCCAATAACTTTCAATTTTTTAACTATCAATTTTTAAAAAATTTATACTTTCTCTTTGGAAAATATATTTATATTTTCCAAAATACTTTTTTCTCATATAACCGGAAAATAAAATCGCTTTAACAGTGGCAATAATTTGACATCCTTGCGAAGTAAATGGAGGAAAACGCGATATACAGAAAAAATGGATCAAGTTGAAAACGAGTATCGAATCCCTGAACGCTTATTTATTTATTATTAGTGCCATCACACTTATCATTGAAATTAAAAACGATTTGAAAACGACATAAAATGATGGATCGAAAGTTGATCGACAAGAAAAAAGAAGGATCTTACGAGAGATGTTCTATTCGACTCTATCATTTGTGAAGCGCGCGATAGTTGAGCGTGAGAACGAGAGTTTGGAAGGAAAAAATCATCTATCTCGAATCTTTCTCTCTCTTTCTTTCTCTTCTCGAGTATGCGAATCGCTTCCGCGACTGTTGTTACGCGTCGCATCATCCTCTACCTATTTCGATTCAGCAATTTATGCGCATCTGCTTTTCTTCTTTTCTATGATTTGTCGAATAAAATCGATTAGAAATAGCTATTTTCGTTGTAAAATCGCGTCTTACGTAATTTTATCCAATGTTAGCGCTTGAACGTTGCGTAATACCGGCACGTGATAGCGCGAAATATATCATTTTATAACGATATATGCACAATTATGTAAACGAACACCGGAGACAAGAATCGTAACCATAAGAGATCGCGATTTCCTGTTACATTCGTCAATCGCGAAAATTTATTCGTCACTTCACAATCCAATCTTTCTCTCGATAATGATTGAATTTAAGAAATATTCGATATGGAAGAAAAAAGATGAACGAATTCTTATTACATTCGTTTATCGCAACAATGACATACAATGCAAAAATTACAATGATTTTAAAAAAAATGATGAAAATAATAATAAAAAAATTGATGATAAAAAATTCGATTTTTGCCATTATTATAACTAAAATCAATTATATATATAATTTTTATTTATATAAAGCAATATTGTAACAAAGCCATTTCGTTCTCAAAAAGTTGCTTAAAAGTTTGTTCGTATAATCGAATGGCAAATTATAATAATAATAATCTTCTTATTGTTACATCTTCTTATGCTATTCGTAAAAAATGTAATTAAATAAACGAATTTGAAATAATATCGTGAAATAAATTATGCTTTCAAGAATATAAGTTTTTAAAGTTGTAACGTATAAAAGTGTCCTTATGAATCGTAATTTATGAATACGTGTTATTAAGAATTTTACCACAATTATATAATCATTATCCTTCTTTTTACTTTTATTTAATTATCATTATGACATGAAAATATTGATTCTACATTTATGTGTGCGATAAATAGTATACATGTACGTATAAAATGTATATAATATGACGCGAAAATGAATATTGTTAAAAGAATTTCAAATTAATCGAATGATCGTTGCAAAAACTTCTTAATCTGTTATTATATAAATTTATAAATAGATATGAGTAATTATAGATGATAAAAGAAACGATATAGCGGTAAAATTAATCGAAAAAAAAAACTAAAGATCCCCGTTCGAATCAACGGGGAAGCTCAAATTCGGAAAATATATGTATATATAGCCTAAAAAAAGTTATATCTTACAAATTGAATCTTAAAATATTACATCTTGGAAATTATATCACGATTAAAAAATGGTTAAGGCTTCGAATCATGCGATGAATTCATTTTAATAATTATTTTTTATTTTTTTAATAGAATTAATGGAAAATTTCGAAAATTCGAAAAACCCGAAAAACGTATCGCGAGAAAGATATTTTTTTTATCGGTGTGATTGAAATTTCTCATCGGTTGAGATACAAATGTACGGTGTATTTTTAAACTCGAGCTGGTATAATAAGCTTGGTTCGTAAAATAACAAAGTAAAATAAGTAACGAGCCATTTTACTGCTCGACTCCGATCGCAACACGTAGCCATATGAATATCATGCTTTGAAAGTTACTCATGGTAATGACCATACGTAACGATTTACACGCATGGGATCTCTTTCACGACACGTGTTTCTTCTGTTTCCTTTTTTTTCTCCTCCTTTCTCCTTCCCCACCTTCCCCCCTTGAGTGCTGATAATTATAGCTAGGGATAAAGCATGCATTGCAAATAACAAAATAAAGAGAAAGGTGTCGTCGCATATTTTTTTTTTTTTTTGTTTCATAAACATAGATATTCTAGATATTCATAGATTAAGTTTGTTCTATTGCGATGAGAGATTAAATTAAGTTAAGATGCGAATATAGAATATGGAATATGGAAGCTAAAATATTTTTTTTTCTTTTTTGGTTCATAAAACTATGATTTTTCTCCTATTTTTTTTTCTTCCTTTTCATTTTTTACGAGCATGCAACAAAAGAAAAACAAACAAAGAAGAAATCCTGAAATGTTTTTAAAAATGTTGATTTATCAATTCTTATGGCCAGATTAATAATAGGTTACGATCAATCGGACGTTCATTTAGGGAACATTTTCAATTTCGAAATTTTATCGATTCAATTTCTCTTTGTAACATTAAACTATTATTATTCTTAGGGAACAGGTATAACGAAATTTGTTATGATTAATTCAAATTCCCGTAAATTTCTCTTAAATAAAAACAATACGAAACATTATCCAACGATCAATCATTTTTTTCTTTTTTTTCCATTCTTGATTGATATCTGAATATATAATAATAATTCTTGTAGATAGATTTTTTTTTATCAAGTTTCGCTGAAGAAAAGCAACGCGAAAAACGATAAAAAAATATAAAAAGATCGATTATGTAATCTTGCGACTCGTTCGATCGTTAAATCGAAATTACCGATAAATCATAGACCGAACAACTGTGGTTTGTCAAAAAAATTTGCAGGACAAATGAGAAAATGGCGCAATAGTTTAATAGAATCGAAGGCGAGAACTGTACCGAATTATCGACGAGATAGTATCACAGCTTCTTTCGACCGGTAATCACGGTATATTACGGTAATTAATAGTTACCAGCGTATTTCACGGTCACCAATCGCCTTCGATATATAAGAGGATTCGAAGCGTTAAATATTTATCTTTCCACATATGATATCGATTCTGAGCGAGTTGATAATTCCAATGCAAACATACTGATCCTTCTTTCTTATCACATATCTCATATGATTCAAGTTGCATGCTTTTGGACGAAGAACCGATAAGATTTTAAATCGATATTTATCGATGTAAAAAATTTTTATCCCGAAGAAAAAAAATTTATCGTCGTATGTTCTAGGAGTTAAATAACGTGCCAGATAAAATTGCATCGTTATATAAATCCGAAAATATATATATATATATATATATATATATATATATATTTTATTTAACATATTTAAATATTAATTAATAATAATAATAATTAATAATAATTAATTAATAATAATTTGTTCTCGTCGATAGATAATAATAAGGTCATTTTATACGTAAATATTGTTTTTTTTTGTTCACAGAAATATCTATCTACGTAAAATGCTTATAAGTCTTCAAGTGTCAAGATAAATGATAAATTAAATCTATCTTTAACCTTTCGTATAAAAAATAAAAAATAAGAAATAAGAAATTAATAAATTTTTTCCCCTTCTATATTTTAAAACAAGAAATATTTAAAAATAATTTACGTATATTATATTTTCCAATTTCAATGTCATTGCGACGATAAGATAGATCTGATCGTTTGTGAAAGAAACCAGATACGATGGAATATCGATTATCTATTCATATGTTTCACGTGAATTTCCTCTATTTATTCGATTTTTTCGATTATCATTCGATCCAAATTAGGCGTGTATCGATAATAATAATTCTTTCGTCAATTGTTAGTTTTTTTCTTATTATAACGTTAAATTTGCAAACGATTTCATTTTATATCGATTTACTTTGTTTAGTGCGATCACCAAGAATCCGAAAGAAATACCGAATCATGTATAGAGGCATGAGATAAATGTCGTTGAAACTTTCAGTCAACTCTTGGAATTCGAACTCACTGATTTAATACGCGTTAATTATAAATATACGCGTGAAACAAAAGGAACCGGTTTTCACGGAAGCCGTGACGTGCGGTAAACTTTATTTTTAAAATCGTATCATTTAAATTGGATTTACTTATCATTATGTGGGAGTGCTTTCGAATACGTAAATCACAATTAATAATTATTCAAATACGAAAAATATATGGAAAAATTTTCCTTGTTGAAAGTGGGGACAAAAAGAAGAAAAAGATTATTGAATTTAAAATTCGAATAATTTAATAAATGAAGCAAGAATTTTTCACATTCATTGATTCGGAAGACTCGTAAATCATCGAATGAAATTTAAGAGACGTTAATGTTGCCAACATTTGATTTCGATTATACATCTATTAAAAGGGATTTATAGTATATAGTGAACAGAGAAGATATCGAGTCGGTGAACAATTATTACGACACCTCGCTAATTAACTGAAACTGAGTTTGATCACGCGTAACTTGATCCGAGACAGGAGGAGGAAGAAGTCGAGGAAAGAAACGAGGGGGAGCGAAAAAGGGACGGACGAAAGAAGGAAGCGCGACAATTTAATATTTATGAGGAGATCGGAGCAACAGTTTAGTCATTGGAACGGATCGCTGCAGCGATTGTCGTATCCGGTGACACGAAAGGATGCCGATTCAAACGAATCATCTGGAACACACCCGCATACGACGTATACGACATGCCGTGATCGATAATATTCCTTGATAGTTTTAAGCGAACGTTTGATTGGAAACGTATAATTTAACGGAAAATTATATAATTTACACGATGTAGTTTATTCTTATTGTTCATTAACATAGTTCACAAATTCAATAGCAATTCTTTTATACAACATGTACTTATATATGTATTTATTTGGATTTGGACATAAAAATTTTAACCATATATACATTATTTTCGCGTTACGTAATTTTAACTCGATAAATATTTATATTTTATATTTTATTTATATTTTATTTAAAAAAATTTTCTTTTAGATTTTTTTACAATTTACATAACACTTGCGATCAAATTTCATTCGAGATTATCGATGTTTTCGACTATAGTATATATCACGCATCACGGTCACCTGTCTCCTTTGCACCACCACTTGTTGCTGATTCGATATATTTGATATACATATGCACACGTACGAGCCATATGGAGTGTTTCGATGCCTCGTCATCGTTTTCGCTATAATACATTACAAAATCTCGATTAATATAATTATATAATAATTATAATTAATATTATTATATGGAACTCTCATATTCGGAAATTTCGAATCGTATTTCGCTTCAAGAGCTTCGTCTGTCATGGAGATACGCAAAAAAGAAATCTTCTATTGGAATTCGATCTATCGATTAATCCGATTTGATGAAATCGTGATTCGTTAAGTATTTATCGATACATTGAAAAATTTTAATCGTCGAGATGTCAAGCTATGAAACATCTGTATCGATTTGCCTATTGTTTTTCTAAAAGCGCACGCTTCGAACACAAGATCCGGTTCCAAATCCAACTTCGGTTTCTTCGAAATCAGGAATATCGGAATGTCTAAATATTCGTTTCGACAATTTGATACACTAGAAAAGTTAATTAGCTTTATTCTCATTCGAGAAGGAAATTTTAACTTTAGGATTTATATCGATCTTCTAATCATCGAAAGTTTTGTTTTCATTTGTGAAAACAAAACTACTAATTTATTAATTATATTTTCTTTTTTTATTTTTTTGAACGTTGTAAAACTTTATAAATTAAAGGCTTAAGGTTTCGAATTAAAAGTTTAGAGTTTCGTTACAAGCATTAAACGTATGCATGCGATTAATACTAATAATATTGGTAATTAATAATAAAAATATATATAATAAATAAAAATATTGGCAAAAATTTTATTGATCGTGAGCGGATTCCTTAAATCGTATTTGATATCGTAACGATATATTCGATTCGAAGGATTTCGATTTAGTCTTCGAGACAAGACAAAGACGAAATCGATGAAAAATTTGGTTTTTTGTTCCATGAAAACGCGGGATTGGACACAGCAAACAATGATGCGAGTGAAACCTCGATGTTGTTCGCGTTGCTCGAAAAGTAGGTAACCTTCGCTCGATGGCGATCTCGAAAAATACTGTATATATATATATATATATATATATATATATATATTTACGGCTCGAGAATATACGTACATATATCGGATGAAAGTGTACTCGATGCCTCGAGAATTGCACCGATCACAATACTGTCGAGGACAGTTTTCTTTGCGAATGTTTTAACAAAAACAATCGAAATTTACAAATCGTTGATCGATCCTTGGATTCATTTTCGAAAGGAGCTACGAAATCCTGCTCGAAATAATTACAATGTGAATTTCGAAATGATCGTTTTGAATTTGATATTTCGAATGATTTTTATCACGCAACGAGGATTATTTAGAATTTCGAAATTTCGAAATCATTTTTTATTCCATCGCTTTGTAATGTCCAGTCAAATATACGATACAAGTTGTGAACTTGATTAAAAATGTTACATATTTGTTGAACGAAAGATTGATAGATTGTGCGTTATCTCTAGCGAATAATGGAATAAACGAAATTTGGAATTTTTTCACAAATTTTCACGTTAAAATAGTTGCATCGAATAATATTTTCAACTATAATCCAGACAAATTATTGTCCTACTACACGTTGTAAAGAAGAAAATTTTTGTTATTTAAATTATTTGAGAAAAATAATTTTCCTCGTCATGATGAAACAACACGGTTTATAATGCGATCGCACGATTCGAATATAATTAACAATTTTCCACGATCAGGTTGAACTTCATCGTTTATCTTTGATTCCACGTCGCGAACCATGGTTTTCGACCTCAACTTCGTGGAACACGCTCCCGCGGCCAATGTACTTTTACTGCCTATTCGCAGTTTCGAACAGGGAAGCTAGTACTGTTATGAATGATAGCAACGAGTGAACAACGGACCGGCATAGCATCATTGCCGAACAGCTAGGTATTTCGCTATTTTCCCATGCTGTGTTGCGCACAGCTATCGCGAATCGATCGCCATTGCTGCCATATGAATTCTCAAACATTCCATTCTCACGAAAAAAATCCGTTGTATCTTCGTCACTTTATGAAAGAAATAATCGATCGATCGTCGTTGATAACGAGACGAGTAAAATTCCGTCAATGATCAAATTTTCGCGAGCGTGAAGAAACGAAGTGGAGTAAGAGGAAGAGAAGCTCCGCAACGGAGTTTCTGTTCACTTTCCACTGCCACGCTTTCATCCTACTTTACTGCCATTATCAACGGCTGTGATCTTGTTGGAAAGATTTGCGTCTGGTGAATTAAAAATAGGAAATGGAAACATTTTTTTACGTAAACGTTTCCCTTTCGCCATGTGAAAATAAAACTTATTCTCAATGGAAATAAAATTTATTTCCAATTTGTTGGAAGAAAGCAGAACAACAGAAACATGAAAATTAAATAGATACGTTTTTCCTTGCCATTAGATTCGAATTCCAAAATTTCTTCCTTGTGAATGGAACATGGAGAATAATATATCTTTGACAAACATTTGTTTATCACCTTTTCGAAGGACACAAGTCTGTTCAGACAAGTGGTTGGCATTTGCCTGCAAATTGATGATAAAGATCCGAGGATTCAAATCCACACGATTTATCTATACGACTTTACGATCGAATTCGAAATTCGAAATATGAAAAGTAAAAGAAAAAATATATATATATCGTAAGTGATAGTGCAAGATATCCTTCGTTTCGATTACTCCGTCACATCCAGTTTCCAAGATTATCTCGTCGTAAGATTTAATAACGGATTAAAAAAAAATTCAACTCTGACGATAAATATATCGTTCCTCTGTTAAATGATGCATATATTTTATGAATGATACGTTTTATGAAATTACCATCGTTCGTATTATTTGTGAAGAAAGGAAATTGTAGAAGGATGACGTAAACGCTTTAACGGTAACGAATTGTAATTGCCTTTCTTAAGAAACTGGGATTGTCGATGATTTTTTATCAAAAAACAGCAATAATTAGAAAACTTTAAAATTGATTCGCGAACGGAACACCGCAAAACACGGCGCAACAAAGGTTAGTAAATGCACATATCGTTTGTTCGTTACTGTACAAACGACGTTTACGACAATTACGTAAAAGATACGATTTAGAATAGATAAGTTTGATAATTTCCAATCTTTACAAAAATTTTTTCCTATTAAAATCGCAAATTCTATATTCTATATTCTTCATATTTATAATATTTTTTTTGAAATTATTATTTAACATTATTTAAGAAAAAAATATTATGATCTTTCAATAATTTAAAATTGAATATATAGAATTGTCATGATCATGACTTAAAAAATATACGTTAAATACGTAAAAATTGTCTGTAATTGATGCACGATTCATCCTTGTGACGACGAACCGTGATCGATGAAAACAATTCTTTGTTATCGAATCACTTTTGTCAATTAAAAATCATCTTAAAGAGATAGCCAATAAGCTGCTAATGACGTATTGGCATTGCATCGTATAATTATTTTCATACTGATAATTCCAAATCGATACAAATTATGCGACATTATTGCGACAAACATATATATTTTCAATTTTTTTTTGTTTTTTTTTATTTTTGTATCTTTTCGATATTTCTTAATCGAGAAGATATTTGAAAAATAAAAATTCTATATCTTAATCATGGATCAAAAACGAGAAATCGTTCGATTATCCGACATACGATGATGTTCGAATTTTACTATGCATCAAAGTACATTACATACAACGCGCGTTTCGATCGCTCGTATGACTTAACCATCGATTCATTTTGCGCAATATCTATTATTTTATGTATACCATTTGTATTACATTTACCATGAAATTTTGTGAATTTATTAAACGCGCGATTAATGAAAGCTAATACGTTCATTCGGTTTATAAACTTTGCGATATGTACGAGGAAGATTCACTTTTGCGCGTCAGCCGACGTTTATTTCCATTCAAGGTCCCCGTGATTCATGCGCATTTATGAAATGCAATATCCATGTTATAAACGGACGCATCACGGTATAATACTACGCTTGTAACGGGCTACATTTATTATAATGCACGCGCTAGAGCGAGAGAATAGACGCGCTGTTTTCGTAACGAGTGAAAATTCGGGTCAATCGTTCAATTCCTCATCCACGAGCCATCACGATCGACAATACAGTTGATCCCAAGACCATCTCACTTCATATGTTCGTACGTTTAATCTCCAACATATGATTTTTCATTCTTTCTTTGTAAGTACGTAATTCGCACATTGTTGTAAAATGAAATGATAAACGTTGCATGCATATACATCAAAAATTGATATCAAGTTGCTCTTTCTACCAATGTATCATTCTTTTATAAAGATCACACATGTTAATCGATATCATCGAAGGTTAAATATATTGAATATCCAATGTAATGGATACTTTTAAGATTAATACTTTTAAGATTACTTTTAAGATTACTGTACAATTATACACCTGATTTCGTTCTTAATAAATAACTTTTGATTTTCCTTTAATTTTATATTTTTTTAATTTTATATCACTGACAATAAACGTTGACAAAAAAAAAACAATTGTGCGAGAAATCTCATTACATTATTAAACACGAAAATCGAGGAAATTTTTAATTATTTTAATTACTGATTCACCTCGTTATTTCTAAAATAAACTAGTAAAATAATAATTTAAACGAATCAATATTTTTTGAGATAACTATTTTCTATTTTTCCTTGAAATAAAATAAAACATGAAAGAGGTTAAAGACCGGCAAAAGAAGATAAAATATGGATAGTATGGGGTAATAATTTGAAGTAATGCTCGGGGAAGTGTTCTCTTTGTTTCGGTGAAAAGTTGCGATAAAACAAGTATCACCGCGTGGGAAGCGTATTATCGGTGTTATCAAGCCCGCATGACAACTTTAACCTGCGTAGTTATCGTTCTCTGTCGGTGATATATTTCCTCGCTAACTTTCCAACACTTTGCTCGGAGATATCCTTTACTCGATTCTTCGTAAATATGTATCCCTAGGAAAAATTTTGCATAAAGGTTGCAATTTTTTGTTCATGACTGGCCTCGATCAATTACACAGCGTCCTTGCCGCTTTGATATTACAATTCCTGTGACAATCATCCTTGCAACAAGTTCGGGTAAAAAGAGGAAAATCGTTTGGTGATATACTTATTCAATTCCTATTCGAATCCCTTTATTAATTATAGGTACCAGTTAATTATCAGTTATTATATAACAAATTAAAGATATTTGGTATAAATGAATAATCAATGATCTTAACGTAATCGAGAGTTTGTTACGAGAATAGTTATAGCATATATTTAAATTTGAAAAGGAAATAAAGTTTTCTTTCAAATTGTTGAGTGGGCTAATTAACGGATGAGGACTGCATTAAATATAATCCACATTTTGCACATCTCATGCTTCTTTGAATGCTTCTACAAATATTCATTCTTTTATTTATTTATTTTTTTTTTTTATACGGAATGAAATTGCACGTGAATTGCATATGAAAAAGAAAAGAAGAGAAAAGAAAAGAAAAAGAAAATTAATAAAAGAAAAGAGAAATATTTATCTTTTCAATTATTGAAAATTCAATTATTAAAAAAATAAAAAAAAATTCAAATGTAATTAATACGATTAATTTATTTCGATTATTTTTATATTATCTATTATTTAAAAGCAAGATAAATAATATTAGATATATTATATATAAAGATATATTATTTATATACGAGTAATATCGAAACGAATTTCTCCTCTTTACGCGATGCGATTCAAAACGATAAAATCGTACACTTGACGCGTATTCTAAAAACATCGTCAGTCGAAAGAGCCAGCACCACTTTTAAAAACCATTACTAGTAGGTATATATTTATTATTAAACGTAGTATCACGTTGTAGTGCAAATTCATAATTATTTTTTACATAATCGTGCGATGTTCGCGGTACAGGGTCACGACTCGTTTCTTCGTAACAAAAACTTCGCATTTACAAGCTAACCATCGAGCGTACAATACGAACGCGTAGTTATTCTCACGGCTTACTTAAAAATCGATAGAACCGCAACAACTAAGCATTTTATTCTATGTCTTTGATGATCTTCGTATTAATTTTGTGATTTCGATCGAGCTATTTTTTTTTTCCAAAAAGCTATCGAAATAAATATCTTGATATTCGAAGAAATTAATTTCTTTTATCTATTCGATTTTTCTTTTTAAAAAACTTTTTAAAAAATTCATTCATTGTATATTTATATTTAAGCGATATATATAAAATGTGATTATCTCGAATAAAATTTTGAAACGTGCTCTTTCCAACGATAAAGATTCTAGATTTCTAATAATCATCCATCTTAATAATTACGAATAATTACGAACAAATTTTCAGCCTTCGTTTTATTCTATTTCGATAGATTAGATTCTTTAAAACGTTAATTATGATTTTCTATAAAATATTTTTTGAGGATCTGTCTTAAAGCGACTTTAAAAACGACCTAGGGAGTTTCGAATTTCTAGATGAAATGTAAAACGATGAACTGTTTGCCAACGAGGAACATGATGAAATTTCTGCGGCAAATTTTATCATTGCGAAACCTCGATCCATCTTACGCAATCGAGGAGTTTGTTTAAAAAAATAAAAAGAGTCGAAAGATATATGAACCGAGTATTTGAAAATCCTTCGATTCGTTTAAAATGGAAACATGAAACGCTTTCACGAATTCGTAGCAAATACTCGTGAAAACTAGCTTCGAAAATACGAGACTATTAGCGGAATTAGTTCGCATAAAATTGAATTCGCGGTTATCGAACCATTATCTCTACAAGTCATTATCTCGTCTTTATCGATTCGCCATTAACTGTTCGACAATATTCAACTGTGGTAACTATTCGAATTGATAACGGCGGGCGTATATCAACGTAGATTGAAAATACGCGATCTAGCATCGATTTTTTTTCATCGAACGAAAAATTTATAATTAATAATATTCGCGTTAACAGAATAAATGGAATAAATCTTTTGGTCGGCATCGCGGTTTTCCTAAATATGCGAATGGCCGTGAAGAGGATGTTGCTACCAAGTTACGTTGCATCCTCACAAACGACGTATTACCGTGATTCATGCTCGACCTCGCGGCCCTCAACCGTCCGCCATAACGGTTTCAACGTCGATTAATACGTAATGGACACCTTCATTGGCGAACGACGCGTAACGCGTGCCTCCACGCTCTAAAATCGCAAAAGTCACAGTTATTAAAATATTACCTATTTTCCCACGTCTTGGATTAATTGCTCGTTAACAGACATTGTCGATATTTCTTTTTTTTTTTTGTTTTTTTATCAACAATTCGTATCTTTGATTACAAAATAAAATATATAATCAAACGAGTCCACTAAAAATAAGAAATAACTGTATATTTGCAATAATTGTTTCTATTAGACACATATAACGGATTTCCTTATTCGATATGTTATTAGATGTAAGCGATGTGTAGAGATCAAAGTGAGCTAAATTTTTTTTTCTCTTTTCCTTGACCAATTTTATGAATAAAAGTTGATAATATTTTTTTCAATGAAAAAATAACGATTAATCCTAATAACTTAATATAGCTAAACAATATTATCTGTAGAAAAATGAAACATAATTATCCACAAAATGAAACATGTGATCATCTGAGTACTAATTTTTATTTTAAATAATTATGAAATAAATAACATGTTATATGTTAGAATGTCTTTAATAATGTCAACAAATAATATTTCAAATCTTCAAATCTATGTGGTTTTTAATAAATAAATATCTTAACAAAAGTTTTTGCACGATAGATAGTAAGGACACGTGTTAATCAACGAGTGTGATATCGCAAAACGAAGAATGTTTGAAAATATGAAATTGGAGATGATATATATGATATTCGTTTCATCGATCTGAATCTATTATTCCCTCTCGTCATCCGAAGAACGAATCTCTAACATAAGTTTAATTAAATTTGATCTAATATTCCAACTGTTTAAAATAATGTCAACGAACTCGAATCTCTTTCGACACAATTTGTGTCGATTAAATCCGGTATCAAATTATCTACGCTTCTCACATTATTCAATTTATTCGATCGGATCGATTTCACTCGATTCGATTATTAGTAACATTTCCATCTCGAGAAACTCGAACAGCTCTTGTTCGAAAAGAGAATAAAGAATAAGCCGATCTGCTTCATCGAAAATGTAAATCATCGAGAGCTCATCGTGGATTGGAATCGGAATATTTGAATTAATGGGAGCAAAGCGAAAAAGATACAGTTCTAGTTGGACGTGAGAGTACAAAACGCGAGATGCGTTGCTATTTGAAAAAGATGCTATGCTTTGACGCGTGAGATAAGCAAACGCTTCTACCGTTTCTAATAGATAATAGATCATTCTTAAGATTAATTATAACGATCGAGATAAAAAAATGTCGAGACAAAGATATTGGAATAATATTCGTATCATTCGATAAAAAATACAACTTATATTTTTCATATTTATATCGTCCATATGTCAGATCACATTTTGATCTCGTAGAAAACACGAATATAAACATAAATTATAAATATAACATAAATTATCGATGACACAATTAATCCGATAAAATTTTGCGATCATACAAATAGAAGATTCAAACGTAAACTGAATATCTATTCATGATATACATATATTGTCAAGAATTATAGAAGAATCCGATAATTGATTAACAATGATTTATTATCGATTGAGAAATTATAACGATTTAGAATTTTTGTAAAAATTATTTTTAAATCGTAACATTATAACGTGATATTAAGAATGCATTATATTTCTGTCGAAATGATAAAACTTGAAAAGCGTTACAAATCATTCGACGAATCAGCCATTATGTTTTCGGAGATGAAATAACAGGCTGAAAGACTTGAAAAGATACTAGTTCAACGACGACACCCACACGCGCTTCGTTATATCAATAGGATAGAAACGATCGTTGCACTCAATTTGACAACATTTTAAAAAATTTTTGTCGATGTTGGTACGACACGATCGAGTCGGAAACGCAGGAAAGATAAGAAAAACGATGAATGCGAATAGAGCGCGAGATTCAGGTACGGAAACATGGCAAGAGATCAGTGTCTACAGATTGACCTCTTTTCCAAACCGAAGAAACGGCTTAACGCGGAGGAACGAAGCGTAAAAGAACACGTAGAAAGCATTTGTGAAAAGGGCAAGACCTCTCGGTGGCATGTTAAAAAGCGGCGAAACAAACTGCCTCCTCGAGCTGTCTTCCCGCAACGAGTACTCTCATTTTCCATGCTTCGTTGAACGGAGACACAAGGTCGGATCCAAAGATTTGCCAAGATTCGTGCCAACGATACGGAATTTGTTTTGTTGGCGAAACGAGATCGTGGTCTCTGTCCATCGTAGAATACATGGAACCTCGTTCGGAAACGAGATTGTAGTAAGATCCGGTGAATAGTTAATTGTCACGATCTTTGTATGGAAGTAAATCGAGACAGCGTGACTGAATGTGCGTGGAATGAATCACTTGATTGACGAAATAAATATTGTGTACGTGATTCGTGAAAGACTATATTACTCTTTCATCGCATTTTCTTATGTTTCCTTTCTTTCGTTTTTTCATCTTGCAAAAATTTTCGAACTAGTACTTACTAATTGAATAAAGATTCAAAATCATACAGATAAGATTAAAAATTACGTATAAAAATGACAAGAATTTGAAAACTCGTATCAATCTTGCTCGAATTGAAATGAAATCTTTGTTTCCGAGAATCGTAAAAAAATTCACAAATCGAGGTTGCAATGATTTTGTCACTATTTGAAAATTGTATTTAAATAAATGAGTATCTATATAATCAAGAATCAAGAATCTCGCGTGCTGAACGTTCAAATTTTACTTTTCCCGATTCACGCACTTGCTATTTTTTCGTTTCGAACTGTCTAGCGATATAAAACGTTCGAACGAAAGTGTACAATCGCGTGATCGTAGTTATTTACAAAGTAACCGTGAAACTATAACGGATAATAGGATCGAAGGCGTGAATGGAGAACAAAAATGTTCTCTCCGAAGAAAGATATTACCTTTTCGTTATGCTAGATTTTGTTAAACGTGTGATATCAAGCGAATAACTGAACGTGATGTTGAAAAAAAGTAAATAAATAAAGCGAATTGAAATTATACGTATATGATGCGCAGTATGTTCCAAAAATTAATACAAACCAAATGATAAAAAATAAATTACTAATCCCTATCCGTGAGAATTCGCGTTTTGATAAATTACAGTCAACGTTGCAGTTGCTGTCGCTGAAAATAATGTAAATGATGAATCCAAATATCTAAATACTGTGAGCGTATTAAGCGATTTTCTTGAAACAAATTATTAGGAAACGTGTTGTACTTGCAACTATTATTAAGCGCATCACGGTTAATTTTGAGTACTGTTATCTTGATGTATATAATTCGTCATAATATAATTCATTTAAAATAGCGAACTGATACAATCAATAGATAGACACGTATGAGAAAAATGAATCGATCAAACATTTTTTTTTTTTTTTGATCTCTAATCGATACAGCTAAATTTAAAAAAATAACAATATTTTCTTCTCGAAGCTAATGTTTTTTCTTAATGATTGTACATACGCGCACACTTGTTCACAAGTGAAAATCAAATTTCAGGACAATTAAATGTCATTTCAATAAGAAAAGAATTGAAATAAAAAACGTAGAAAATACGTAAAAAAAGAAGAAAGAACGTAAAAAAATATAATCTTTGTATATCTTCGTATATGCATAAAGTGTTTGCGGGTGAAAAACAATAAGGATAATGAGAACACAGAAAAAAGATAATTTATAACGATGAAAAAACAGAGATAGAAGAATTAGGAAGAAAAGAGTATGAAAGAGAGCGGCAACAGGCAAGAGGGAGAGAAGAGAGTGGAGAGAAGAGAAGAGGTAAATCACTGAGCATCTTGGATGGAAAAGTAATGAGCAAAATAAAGAAGGCGAATGGTGGGAACTAAATAATCATTTCAAAGCGATAGAAGACAAAGGATAACGGAAAAGGAGATTTTTAAGGCGGTTAATGGAGACGCTACTACGAAGAAGCAGGAGCAAATTACATCGAGCGAGAAAAAGAATTCGATGATATTAACGGTCAAAATACTAAAGAATATATTGTTATAACATGTTAAAAGACTTGACTATTGATTTTAAAGATCCGTTTGCCATTGATATTACGAGAAATATTATTGAACTGTGGTAAGTAGAAGTGTATACAGGATGTTCGGACGAAGAAAATTTAACGACGATCAAAAGTTAATCTTTTTAATTCTGATGAAATATAAGTTGAATATAAAAATAATATAAGAATATAAGAATATAAAAATATAAAAATTCTAAGTGAATTCTCTTTGAGACGATATATATCTTGTACGTGCGTTATTTTGTATTTTTATTGATCGATTTGATCAAATTTGATCTATATTGTTATCTTTAATAAAGTTAAATAAAGTTAATTCAATATCGATTCCTAAAAGAAAAGAGAATAAAAATTAAATAGAAAATAAATCTGATCTGAAAAATTAATGAAAGTAACATTAAAATTTATTTGTCAAATTTAGAAATTTAATTTACCATTAAACGAGACGATATGAAAATAGAAATGAAAGGATGAAAGAAAATTGCTTGTAACTTAATAAATAAATTTTAAACTATATTTCTGCATATCGACTTTCCCGTTTATATTACTTTCTACGAATGTTTCTTCAATTTTCTACCTTCTCTACCTTCTCTACAATACCTACAATATTTGGTACGAACATCTCGTATATTAGATTTCAAGAAGCATTTCCGTATAACTGGCACAAAACGCGTTTCACAGTGAATTTAATATCGTTCGCGAGTAGATTGCTACGTCCTTCCGAATCGATCCTTTCCCATATTTTACGAGACACTTCGGACTCGTTCCTCAACTTGATCGGTAACGAAGCCTCATCGCAACTATTTATCTTCACGGTTAGCATCGTGAATAGTTAGCTCCAATAGGAAACAGAGCAAAAACGTTTGGTGAGCATCGCGATCGATTCAATCTGACACGCGTAAACGACGATAATCGATCGAATGACAAAAAACCGATCTGGCTCGCGTCGACCTGGGCCATTAAGTCGAACAGGATGTTCGCGACGTTAAATTGCGGACGAGTCCGCCATCCACGGGAACCGTAAAAGCTATCGAGAATCCACGACGGCATGCTCGACTACGAAAAGAATAATAAATAAACTTGCTAGTTCTTACACACCGCTCGATCAACCGTCGAACATAAATCGAAGATGTTACGAAAGCAAAACAAAAAATTGAAAAATTTTCGGATAAAAAAGACTCTCAATTATTATGGAAGATTAGTTAAAACTAAGTTCTTTTATGAACTAATCTAATATTATGAAAAGAAAATAACAGGCATTCTCTTTGAACTTGAGCCATCAAAACTCTTCCTTCCGAATGCCAAAGTAGATGCTTATTTATAAGTTGCTCGTCGTCAGCCAATAGTATTGGCACATAGTTGAAATATCTGATACGTGAGAAATGGAAACGATATAAATAGAATTTTAGAGTAGGAAATAATGTACGGGTCAACAGAGATCCATTGATTCGTCATTCTTGATATAACATTTTAAAAGAAAAGAAAAAGTTTTATCGTAAGTTAAGTATAATATTTTTTTTGAATATTCATTTCAATTTTTCAGATTTTATTCAATCATTCGGATGAAAATTCGTTCGGATAGAAATTCGATCGAGGAAAAAACACGATCATTCGATTAATCCCATCTAGATGTTCGAGAATTTAATTTCGCTGGAGCAATTACGATACTGAAAATAATATCTAGCTGACATTCCACTTGATAATGACAAAAGAAATGGAGGGGATAGAAAAAGAGAAAGAGAGAATGATCACGAAACGGGTCGATTTCCCAGAAGAGATCGCAAAACCTTTAAACGGGAAGAATCTCGTTGTTTCTTCCGCCTACGAGTATGCGTGAAACTTTAAAGTGAAATACTTATCAGATAAATTCATCGCAAACGATATAGTTTGTGATATTCATCTGATGTACGAAGAATGTCTTTTAATAATATAAAGAATCGTGGTTAATTGATGACGAATATAAATTTAAAATATAAAAAATACAAGGCCGATAACATTAAGAATCTGTTCGATGATAGAGAATAATGAAAGTATAATTATAAACTCCGATATTAGAATATTTTGATAAAAGTAATATTCCAGTATGACAACTTTCATGCGAGCAAGGTCCAAAAAAATTTAGTTTTTCACCAGATTTTCTGATAATGTATATATATATATATATATATATATATATATATATATATATCATCTTTCGAGATTTTTAATCGATTCATTTGGCAAAACTAGCAGATTAACTGTCCACATTTCAATCAACAAAAATTTAATTTAACAACTTTAAAAGATATTACAAAAGCAAGTTGATGAAATAATTATATATCACTCTTGATTTCATATTCCTATTTTCTCTCAATTTTTCTAAAATTCTTCTTTTTATTCAATAATGCAATCGTTTTTTGTCGATCACGATTCGATCGATCAAAGATAATGGAACGCCGCTTAATTAATCGGTTTCGGTCTCGCCTTCTTTTTTTGGTCGCTTTGGTAACCACGTTTCTCCAATTACGATAAGAAATCTAAGAAAATCGAGTTAATACATATAGAACACATTGATCTTATCTAAATCGATATCCTGTCGTTCCACGTCACGAGGCTCGATCGCGCGGTTCAGTTAATATTGACAGCCGGTGACACGGGTTCACCAATACGAAACCATGATCGTCACCATGCTTATCGACGATATATGTATATGTATAATGCCTCGAGACCGTCTTATCGATCGCTCTTCGCGCGTTCTTCCATGGGTTTAGAATATTAAAGAAGCGAAGTTAAAAAAATATTCCGAAGAAAAATATTCGATTCCCTTCGATTCTCTTCGTTTTTTTAATCGAGCGATATTTGTATTCATTTATTAATTTCAACATATTGTTTCGTGTGATTTTATCTTTTCTTAAATTTGAAAAATATCATTTTTAATCCTGGAATATTGTGTATGTATAATTTTGTTTTACACGAGATCGAAGAATTATAGAAGTACTTTGATTATAAAAATAAAAAAAAGTAAAATGTACAAAAAATATATAAAGTATATTTCAATACTATCTATGTGATTTAATATTTAAATCAACAATAGAAATACAATGGGAAAATAAAAAATAATTTTTTTTTTCAAAGTTTAGAATAAAACAAAAATAAAAGACGAATATAATATGTTACAGGATTAAACTTTCACCTAAGAAGATATAAGAACGTACATATCGTTTTTAGACATATGGTAATTAATATTTCCTGATAAAGGAAAGGAGATAATTCGAAGTGTATCCTCGAGTATTTATATACGATCGTGTATATATATATATATATATATATATATATATATACTCGAATATAGTCTCGGCGTGAAAGGTAACGAGCCAGAGCCACGATCTAGTCGGAAAATGGGTGTCGGCTCATTACATCGTGCCGCGACTGCGCCGCGTTTCAAACGGATGCGTGCGACCGAATTCTCGTATGCATCATTTCCGATGCACGAACACTAGAATTACCGATATCTAATATATTTATATGAATAAAACATATATTAATTTTTTCAAAAATTTTATATTTTATATTTTCGATAATCATAAAACAAAACATGTAAAATTAAGTGTCGGATTTGGTAGTTAATTTTGATACGTCTTATCCAATTCGATCTTTTAGAAAAAAAAACACATTCGTGTTTTGTACTGATGAATTTCTTCACATTAATTTTCTACAGATAGAAAATTTATATTTTATGAAACGTAATAACCACGAGATCTATCGGTAGAACGACAATGATTCTATCGTTAAACATGGTCCCGAGGCGTCCTTCTTCTCGATGATGAATTTATTTTCCGAGAAGAGCGATTTAATTGACCAGTCCATTAGAGATATTTCACTTTGTGCAAAGATCGAGAAACGTCTTGATTGAAAGTTATTCGATGAATGGGCGTAATTATGATATGCAAAATCGAAGCGCAGATGCAAAGAGTTTACGGAATAATAAATTGTACGCTATCATCTCGATATGCGTGATACCATGATAATTTAAATTATTTTGTAGATTATATGTGTTGGATGCTTCTTCTATTATTTATAAAAAACAAAGATTTCTTTCCATTTTTACAAGGTTTTTAAAGATAGATCTGATCATTATATTTATCTTTCGTTATAATATTGTCTTTCCAATAATATAAATTTTTCGAATGTTATATTTATTTTCCGTGATTAATACTTAATTTTGTTTTATCAGTTTTACTGTTATACATATTTTTAGTTTTATTTTATTTATCGCAAATTCTTTTAACATTCGGCAGTTCTTTACAAAATAGTTTTTAGAAAAATTTTCAAAACATCAAAATCATGAAGATCACGAATATATGTTTAATCATAATTATTTTATCACAATCTGTAGCGAAGAACGAATAAATTGATTCAGTAGCGAGGCTATGAATTCAGTCGATCGTAAAATCGTAAGGCTAGATTCTCATTCGTGAAAGAACAACGGTCCATTATGCGAGGTACAACGGACCGTGTCGCAGAGAGGACCGGAAAAGTCGAGACGCTCCTAACAGATTCTAATCCCATTTCCGGTCCTTTCTAATCGTTATTAATCAATTCGATCGCTTCGAGCGAAATTAGATCGATACGCGTTAATCTTAGATAGGATAAGCGCAATTTATATCCAGCAACACGATAATTGTGGATCGATAATATTATATATAGATTAATCGAAGGAAAACAATTATTGATAAAACGTTCAAAGAATAACGAAAATGAATTTGAAAGGATAACGATGTTCTTCGTGAATTTTTATGTGTTTTTATTGGTAAAAGTTAAACGTGAGAAAACGGAATTTTATCGAAAGATGAAAAAAATTCTATTGATTGAAAGAAATTGGAAAATTTAATCGAAACTAAAATATTATCGTACTATTTGATGCAATTTTTTCCTTAATTTTTATTTATTTAAAATAATAATCATATAGTTATTTATTATAATTTTAATTCTTTTAAGTCTAAATCTTTTTTAGTATTCTAAGACTACTATTAAAATAGTGATATTATAAAATTAAAATTCAAGTTCAATTTATAATGTATATATTTGAAAAATCTTTTTTAAAAATTTAAATTTTAAAAATTGTTAAAAAAAAATGTGTTTCTTCGATAACAACCATAATCGTGTATAAAAAATATTTAAAAAATTTTTTTTGAAAATTTCAGAATTTGCGTGTATTGTGAAGAAATTGCGACAAGGAAAATAGATAATAATTGCTTCATCAATCTATGTTTGTTTACAATTTACGTGTTTCATATCTGATTTTGTATTATTTTCATACGACAAAAAAGAAACTGACTTCTAACACGAAAAGTAAAAAGAAAAGATAAAGAGAAAGGGAGAAATTTTAAAACGATGTTGCAAATTGAATGTTACAACATTGTCATTTCACGTTTCTTACATTTTTTAATATAGCCCATGGCTCGAGTTAAATCCAACGAAATGGAAAACATTCTGCAAAACTCTTAATTATCTATTAAGAATCATGAATATAAAATAAGAAAATCATGAATATAAAATATAAAAAAGAAATAAAAACGAAAAAGAAAATTCGATTGAAAGGGTGAAAAGAAAACAAAAAAAAAAAAGAGACAAGGGAATAATAAACACATGTTTGGGTTATATGTTTAACTGCACACGTAAATACGCGAAGCACCGTTGCTGGTGGCAAGAAGCGGAAATAAATACGGCTGTCGTATCGTAACGTGTAAACGTTAAATTAACCGGTTAAATATCCGTTTGATCCGCCAGTTAAATAACAACCTATCACTATGTACAATATAGTTGGGAGATTGGAAGAAAAAACTACGTATAACGGAGAAAAAGGACGAAGGACGAAGAAAGAAGGATTGAAAAGAATAAGAGAGGAAAAGATATAAAAAGAGAAATATATGACGTAATTATGCGATATTATCGTTATCAAATACGTATATTCACGAATCGAACGCGAATCATTAAACTCAACGATGAATCTCGATCATGCAATCACGTCCTTGCGCGACGATCTACGAGGATGAGGATCACGACAAATAGAGTAGAGAGGCACGAGGACAGTCGGCAAATGAAAGACACGCTTGCTTTGCTGATCTTTTCTTGTCTGTTGTGGCCGTATCGAACGGTATAAAATAGTTCCCAGGCTTCGGTTGCTCGGTTACTTCTTAGGCTATGTAAGCCTATGATTCCCCTGAAACTGGCCGACCTATACCTTCTATCTACGAACCGTATCGAATATGTGTGTATAACGTTTGTACGATGGATGGGTTAATTAAAACGAGCACACGTGGAAACCGAGACATAGCAGTCCACTTCGTCGAACGGTTTTTCCACCAACAAGTATACTCTTCGATTATGATGAAACTTCGATTTCGAACAGTTCCACCGTTCAATATAATGTATGTTGCCAATTTTGTTTATTCGATAGATATAAACTAGAATAAACGGGATTTTCGATAATTTGCCAAATGACGATTGACATCTTATTTTTCAAAGAATGTTCTTTCTAGAAATAATCACCTCTTTATTCGGAATTATCTACTTAACACCTTAGAAGGTTTCCAGAAGAAGGGATGGTCATGGGAAGCCTGATAACGAATGGATGGATATTCGTATTACGTTCTTTCTCAAAGCGACGTGTGTTATATTGACCAATACAAAATATTTAAAATTTTTTCAATTTTGCTTTTCAATAGTTATAATTAATTTCTGAATCTACAGAAGTCAAAGAGATTCTATAGCTTCGAGGCAAAGAAAAATAAATGTTAAAAAAAAAATGTTTTTTCCGAAAAAAAAAACGAAAAAAACAAATTTGAAATTTTTAAATATACATAAGGGAAGAAATTATTCTAAATGCAAACTAATTGTATATAACAAAGTAATTGTATATAACATTTTATCAAATAGATATTTATCGATTCCTGCTTCTTCCGTTATTTCTTTTCCTACGCGAACTCGATGTTTCGATTCATTTTCGAAAAAAATACGATATTTTTTTTTACGTTTTCATACGATAAAAGAAACGAAACGAAGGATAGCGTTCGGATAAACCGAATATCCGTTTCCCATGTCTCCCCTTCCCACTAATCGATCTTTGATCACCATATAGATTAAATTTCGCTTTGTGCCACAAGAATCAAGCGAGAACCATCGAGGATTCCATAAACCAATGAACACGATCTTCAAAATTACATACAAGATATAAGTGAAGATTTTCAATCGATACGGTATATTATATCGATCGTTGCAAAATGAATCGATGTTATAACTTAAGTAATATGGAAAGACGTGAATGGGATTCGATAATCCGTTGATCCACAAATTGAAATTGAAATTTGAGATAAGATTGAATTATCGATACGTTGTATTTACGAAGAGAATGATATACGCAATCGCGGAATATTTGCTCGATGTTGTGAATTAAGGTTAAATTCAATATTTCGAGAAATGAAATTTAACGAAAGTAAAATTCGTTATAGGGATTCGAATTGTTAACGATCTATTCAATTATGCGACATTCGAGAAAATCGGTGTCGAGAAAAAAAAAATAAAAATCAAGAAACATGAAATATATATAATTTTTATATATATTCAAATCGCCGCGTACCTTCGTATCCGAAATTTATTGCTCCCGAAGACCATCGTGCCGATGCTGCCCACAATGTTATAAATGCTCAGATTCAACATTTGTTCATCGGCAATGTGCTCGTATTGTCGTGTCACAAACACCTCAGGTCATTGTATCTTTTCCGCCCGAGGATGTTGCCACTCGTGTTTTCGCCTCGCCTGTCTCGTCACCGTACAACCAATCACACATTTGTCAACAGCCGTTTACTTCCCCCGTCACTTGTTTTCGTATATACCCTTTAAACGGAAAGAAACGATCGAGAAACAACGACAACGACGGATAAATCACGATCGGCACTCGTTGTGTGTATAAATCGAATCGATCGTGGTCACGTATCGATATCACTGTTGACAGATGTCATCGATTCTTTCACAAAAATATTCACTCGACGCAAACTCCACAAATGCTGACAACGGAATGACTGGACAACACGGATCGCGATCACGGATGCCGCATCCACAGTGGGGGAAGTCGAGCGAGCAAGAGGGAAATAGAAAGTTGGTAGAGTGGTGGACAAGGACGGAGCAGACGATATTAGCCGAAGATTCACGAAGTGAGACGAAAGACTTGAACGAGAGACGAATGCGCGGCGACAGGTCAACGTGTCTCATTATCTTCCCCTCTGATCTGAACCGGCAAACTATACGCATGTAAATAGTGCGGGGAACGTTCATGCTCGCACCCCTGAATCACATTAATGCTGTTGACAGGTAAAGCTGGCACTACCGTGCTACGGTGGAAACGGCATAAGATGTATCTGGCCGAAGAACCGGTTTAATTTGATGTCTAGAGAGCGGCAAAATAATAAAGTCTGAGATATATGATTCGCTCTTTTCTGAATTGCCTTTCGTTTCGTGACAGCTTTTTCGTATTTCGAATTCGAGTGAAGTGGGAAAGAAATTTAATGGCGAAATGAAGTTTTACGTATCAACCGATAAATTGATAAATAATATGAAACAATACGTAGCAAAATTGTATTTTATTACAATCGCGTGTGTCGTACATTGTTTAAGTTTATAATGTATACAATAATATAATATACGAATACTGAATTCGTTTTTACTTTACAAAGAGTGCGATGAAAACATACTGAAATAATCAAAAAAGTTTAATTTAAACGTATTATTCGAATACGTTATACCTCTAACAACGAGTTTTACGAATTAATAAATTTTAATAATTTCTTAAATAACAACGTTTTGTAACTTACGAACATGATGGCACATATGTAATTTATATGTTACAATTATCAAAGTTTTGAAACCGTAAACTCTGGCTTCTTAAGGAAACCTCGTTGATCTGTACGTTGATCTGTACCAACTGTGATTATCTTTTTCATGTAATAAATTAGTCAAATTAATCAATTAATCAATTAGTTCGCAATTAAATTTTCGCAATATCGAGGGATCCGAACATGAATCGAGCATATATCTCGTAATTTATATGAGCTCTTTGTAATCTCTGATCTTCGACAATGCGTTCCGATGGATACAAGATCACGGAGGAGGAGGGGAGGGGGACTGTTGGCAGGAGGGAAGGAATGAAGTAATGAACGATATCTGCTATTACAGATATTGCTCGATTTTGTGGAAAAGTTGAATTATTTATTTATCTTTTTTCTTTTTTATCGATGAGTCAATATACGATAAGAACGAATCAATATATATGCAAGTATTCATTGGATATAATATAATTCTTTATAAGTAAAAAGTAAGCAAAATATATAATGTAAAATTTTTATTTATTGAGATTTAATTTTCAAGTTTGATCAATTTTATAGTTTACTTTTATTATATTTTTTTTTTTCTTTTTCTTACTTTTTCACTAGAATCTCATGTTCTCATCCCATTATTCGGATTCTATATAAAAATTGCCTCTTTTTTTTTATTAACTGATAAAAATTTTTTTTTATTTTTTGAAGCATACTCAAGATATATTCTTCGATCAATCTATCAGCTGTACGAGATCTATATGTCTGGGATACATGTTTCTCAGAAATCATAAACAATCGCGACATCGGGCACGTCTATATACATGGGACGTCTAGTCTTTCCTCGATTTAACCACGCTTATTAGAAACGAAGGGCGGCCAGTCATGTTCAGATACCGTCATACATTTTTAACAGTTTCCTCGATCTACAAAGGTCCGGTCCTCCTTTTTCGCATTCCCGTATAATAACAGGTCTGCACGCCGAGATCAAGCGGATCCGCTCCTCGTCCCAAGACAGAAAACCGGCACAGCCCCGGGCGATTGTCGTAGGTAAGTGAGTTTGATACACAACGCGGTTGAATACTTGGTCAAGAATACTTCTCTTATCTCTCTCTTCCTTTATTGTATACTTTCCACCACCGATCGATCGAAAATACGCGATTTTCAATGTTCTTCCGTATTCCGGTGAAAGAATCACGAAATTCGTAATACGATACACGTATCGAATAAGATGGAATACGAGATAAAGAGAGAAAGCATCCCGATTTGATCTAGGTTTGATCGATCGGATGAAATAGCGTGGCGAATCGAACAAAATAAGAATTTGCACTGATTATGTCTCTCCGATCTCTCAATGACGAACGGAATTCATAAGGAACGTGAAATCACGATAACATCGCGAGATGAACATGGTGATGATGATTAAGATAGAAGAAGGAAAGCGAGAGCAGGAAAAAAGAAGGAGAGAGAGGAGGAAGGAGAAAAAGGAACGAAAAGGAGCGCATCCAAGCGGGCCAGTTTCACTTGATTTTTATGGGCACACTCTTGGGCTGCACGCGTACCACGCGCGTGATGAGTAATAATGTGAGGTATGTTGTATACACACCAGCACCGTTACTTTTTATCCTGCTCTCCTTCCTCTCCCGTGAACAATCTCCATGAAACTCGATGAGATATACGATTTCGAGCGACCATCGAACAAACGAACATCGGTCGAGCGTATATTTTTTTTAAGGGATAAGCAACTCGATCCTCTCTCTGGAATTCTATTTTGGCGCCAGTTTGGATCCGTAATTGGACGGACGTCGACGTCGGACGTCGGGAGACCGTCTCGAATCGGGCAACTTTCCAAAACCTAGTCTCAGCCGCTTTTCACCTCCATCAACGTTCCAACCATTTGGAATTGTTCTGGCAAAGGATTATTATGTTCACGTTTAAATGTTGTATGGAATTCTCGTATAAAGGGAGAATTCTCCAATCTGTATGCTTAATATCACGAAAGGTACGAGTTTTTCGCGAATCGTTTGTTCTTTCGTATGAAAAATTTCCTATTATTTTCAATATTCGTTTTTAGCCTTCTGGATACGAGCCAAATATCTGGTATAGAAGAAATACCACTTATTTGACGCATGGAATACAAGATCTTTCTTATATTTGATTAAATTGCAAATGCCATGATATTATCAGTTATGAAGAAGCTTTTATATAAATTTATATGTATATTTGTATAAAGAGAGGAACACATAAGGACGAAACTCGTGGAAGAGGCATGACGTATTGCAAAGTGGCGAGGCTTGTTCCCATTTATCAATGGGACGTATTATCGGTGCACTTCCGTGGACAGCTGGAAAAACGACGCGGTAGAAAGTGCGTTTATACTTTGCTCTCGTTCCTACAAGCGGAATGACAGATTGCGAGAACGAGGGCAATGCTATTTCTTCGCAAAGATATTTTTCTCATCGTTAATAGTAAAGGACGGTGACTTTTGCAGCGAAAGTTTATTCTTTGGAATCGATTCGATTGTTAATAAAGACTCATAAAAAATAAGCGGTTCCTCGATCGAAAAGCAATTCCCGTTTGCGAAAAGTTTCGAGTTACCGTAATGATTTATGCGTTTTAACAAAATTTTAATTTCATAGTTAAATCTATTATTCGAAAATTTTTACAATTTTAATATATTTCTATCTTTGTATTTCTTAAATTATTTGTTTTGAGCTTTTTTAAATTTTTTTTTAATTTAATTTAAAAATTATAAAAAAATTGATAGTTAGACTAGTTATTAATGAATCTTTATATAATTTCACCATTCGGTAAATTTTAAATCGTTAAAAAGTTTTTTCCACAACAAATAAAGTAACGATATTTCAATAAGATCAAAATATCCATGAATGAAAAAAATTGTAATATCTAAATGGATCCAAAGATATATAATGCTATTATAATTTTATCGAAATAAACAACTTTGATGATGATGATATTTGATGATAATAGAATGGTCATAATTTTAATGATCAATTTTTAAAAAATCGTTAAAAAATTTTTAACCACGCTTAAAAATATCAGTTTAGCTTAGCTTAAAATAAACTTATAATGTTCTCTTTCATAATTTAAGAAAAAAATATAAAATGAAATAATAGAATGATCAATTGAAAAATATTCTTTCGATCGTATAACACGATCAAAACTTCCGTAAAATTCTGTAAAATATTCAATCGAGAATGGCTAATATAACGATGAAACCAGGAGTGAGTAACCAGGTAAACCATCTGCTGGGTGATGTCATTAGCTATTCTGGACATCAGTAATGCCTTTAATTTAATCGTCGTGTATATAGTATAGCGAACGTTATTCCGGTCTGCTCTCGACCCTGGATCGTTTCGCGGGCATTCAACGATTTTAAACTGGCGATCGATGCCTGGCAACCAGTCAACTCGCGAAAGAAAAACAAACTGCGAATCACCGTAACCGCCTCCGTCCATTAATTTAGTACACATCCTTTCATTTGTTAATCTGCTTTAATAAATTCACCGACTGCGTTTCATATAATCTTGTAACGTCGAAAATTCGTCATGTTGTGGATCAGATTTTCATCGATCTTTATATCGATCTCGCTGATAACTGTGTCTTGTTTCTCGATCGTTTACTTCTCTTTACATTGTTCCGCACACGTTTCCGTTTCTTCCGTGTTTATTTACCTCGTTTTTCTTCTCATATAAAGAATTCTCGTTATTCTTTGTCTATTTTTAAGATGGTCCGTCAACTCGTCTCTCGCGATAATTGTTTGCCAGATGACTTTGTCATTATCTGTTTGCCAGAGAGATTCGGTTCAACATAAATGCGTCGAAATTCATTATTATTTCCTGAAATTCTGAAAAATTGACAACGAGCGTAATAGCATAATTATAATATGTGTAAATAACATGTGTTTGATGAATGTGTTTGACAACATTGTATATCACAAATAGCGGAACGAATGAAATACAGCTTTCGCCATGTTCGATTCTCATAATTATTACCATATAATCTATTAATATAATACTCCGCTTTGAGCATATATAAATGAATATATAATTTAGAAGTATCATATTCGGATTATGGAATACGAATCACAGGGAATATGCCATCATCGAATTCTAATAAAAAGAATTTATTATATTTGCGTTTACTTTATCTTCTAATATCAATTGCGATTGGTCTCATTGTGAATTTATTTGAATTGAACCGTATTGTATTTGATATTTATTTTCTCTTCTTATTCACACCGGAAAATGTTAATTTTATAAAAAATATCACGATGAAATTCCAAGTAGATCGCGAAACTATTCGAAATACAATTCAAATCGATGGTTCGTATATATTAAGATTTACATCTCTTTGGAATTTCTTGAAAAATTCAAAAAAAAAATCACGAGAAATATTGGATCTTCGAATTTTCGAATTTCCGATTCTCTTTATTCTCTTTATTATTACTTTATTGTTATTAATCTTAATAATTCGAGCGTCTGTTATCCTATTTATATATCTCAACAACTCGAGATCGCATTCCATATTAGAAGAAGATTCGCCAATAATTTCTGTGTGATTTAATGGCAATGGTCTTCTCGCAGGTGCAACACGCGCGGTTATCCCTGGCCACTGGTGTCACTGACCCACGGCAATTTTCCAGAGAGCAACGGTCAACGATTTCCTCGGCCGTGTCGCGCGAGGTCGTGAAACGTCGCGGTCATTTATGCGCTCGTTCGTCGTTGGATCGGTCGACCGGAAACTTTATGATCCTGGTCGTTTATTGCACGACGGTTTGGCCGCACGTGGCTACGAACATCGTGAAGCTTCGGAAGCGTGCATACGAAGTTAACGTGTTTTTCGTTTAGTCGTTTGAGAAGTCAGGAGTCACCCTAACTACGATAATAAAGTCGTTCTCTAAGGAACACGTGGCTGACGGAATAGGTTTTGCTTTCGAGAAATCTGTTTTTGAAGTTTATTGAAATTTGAAAGGAGGGAATTCGAATTCCAACGGAATTTCAAGGATATTAAACTTGTCTTCAACAAATATATATAATTTTATGTTGCGTAATTATATTGATAATATCGTTTATATCCATTCTTATTTAATCATTTTTTGTTCTTTTTTTTTTTAAAGTACGTTCCTGTTATATATTTCTTTGATTTTTTCAACATTCGATACTTTTATTCAAAATGTAAAATATTCCATTAGTTGCATCAAAGTAAAAAAAATAATAATAATAATAATAATAATAATAATTTAGATAAAATAAATAAAAGAGTAATTTTTTATACATATATAAAATCATTTTTTATATCATTTTAATATCGAATAAAGATTTTCCTTGATTTTCCAGATTTACGCATGATGAAATTTTAATGAAACGACATGTAAGACACAATAAGATAATATACTGTAGATAATACAATCGCAAAAGAAAAATCTGGAAACTATGCCATTATTTGTCGTCTCTGTTTTTTACGTTTTACGATTTTAGAGCCTTGAACGCCTGATTAACTTCGTCAATTGAAATAATCTTGAAACCTCATCGAAATATGAAATGAAAAAAAGAAGAAGATTGCAATTTTATGCCATTTTTTTGTCGCGAATCGTTGATAATATTGAAAACGCGAATATAGAGTGATAGAGTTCAAAAATTCTAAAGGTAAGGTAAGTATGTGTAAAATTGCCGCGATGAAAGTCAACGGAAAGTAAAACATTTCGAAATAGCTTTGAACCTTATCGAATGTCAACACGGTGAATTGATGTTAACAGGAGGCTAATTAAACGAGAACACGAACGAAACTGGACTATTCGATGAGAACGAGACACGTTGGATGGAAGGTAGGCTTCATCGACGAGGACGTAGGTGATACACGTGTTTACTCAGGTGCAGGATGACACGAGCGAGGATATTTCTTCGTGAATGGAATTAGCCTCGATCGAGATCACGAATAAAAAAAAAAACGATCAGTTCCAACATTTTGTCAGACGGTGGTTCTAACGGTAAATTACTCGGTTAATAACATCGAGCAATTTAACCATTTACTCGTAAGATAAAGTGTCGCCATGAAGATATACCGTTTCTTGAGACGCTCCCGTGAATCCGTGTCCGGTGTCCACCGGTCTCGACTCGATGCCTATTGTCTTCCTCGTCGTTGTCATTCCTGTCCCCTGTCACTTGGTTCTTATAGCTCCCTTGAGCTCTCTCGGCACAGCTGTTTCCTCGTCAACGACGAAATACGATGCTTCGCATAAAACGAAGTCAAAGTCGCAAAGTCGAGGTCGTTTGTTACAACAGCAAACTAGAATTCTGTTTGCATATTTAAATGAAATTTTCGACAAAAATATTTACTTTTAATTAGATAAATCGAGAGTTGATATTAGTTTTTTTTATGAATAGTTTTATAATAGTTTAAAATAACAGATTTTCTTATCAAGAAAAGTATATTATTAATCGAATATTATAAGTTAAACGTATATTTATATATCTATTCTAATAGTGGGTTATTTAGAGAATATTTAAATTGATTCGACGATAGACATTTTCATTCATTAGATATATTTCCTCTTTTTATCATTAAGTTGTCCTTTTAAGTATGGTTTTTATACTTTTTATCTTAAGAAAAATTTTATATCGTATATATTTTATATTTTATGTTATAAGTTTAATTCTTTTAATTTATCGCTTTAAAATTTAAAATTTGTCTTATTTACTTTTGTCGTTTTTTGTTTTAAACGGAAAATTATAAACATAAAACTATTCGATTGATAAACGCGATATTTTGATATTTTTAATGCAAATTTTTCAGCAACACTTCCAATAATCTTAATACAAATTTTTAATTTTGGAATCATCACTAAATATATCATGAATAAGCTAATAAAATAACTTTATCTTCACCAACACTTTTTCATTCAAAAATTGCAAATTTTAAATTTGCTCCTTGTTATTGCGGCAAATGAACGATATTAAAAATGAAGTTACGTGTTTATTACGTGTAAATTATATGTGTAAATTTTACATTGACTCGGAACCAATATGATTATGAAATTCCACATTAGCACATCGATACTTTCTTTTTGTTGGATATTAATCGGTTAATGAAGGCGTATAGGCTACTGGTATTACTACTATCGTTCCTAAACCCGCTTAGAATTATTAGTCAGGATTGTATGCAATTGACCTCGTTTCTTGATAAGTCGTCAAACGAGTCCCGCCACAAACGAAGAGAGGACAATTACGAGTCTATGGAAGGCTACACTCCAAGGACCTCATCGTCGTACTCAACTTTCCGACACTAACAAAAGTATATTCGTTTACTTATGCCACAATGAAAAGATAAACATCGTTTCTGTTTTATTACCTGTTGATAATTAATAGAGTGTTATATCGTATTCTTGTGCTACACGTATTTTTGTTGCAGATGATTGTGCGAAAAATCCATCTTCTGAAAATTATGATAAATTTGAATAACGAGAATGTAGCTGGAAATAATATTTTCAAACGATAGAATGAAAAAGTGACGGTTAGCGATTTAACATCTGCTTGGTTCGTCAGCAAATTTTTTTATTGCGGTCTTGTTTCTCGGATATCGAGCAATTTTGGTAGCTGAAACGGACCAATCAGATGGAAGATGTCGAATGGCTTACGCTGATTGGTTCAGTCTTGACACCAACAAATGCATAAAAGGCGAAAATGTTGGGAAAAGACGGTTAGTTGTACTGTGATCAGCGTGTGTGGTTCTTTGTGCGAGAATTTTTTTTTTAATAATAAAAAAAAATTTATTATTTCTTTACAATACGTCTTATTCTCATTTCTTTTTTTATTTCTTTTTTCCATTTTATTTTTATCCGATTTAAAAGATTCTCGAAGAAAACTTACAATTAAATAATTGTGCCAAGATTTTATTTGTTATTTGCTTCGATACTTATTTGATCTATTTGAAAGACAAATTATTTTATTATATTTACTAGAGAACTTATATATAAAGATATTTTCAATTCACCGATTAAAAAATAATTGATGGATAAAAAGAGAATGGAAGTCATAAGAATTTAAAAACATTTTTTGTGTCTACTTTGCGTGAAAAATATTTTAAGTAAATCTTTTTCGAAAAAGATTTGTTTCATTTTTTTATCCATATTATCAGATAGATTATTTGTACAATTTATATCTAAAAAGACATTTATTCACAGATGCAGAATAAAAAATATGATAATAAAATATAGAATAGAATAATAAAAATGCAATTATAATAAATTTTTTTTCTATTTTTTCATTATCTATCTTTTAAACTAATTTCGATTATTTTTATCAAATACTTTTCAGAAAGGTCTTGTGTATAGTCACTTGTTAATAGTGAAAGGTACTGTTTTCCAATATTTGGTTAATAATAAAATTTTATTAGAAATTAAAAAGATTTTTTTTTAAGAATTGAAAGTTACGTAACGTAAAGAATATCTAATTCGATTATTTAAAATTTACAAAATTCCTTTTGGATATTTTAATCGGTCAATTTTGATTGCAATTTTATCAGTGTGGTTATAACGTGTAACGTGGTTCTTATTAAATTTTTATCATAAATGATGTGGATGATTTTTTTAAATTTATCTATGTGTGATATGAAAACAATAAAAATCGAGAACAATATAAAAGTTTTTAATTTTAAATTGATTTGAATTCATAAAAAACATATTTATATTCTTCTAACATGTTAAATATTCTTCAATTCAGGTATAACATATTGATTTCCGTTTTATATTGTACTCTATTTAAATTTGATTTTTGTCAATGTCAATTTTAATTTTTTTCTATTTCAATCTTCCTAATTTGGATATAATTTTATTAAATTAATTTAATAATAATTCATTCTTTATCCTTTTATTCAACTTTCAATCCTTCTATCTTTGTAAAATTTCAATATAATCTATAATTATATTATACTTCAATTTTCTTGCTAAATAAGAAATTGTGTATAATAAATTCTAACCAATCAAAAAGCTGCTACATAAGATGGATGCTAGACGAATCGGTGTGCAGTGATGTCAGTCTATCGTAAAAAATAGTAGATAGAACATTGTTACAAGAATGTAGATATATTATCATAATTATATGTGGAATTTGATATTGTGGTATAATTTCTAGATTATTGGTGCTTTTGTTTAATGTGTGTGTGTATTTTCTATTTCAATCTTTCTAATTTAGATAATTTTATTAAATTAATTTAATAATAATTCATTCTTTATCCTTTTATTCAACTTTCAATCGTTCTATCTTTGTAAAATTTCAATATACAAAAATCTATAATTATATTATACTTTAATTTTCTTGCGAAGTAAGAAATTGTGTATAATAAATTCCAACCAATCAAAAAGCTGTTATATAAGATGGATGCCAGACGAATCGGTGTGCAGTGATGTCAGTCTATCGTCAAAAATAGTAGATAGAACAAGAATGTAGATATATTATCATAATTATTATCATAATTATATGTGGAATTTGATATTGTGGTATAATTTCTAGATTATTGGTGCTTTTGTTTAATGTGTGTGTGTGTGTGTGTTTTCTATTTCAATCTTTCTAATTTAGATAATTTTATTAAATTAATTTAATAATAATTCATTCTTTATCCTTTTATTCAACTTTCAATCGTTCTATCTTTGTAAAATTTCAATATACAAAAATCTATAATTATATTATACTTTAATTTTCTTGCGAAGTAAGAAATTGTGTATAATAAATTCCAACCAATCAAAAAGCTGCTATATAAGATGGATGCTAGACGAATCGGTGTGCAGTGACGTCAATCTATCGTCAAAAATAGTAGATAGAACATTCGTTACAAGAATGTAGATATATTATTATATTTATATGTGGAATTTGATATTGTGGTATAATTTCTAGATTATTGGTGCTTTTGTTTAATGTGTGTGTGTATTTTCTATTTCAATCTTTCTAATTTAGATAATTTTATTAAATTAATTTAATAATAATTCATTCTTTATCCTTTTATTCAACTTTCAATCGTTCTATCTTTGTAAAATTTCAATATACAAAAATCTATAATTATATTATACTTTAATTTTCTTGCGAAGTAAGAAATTGTGTATAATAAATTCCAACCAATCAAAAAGCTGTTATATAAGATGGATGCCAGACGAATCGGTGTGCAGTGACGTCAGTCTATCGTCAAAAATAGTAGATAGAACATTCGTTACAAGAATGTAGATATATTATCATAATTATATATGGAATTTGATATTGTGGTACAATTTCTAGATTATTGGTGCTTTTGTTTAATTTGTGTGTATCTAATTATCCAGTGTTATATTAAAATTGAATTATGTTTTGAACTTTTTTTGTGATTCTTTATTGTTCGTTTGAGTTTCAGTTTACCGATAGTTTTTTTTATTATCGTTTGAAGCAGTGTTTGAAATTGGATTTTTGAATTAAATTAATATTTTATTTAATACATTTATTCTAACCTTTATTTGTGCAAATTATCATCTAATTATTGGAATGCTTATTGGAATTGCTTCGAAAATGTTATACAATAAATTGTGCATAAGTCATTTTTCTTTAAATGTGATGAGATTTATTTTAACAGAAGATATATAATAATTACTATAATATTTCTTATGGAAATAAAAAATTTTTTTCGTTAGATCAAATTAGATTTAATTCAATTTTATTCATATATATATATATATATATATGTATGTATGTATGTATGTATATATATATATATACACACTCGATTCTCATATTTCTTTCCTATACGTGCTTCTTATATCCGTGCGTTCAACTCATATTAGTATTTATGTTTTGATTTTATGCTCAAGGCTGAAAACGTTTTCTATGATTCATATTTTTGTATATATTTTGATATTTGTTCAAGGCGAAAAATATGTCTAACAATAGTCTTTCTAGGAAATTAGTAGTTCACTTTCGTATCATATTTCGACATGTTTTGATTCTTTTTTCCTAACCTACCAACTGCCAGATGAAATCGCAATATTATTCTACTGTCGAAAAAGCGTTTAAAATTTTTGTTCCAAATTTTGTTTTTGATATCAATTACGTAATATATTATTTCTATAATTATTTTATTTTTCAAATATCATTATTTAATTAATATATTTATCTAATAATTTATTGAATATTATTGTAATTAATAGTTCTTCGATGAATAATTTATTCAATTTTTTTTTTAATCTATTAATCTATTCCATTATTAATACTTTCTGAAAATGAACTTGTTTATCGCCTTATCGTTTTAATACAATTTCAATACTAATTTCATATGTTATATTTTACATATTTGTCTAAAGATTTGATTATTTTTTATGTAAATTGATAAAAGTGATAATAATATTTTTGTATCAAAAAAAAAAAAATATTTTTTGTTACATTACAATAATCGATTTATCAATTAATTTATAATACGCATCGATTACATAAATTATTAAGAATGCTAAATAGAAGAAAAGATTAAACGAATTATATTTTTATTTTATAAAATATATTAGATTATATTTTTTATTCTTTCATCATTTAACTCTCAATTCAGCTTCAGAAAAATAAAATAATTGCGTAATAAATAGAAGAAAAAAATATGAGAAAGAATTTTCCATTTCAAACACATTCTTCGTTACTAATGCAATTTTTCTTCTAGAAAATTGTGACCGTGTGCAAGCAGCGATCGATAGATGTTTATGCCATAATAGTGTTTAAAGCGTAATAACTGTAGATAAATTTAATTACAATGATTATTCGCGAAATTAGAGTCCAGTGCTTGTTCGCCGATTGGATAATATAAACAGACGCGAAAAAAGCGTATTAATAATTTTCTTATTTTTATTTATTTGTATTTTCAATATCCGTTTTCGGCACAAATTAAAATCGATCGAATGAGGTGATCATTACGCGATAATTAATCTTTTTTTTTTTTAATTTAAATTTTTATTCGAAAATTTTAATTTTTATAATTTTTGTGGTTTTTATTGAAATTTATTTCAAAAAATAAAAAATAGATTTTTTCGTTGTTGTGCTGCATAATGATCAAAAGTTGTTGGAATATATTTACAAATGAATATCAAAAAATTAATTTATTTGAAAATAAATAAATTTTCGCGCAAATGAATATTCGATGGAGGATTATTAGGTTTTCTTTTCGCTACAAACGAAAGGGAAGGGAAGAGGATCGTCATTATTTGATATACGATATATAATCATATCATCGCATATATAATAATATTAATGGTACAATTATATATTTTATAAAAAATAATGAGTTAATAATTGGCTGCAGACATTTATTATACTTTTTTAAATTAAAAAGTGAAAATTTAATTATAAATGATAGATAAGGATTCTCGTTTCGATTCTTAAAATTATATAAAATATATAAAATCTACAGATTTCCATTTTTATACTTTTTGAATTTAATTGTGTTATAATTATGTCATTAGATATTACAGCACGAAAAAACATTGTGATCTTTTGTAAGATTAAGGTATTTTGTTTTTCTCATATAAAAAATGTAAAAAATATAAAAAAATATATAAAACAATTTATTTTTGCATTAATCGAAAATCGATAACTATCATTAAGTCCGGTATATATATATTTATATTGATGTCTATATGTTTTGTGGATAATTTATCGATTCCTTGATCAAACAAGCGAAATTTTTATTTCACGATACGTCGTTGCTCGATTTGCAAATAAAATTCTCTCAGTTTCGAAATCGCTTATCAGTTACAGAATAATTCAATAGAATAAACGAACGGAATAAACACGCGATAAATTTTTTCCGCGATCGAAATACGTTTTCGTTCGTTGTTAACGTTATATATGTTTGATCATAATCAAAATCGTTTCAAATATCAATAAAATTTGTATATATATAATCTACATTTGACTCGTGGGGTTATTGAACATTCGATATTGTGTATCAATAAAGAAAGAATACAATAACTAAATTCAATCTAATTTCTTTTATGCACAAGAACAAATACTCGAAGATTCTAAGTACTCTAATGATAAAATAAGAAGAATGATATCGCGATAATACGATATAGATATAGCGTTTTTTCTTGCGCGATATCATTCGATACGCGTAGCAAAGAGACTCGAAGACGAGTTTTTCCAGTATTAATCAGAAATGTTATCGACTAAAAAGTAAATTGATGATTTCTCGATGAAATGGTAGAAACTTTGTACGAAGATTTAAACGTAGAAACGTTATATTACCGTGTTTTCTAACTATAGACATGGATATATATATCGTGTCGAACGAGACCGAATAGTCGACGAATTCTCACGCGTTCAATTGCTCGATCCGTGCGGTTGAAACAGCAATGGCACAGCGAGCATAATCGAGCGCCAAAGAACAGGCAAACACGCCCGTGGTGCCGCGCGGGTAACCTTTTTTCTGACATTTCTACCTCGTGGCTGAGTTTAGCCGAAAGGTTAAACCTTTGCGCGCGCGAAAGAAAGAGAGAGAGGTGGTGAACGAGGAAGATCAACAGCATCTACGTTATAACGTTATTACGCCATGGAAATTTTTGTTTGGAATAATAATTAGAGATTAGTAGAGTAATTAGATCTGTTTTATATTGTTATTGCTGGCAAACATAGTGGAAGGAAGATACTGAGCATACAAGATTCGAAATAATTTCAAATAATTTCGATCCTGTTACTAATAGTAGTAGATGATCCAGTTACTAATAGTAATAGTAGTAGTAGTAGTAGTAGTAGTAGTAGTAGTAGTAGTAGGAGTAATAGTAATAGGGAGTAATAGCAAGACGTATATCTCTTTCTCGCACGAAGGTCATAACGAGCGTTTGATCCTCGAACCGTGTCGCGAGGTCGAAATCCGTTGGAAGATCGCTCGACCGTTACAGAAGTCAAGTTGGTGGTCATCCAATCAGAGCGAGAACGAAACAAAAGAAAGGTGAAAAGACTTATCGCCTCGTGAGATCGAGACTACATCCTGTGCTCTCCATCCAACGATCTGTTCATCCTTTGATAAATTCAAAGCGACCGTGCAATTACTATTAATCGATCGGCTATTAATTTCCTGCATCGCGATTAAGCCATTCGAATTGTTTGGAACAAGAGTCGCGACAGATCGATCGAAGAGCATCTCGTGACAAAAAAAAAAACTATCGACCGACAAAGAGGACAAAGGGATGGAAGTTCGAGTCACGGAAAAACTCGTATAAAACTTGATCCTTCGGATAGAGGATAATGGTGAGCGTTTTGCGTTCGATCAACCTTGCTTTCGAATTACCGTTTGTTCTTTTTTTCTTTTTTCTTTTTTTTTTTTTTTTTGCAACTATCCCGATTAGTTTTTTCGCTGATTCGAAATTTTCCAACGATCCTTTTCTTTCGAACGATCGATCTTTTTTTCTTCGATTCGGTGATACAATACATATTTTTATCGGGCGAAAATATAAACGGAATAAAAAATATGGATAAGAGGTAGGAAATGACGGTTCCGCGGATTCCCGGAGTTTGAACGCGGACGAGAATTCGCGTGGACGCGAGGATTAAAAGCAGCGGGTATCGTAAATAGTTCCGTTCGAAGTCGTTGGAAGATTGTGGCCGGACGCGATTCAGGGAAAGTCACACGCTCGTAAATCAAGGCGGTAATGGGACACCGTTAGATTTGCAATGATAATCCGATGGTAATGCATACGATTCGGTCGAGCGAACGAACGAGAAAATAATTAACGAGGCGAGCCGAACTATCGGCATCGCTGCCGTTCATCCCCTGGGATTTACGAGTTCTTGGATTTAAAGCGGCGCAAAAACGAGCATCGAGGGATCTCTGGTCTGGCTTCGTTGCTCGATAATCCGTCGGTAATTCTTGCTCAACGCTCTCATATCGGGTTGGTAACGATTCCGCTTTTACCGCTGTTCCTTAGCACGGGGAGTCGAGATTTTCTTTCCAGGAATATACGTATATACATAAACCGCTTCGAAGAGAAGATGATTCGCGAATTTTTTTTTTTTTCATTCTCATCAGATTTAATCTTTGTTAATTTGCAAGGGAAACTCCAGTTCCGAACTATAAATTCATAGGTTGGCATTAATGGATGGTGAAAAAGTGCGATAAGCGGTGAATTAATAAGAAGAAAAATGTACGATGTTTTCTCTAAATCGTCCATTTCGCAAAGGATATTGCATACGTATATATCGTAAGTCTGCAAAATTGTTGAGCGACCATTATATCGTTTATGTCACGGGAATCGAAACTATAACGACTCGGAGCGCGATAGCTCGTGGAATTTAAGAAAGATCTCTCTCTCTCTCTCTTTCATTACTTTTCGCTTGGAATCGTAAATGAAAAGCAAACTCGTACCTGTTTATACCCGTTTCTCGAAGGACGTCACGAAAGAGAGGCGATGTATCTCGAGGAGAGAGTTTTCGCGAGAGTGATCTATCGATGTTGGTAAGTCGTTAATAAGCTGTCTCGTCGACAGTTTAGGATAAGGTATATATATATATATATATATATATACACCTCTAATTCGACCGATCGATAGCAAGATAATAGAGAATCGTACGATGGGACACGTTGCACGATACAATACGTATAATGAACGACGATATCGTGAGTGCGGCAGCAACCATTTTATCGTTCAATTAAGCCGTAATTACGGAATCGTATGCGTTCCTTCTTGTAACCGAAACTGTTGAAAGATCGCGCATACCGCGCGCCTATTGCGCGACAGACGCAGTTTCTACGTCCGTGAAAAAACGGTAAAGAGCCCGTGGAGATTTTCGCGTTTACGAAACACGATGGAAAAAGAAAAAAAAGAATCGACGATTCGATTCGTTGATCGAAAAGCGGCGATTCTTGGCGAAAAAATCAATCGTCAGAATTTTCGACGCGACTCGCATCTCTATTCGGCGGTAAGTAGAAGGAGAAGTTGGACGCGACGAAATAAAAATTGGTCATAAAAGATGATTTCAAACTTACCCTTGCAGCGCGTGCGGAGGAGCCGGTCGGGGCGGTGGTGGCAATGACTTTCTACTCGCGGTGTTTTGTCTTGGCGCTAGAGGCGGAGGAGGAGGAGAACTCGGAGAAGCGTTGGAAGAACCGCCGTATCTATCCGTGGGACATTGAGGTTGAGGCTTTTGCTTCGGTGCGTCTATATACTTGGGGGGGAGCGCGTAATAATTCCCCCTTTGTGTCCCGTCCCCGCTGTGACGCTGTGATTGATGGTGATTATTGGCTACGTATTTGGGAGGCTCGTGATACTTCTGAGGGCTCGATTCCGATGGATACATCTTGGAATTGGCTTCGTAGCCCGTCTTCACCGGGCTACCGATCGTGAAACCGTGATTCCCAGTCTCCAGATACTTGGATGCGCACTTAGAGTTTTCCGGAACGGGCAAGTAATTAGGTCTGGTCGTTTGATTGTTCGAGCCACTTTTATCCGCGTTTTTAGCCACTTGGGGCTGAGGCCTCTGACCGGAAGACGATTCCAGTCTCTGAGCGGAATCGTTCCTGAGCAACGTCCCGGAAACGTCGATTCGCGTCCCATCCACTCGCATCGATTCTTGCCGAATGATCCTCGGCTCGACGGGTACCTGGGGGGCTGGCCTCTGATTCCCGGAGTCGGTGTATCGTTGCGAGATAAGATCGGGCAATTGGGCCGGAGGTCTGGCCGAAAAACCTCGTTCCTCCGATATTCTTCTGGCTGGCGTCACTCTACCGTTCATCATTAACTTTTGCGCGGACGGATATCTCAAGCTGGAACGACCGGTGGCCACCATTCTGTGCGTGGCGAATCCAGCCGAGACCCCATTCTCCAACACCATCTCGGATTCCACGTGTTTCAACGCTATGCCACCCCTGACGAATTGATGTTGTTGCTCCTGCTCGGCCTGCTGGTGGGACATGCTGGTTTTCGCGGCCGAATTCGGAGAAGATTTTCCGGAGGAAAGTTTCTCGTAATCCCGTTTCGATCCGTGCTTCGATCTTCTGATCGAGTGTCTCTCCAACTTGTGTCTGTCGCAAGATCTATCGCGAATTTTCGACTCTTCGGACGATTGGTGATGGTGGTGAGCGGTCGTGGCCGCGGTCGCGGTCGCAGTCGTGGCCGTGGTCGTTGCATCGTTGAAACAATCGTCGCTCAGCTCTGGTGGCGGAGGTGGCAGCGGATCGTCGCAATCGTGAACCTCGTTTTCGGTTACCGTTGGGGGTGAGGGTGGAGGCAAATCGGGGCTGGGTACGCGATCGTTGTAAACGTTTCTCAGATGTGGTTTCTTGGGCGGTCTCTCCGGCACCCAATCGTCTATTGATATCGCAGGCCCTACTATCACGGGGCCCAGCAGGTCCGTGGAAAGGCTGCCGCAACTGTTGCTGTGTTGATGCTTGGGACTCGACAGTTCCCCCACGTTCCCTTGATTCTGATTTCTATTCCCGTTTTCCCGCCAAGCGCCGCTCGCGTAATCCGAAGCGGAGCTGGCTCTTCTCGAGGACGGTGGCCTGGGTCGCGGAGGTGGTTGAGGCGGAGGACTTTGGGGCGCGGCGATCGTTTGGCTTCCCTGGGCCAATTGCGGTTCCGATCTCCAGGATGCCTGATGATGTCTCTCGTAGAACGAGAGCAGAGCTTTTTTCTGTATCGCTTTCAACGTTGGATCCGACACTCTGTGACGCTTCTCCGGATCCAGATAGGTGTAACGCATTTGTTGCTGTTGTTGTTGTTGCTGCTGCTGTTGCTGTTGCTGCTGCTGCTGTTGTTGCTTCTCTAATTCATTTATGCGCTCTGCTACTGAAATTTGCTGAGACGGCAATGCTGGTGGCATTCTGGAAGAGGGAGAAACAAAGAGAGAAAAGAAAATATATACAGAGAATTATTTTGCGAGATTGTGACTATTATGCGCATCGTCGGTGAACTTTGCGAAAGAAGTTGTACATACCTCTGCGAAGTCTGCGCGGAGTCGAGTTGAGGTTGAGTAGTTGCAACGGGATATAGTTTGCGTTGATTTCGTTCACGATCCAAATACAAGACGCTCTCCGAGTGATGTCTCTGGGGAGTCTGGACTCTGGCGCTATGAGCGATCAATTGTTTGCTACACGATAATCCATTGACCTGACTGACGTCCGACATCGACCCGTGTATAGGATGATTCCAATTTTCCGGGCTTTGGGGCGTCGTGCTACCGATTTGCTGACGTATGGGACTTTGAGGCATCGGTTGAGCCAACGAGCCGTACTTATCACCCTCGATCCTCATCGAATTGTCCCACTGCATGGACGCAGTGGCCCCACTGGACGATACTTGCGACTTGTCCACCAATGACTCTTCGTCGATACTCGACTCTTGCCACTTGCTCTCTCGCATAGCGGACGAAACGTCGGCCGCGTTGCTCGATGCGTTGCAATGATTGATCACAGCCGGTAAACTGGATCTACCCTGACTCTGTTTATTACGATCGTTCATCGAAACCACTTGCCACTTGTCCGGCCATTTTTCACCCCCGTGTCTCCCCTTTGCGGTCGGTGACAATCCGCAACTGGTGCTAACGTCGCTCATAGATCCTTGCCACTTGTCGCGACAACCGTTGCTCCCGGCCTTCTGGGATAAAACTCCACCGTTCACGCTGCTCACGTCCGACAACGATCCGTGGTGCCATCGATCCGACGTACGATCCTGGCGAGCCGGCAACCCGCTCGACACGCTCACATCCGACATCGATCCGTGCCATTTCAGAGTCTCGCTGCTCGAGGCGCTTCCGCTCGACGTCGTCACCACGCTGTCCCTTCCTTCTCTCGAGGTCGAGTCCTCCCAAGTGGATGTCGGCCTTTGCGCCACTGCCTCGCTGTCTCTTCTTAATCTAAACGCCAAATTCGAATTCGAACGTGAAAATACGACGTCGTCAAAGCAAAGAAAAGGAAAAAGAAAAGAGCGAAGGAAATAATCGTTGGTATAAACGTTTCGGATTTTAATCGCACCTGTCGAGGAACGGAGTGTTGGTCGTGGAATCGACACTGGACACGTAACTGTGATAACCTTCGGATTGTGCGTAGCTTGCTTGTTGAGAATGTTGCACTCTCGTGTATTCCTCGAGGCCTGCTTGCGTTAGAGTTGACTCTCTATAAATGTCCACCTACGAGGAGAGGAGAAATCTCGGAATCGTTATCCTCGAGATCCGAAGAAGAAGAAGAAGAAGAAGAAGAAGAGGAGGAGGAAGACGAAGGAAGAAAAATGAAACGTTACCTGGGACACCTGAGGATCCACCTGATAACTCCTAACGTAGGCCTCGAGATCGGCATGGCTGAGAGTCTGAGCTGTCTGAGGTTGCTCGCGTTCGGGCGGAGAGGGGACCACGTATTCCGCGTCACCCAGAGCTTTGCCCTCGCGATCCACGCGAGGCCACAATCTCGGTTCCTCTTCCGTTACGTTGCCTCTGTTACGCGACTCGAAAGTCTCCGCCGGGATCTTCTCGCAGCGTTCCATCACCGTCTTCAACTGCAACAGGAAGACGCGATACTCGTTTCTTCCGACTCGCATTTCGAAATGGTTTGGCGCGTCTCTACCTTGAGGTAATTACGCGAGGCTGCGTAATCGATTGCGAGATCAGCTTCCACGCTGAGCGTAATTGAACTTAAACCGAATTCCGTTTTTTGCACCCGCGAGCGAGCAGCCGCTCTTCCCATCGAGCGTCCGATTAATGCGTTTCGCTTTAAAATAAACCACCGGCAGCAACGAGCTAATTACCGAAGCCGGCAAAAACCGAGACCAACTAATAAGGAAGTCCTAAATCGAGCAAAAGGAAAGCGGAGTGAATTACGGGGCATTAACGTTCCCCCGAACCTGGAAACGTTGGAATTCGCGTACGACTTGGTAAAAGGAGGAGGAAGGTGACACGGGAGGTATTCTGCTCGGCCTCAGAAAACAGACCTCCTCTCGAAATTGCCGGCCTAATTTTCGTGCAAAAGTCAACGTGCAACCACGCGGCTATGTCGGTTATGTCACCGCGCGAGAACGAAAGGAGAGTGTGAGAGTGTGAGGCATTAATTACACGTCGTTTCGTTTTCGAGCGTAACGCGATTTACCAACGTTTCGACCGTTCGTCGTGATTTTTCCCACAGTCGCGGGAACTTTGACGCGGGTCCAATTAAGCTTCCTTGGGCCGGTCGCGTCGCGCATCGTCGTTGAAAACACTTTGGACTCGCGGAACGGATTACGAAGAGGACTCGAAATCGAAAAGAAAAGATTCGAATAACTCGAGTCGAAAGCGTTTCCTTTCTTCTCCTCTCCGTTGCAAGTGAGTAGTTTTCAATTTCGCAAGAATCGCAACGCGACGGAATGTTGCCTGTACACGGGAGAGGAGAGCGAGCTCGAGTCGAATCGAATCGGATTGCGAACGGTTGTGACGCGCATCCGATTCAGAAAGAAGGTTCGTACCTGTTGCGTGAACGCGGGATTGGGCCTCTTGGTATGCGGTCTGGTGTACTGGGCAGGTTTCTCCTTGGGATAATTGGTGTGATCGGTCCATGATTTGGAACGATGGGATCCGCTGTGCCCCGACCCGTGAACATCCTCGTCGGGATGTCTCTCGGGCGCGCTCGGCCAGGACGGGTATTTCTCGTGGCCGGGCCCGTAGCAGACGCCTTTGAGGCTAGACGCGTCTCGGACCGGCGGCGTTGGTGGTGGCGATGCCTCGTCCCTTTCATTGAGAGGGAGCGTGTAACTGTCGAATCCAAGGCTCTCGCTGTACCTGTTGGATCAAACGATGGAGGAAATCTATCCTTTAACGGCCGCCTCGCGGATCGTGTTTCATCTCTGAAAGATGGCGATCGATCGCGCGTATGGAAGCAATTATACGCGAATCGCGCGATCGAATCGTCGGGACGTACTTACTCGCTCGCAGTATCTCTTTCTAGTCTTTCTAGTCTCCGTTGTATCGATGTCGTTCGACGCCACTTATCGACCAGATATACGTGGCCGATTCGTAATTTATGGAATAGCGAACAAGTTCAACGTAACTGGAAACGCGTATGATCGGACTATAATTGCGACGTCGTACGAGGACCTCGTCCCGGTACGACAACGAGATCCTATGTCGTTCGACCTATCGCGAAATCTAAGTGTGTCGAGGACTGATACAGCGAACGTCTAATTGGCTGCCAAACGGTATCTCTTATCTCTCGCCCGCAAAAAGCTGCTCGATAAAAGAGTATGAGCGAGCGAACCGTGGAAACGTTCGTTTCTTGACACACGAGAGGACAGAAGAGAGATTTGAAACGATTTACTCTCCTCCCAGCCTAGACTGGCTGGGATCGAGAAATTCGAAAACGAATTTTTAAAATTGTAAAATTCGAAGATCGAAAAGTTTGAAAATAAATTAACAATAAAATTAGATGGGTGATATCGAAAGGTTGAAGAAAGAGATAGTGATTGCGAATATAGTTTGGTTAAAGGTGGATGGAAAGTCGGATACCCGCTGTCGTTCTTGTAGCTCGTAGTATTCTTCTTGTGACTTTCGTTGTAACCGGGAATCGTGGCTTTCTTGGTTGCGTTGCCAGCCTCGTGCTCGTTCTCCGTGGATCTCCTCCCGTCGTTTCTTCGCCGATAATACTCGTTAGGAGGTACCGTCCTAGACGGGCTCTGCTTAAGGCCACCATACCCTTCCTGAGGATACGACGACGAGGTACTTTTGAAATTGGCAGCCTCGCTACCGTGGCCGTGACTCGCGTACTTGTACGAGGCCGGAGGACAGGAAGGTGGGCCCGGGGCCTCATCCTGGACTCGATATCCTGGTGGCGACGGCTGCAATTCCGTCATCGTGTAACCAACGTCCCCGCCATCCGGGATACACCTGCGCCATTCAGAAAAAAATATCTCCGTTAGTATCGATCGTTGTATCGACATCGATTCGATCTAATCTTTAAGATTAACGAGATTTTCTAATGAAATTTTACAGAATCTCTACTACTATGTGAAGTGAAAAAAATTATCCGATCTAATTTAATAGAATCCATTTTTTTTTTTCAGTTTTCTACGTACGATTTAGAAGATACGATTTATCCATTCAACTTTTCTTCCATGCTCTTTAATATTCCAGAATTACCATTCTCTATACGACAACCGTTGATTCATTGATTCTCATCGATAATCGTATCTTCTTCCCCACGTTTTCATCAATGTGTATTTTTTATAGCGCAAACTTTTATATATAATTTATATCCGAATTTGTGTTGTTTCGTTCGATCGAGATTTTTCACTTTTCGGAAGTAAAATTCCAATTTTTGGTTATACTATATCTATACTATATCTATACTATATCTATACTTTAGATGTTTCTTTCTATAGAAACGATTGCTCGCATTCCACCAATTACGTTCTATGGATTAATTTTCCTTGTTTCCCATAAATATTACATGTTCAATTGTTTCGGAACAATTTATCGAGATATACGAGAACCAAGGATTAGGTACATTCCTGCCTCTTTTATCGTCAATAGATGTTTTTTTTCTTTTTACCGGTTTAAAAGGGAAATAAAACCAACAGACAGTTCTTAATTGAACGGTCAGAAGGTTAATCACCACGGTAATCGATCGATTCTAATCGATGATCTATACCGATTTAAATTAAAATCATTAATCAACCATTTTTGATTATGAAACGATTCTCGATTAACTTTCATTTTACGAATATCATCGTTGATCGATAATAATCGCGCGCAAATTACGATACGACGTTGCTTTTGCTACGGTATATCGGTGTACAGGATATTTCCAGTTATAGATTTAAAACGATGAAAAGTGGGATGAAATACATTCGTTTATTTTCGAATCGAGCACACGCATCCCATAATTGCTCGAATCTATTTAATTTTATTCGAAAGTGAAATTTTATTCTTATTTTGTCTTTTAGCACAGATGTCTTCGATTGCAAAAACAATCTATATTCTCTAGAAATTTAGATCTGAGAGGATGACGCGCCTTTCACGATTGTCACCGCTCTATGCAGATCCATTTGTTCGCGAAGAAGTATATTAGAAACTCACGACGAATCGAACAGCGTATAGGCGTGCCCGTGATAAAATTCTCGATTTAACCTTTAGCTCGGGAGATATCGAGGCAGGATGAATCGCGCCAATGCATGGCCTCTTATCGAGGAAATCGAGCGTCGTTTCTGAATTACGTGTGCCAACGTAATTTAGCTTTATGGATAGGGTGTGCCACCTAGGTAGTAGTAGCTTACTAATGAGGATGAATGGATCTATGCTCTCACCGTGAATTAGCCGAGATTCGAGGATTAATCGAGAAATTATGGAATGACTTTTAGCTTTATGATAAACGTGCTTTATGTTTGTTTATCATAACATCTTTTTGCACAACGATGATCATTTGTCGTTTCATTGTTTATCGATGATACAAATAGAATTCATTCGTTTGTATTTCTACCTGTATAGTTTTAATCATATGTTTGTAAACTCCATCTTTTCGATAAATTTATTACTTTTTTAGGCAAAAGAAAATAAAGAAAATTATTATTATTATTATTATTATTATTATTTCAGATACAAAGTGATTACTATCTAATTTTTTCCCACTTTTCCAACAAATATATCAACGTCTAAACACAGTAAAAGCAGGATGTAGGTTGAATACACAGCGTGTAACAAAGCATTATTTATCACAAAGATTGCAAACATTTCTCTCGATCGAGACACCTACGTTATCCGTTTGATCAAAAGGATCCAGATGAACTTTGGCACTTTACAAAGGATGACTCGGTCGCTTCTGACAAACGCGCTTGCGAACAGCCGCGAATAAACGATTGCTTTCATTTGTCGTTGATGAGAAATCGCTACCCACGTACTATTCGCCCCCGCGAGACTATTCGTATTGACCGTCATCCGATGGAAGGATGTGGGTCAGCTAATTACCTCCGATGATTCGCGATTCGTCGAAAGATTTGTATCATCGATTATATGTTCGCGTAATCCGTGATCACTTCGCGAATCCAAATTGTCACCAAAGTATACGGATACCTGTAAATGGTAGCATATAAATATCCATCGAGATTCCACGCATTTCGGTGTTTATCGAGGAAAAATGGAATTAAATCATTGGTCGGATTCGCGCGTTCTCGGACGGTCTGCACACATTCCGGTTGCAAACTCTTAACTCGATTGCAAAATATAGAGAAACGATTTTGTAACGAGCGAAAGTGCACGGTGCACCGTTGCGCACAGCGAAAAGTGACGATAAGCGAGCGACGATTCGAGAGTAACCGATCTATGGGACTGTTGGTCGAAATAAATGGGCCGAACCCGCATTGACGAGTCGTAACGATATATTGATAATGATGACGGAACGTTGCGGTGACGATACGTTGCGAATTCGACAAAGCGTTTGTGGTTAAGGATCGTAAACAGTGCGGAGTAGCAACGTTTAAGGCTAATAAATCGAATATAAAAGCACACTATCAAGCTTCGTATACACCAAGGAAGGAATTCATGATCTTTAGCATGCGTTAAATTGAATTCGTTATGGTGGGCGTGTCGGCGCCCTAGTTTCGCTTAATAAAAAACGAATCTGAATAGACACGCGTGACAGACTTACGATCCTTTGGGATCCTTTGTATACAAATGTACCGAGAATTTTGATATTTCAACGATTCTGTGTGTTTCGAATAATATTTTTTTCTCTTTTTCTCTCTTTGTACGAATGACGAATAGCAGCGGTCGATTTAATCTTTTTTTTTATCTCTCAATGTTGAACCGGTGTCGAACGAGTATGTCTTTTTTTTTTTATTTTCGTGTTATATTACATTTTATTTCGTATTATATTTTCGATTAAAAAGTTTGAAAGTTGAAGGGGCTTGAATCGATTAAGTATACAGCGTACAGTCGTAAATCATTTCTCCATTACGTAAATTGTCTTTAGGAATGCGTAGAAACGAGTTCAATTACTAAGTTGGTCCCTTTGTATTCCGGAATGAATTGCATCGTGGCTGACAACAAAATACCTGATTCTCCGCAGTGGTTCTTAGCGATAGTTTAATAATAGTCCATGTAATCACATCCTACCGGATTCGCTGCACGCAACTCTGGACCGGAACGTGTAATTTATCCTGTCGGAACCGTCAAAAGTTTAAGCAGGAGTACGCGATGAGTAAGGAAATGGGAGAAAAATGAGGCCAGTGAGTCGAACGTTGTATATTTACAAATATTGATAAATTTATTTATTCGTTTAGAGAATTATACAAATATATATATATTTTTTTTAAAAAATTGGAAATATAAATATTTTGATATTCGCGTAGAGAAGTGGGACGCGAGAATACGTTTGAAAAAACGCATAGATTTTTTTCGTTAAATTTGCGTTAAGTAATGATACATATATAAATTTCTAAAGGAACGTATAATTTCTTCAACTGTGAAATATTGAAAATATTGATGCATTTAATAAATCCCAATCGTTGTGCATCATTGTTTTACGTGCTAATACATAGTTCTTGATATATTTTTTTGTTATTTTTTTGGGAATTCTTTTGTCATTCTTCGATAATGATTGACAATTCTCGAATCTTAATCGTACAAATTTAATGTTTCAACAATTTGCGAACAATCGGAGAATAACTTGAACAGCTTTTATTCCGAAACTCTGTCTCGAACGAGTGCTCTAGAATCTCGATAAAACTGTTTTAATTTTATCATATGTGAAATTTTGTTATTATCGAAAATTACGTATTAAAAAATTAAGAAATTTCCACTTCAAAAAGTCTTTTAAAAAAATATAAAAATATATGAATTAAAAGAGCGAAATGTTCCGGAATAGGATGAAATTGTTGCTAATTAATTCATCGCGACAGTTTGTTTAAAAATGGAATGCGAAACGAAATCTCTTTTGGATTTCTAAATTATGAGGATGAAGTCGAGGATTGGAATAGGGGTTGGAATCGGGTACAATAGAAGGAATCCGAATGGAACGTAACGCTCTCTGGAACGTGAACGGAATGCAGCCAGAGAAGTGGAGAAAAACACGTGGAGTCGAATCAAGTGGAACGAACCACGGTACACGATTTCACGATCGAAAACGAAAATGGATGAATGCGTGCGCGATCGTTGGGCGAATAGCGTAAAAAGAAAATCGGTAGAAGAAGAAAGTTGGAAATGGAATCTTTACGCGAATTGGAGAGTAAAAATACAGAGGCGACGACGTTAAAACTTGGCCCTTAAATCAAGGCGTTAATTGCCGGCCGAGGCGAGGTGGTTGTGTCGCCTCGAGTTTCATCGTGATAAATTGGCGACGATTCATCGGTAACGTGCGCGTATTCGTCCTCGGGGTTGTTTCCTCCCTGTTGGCGCGCCGCCTCATCTTTCCTCACCTTCTTTTCCACCGACTTTATCGCGTCGCGTCGGATTACAAGCTCGCGAACAGAGGCGGATCCTCTGGACGCCGGTGGAAACGACTGTCGGCAAATTTGTTGGTCGGCTGCGTAATAAGTTGGCGGAATCTGCGCCGGTACGCGGTATCGCGTTTCCAGGGATCGAGAAAGGTTGAGAGATGTCGCGGAGGACGAGAGTATGCGCGACGGAGATTTGCTAGGAAATTTGTCGTAGCGCGTGGAATGCCGGGAAATAGTCTTTGCGCCGCGATGAAAATCTTTCTTGCGAATCGACGATTCGTTTTCTTTGTTCGAGAACGAATTCACTCGGAATGTCGAGTTTTATCATTTTTTTTGGTCTTTACGATATTTTAAAAAAATATGTATACAGACAATCGATCGATATTAAAGAAGGATCGATATAATAGGACCGAAGAAATTTACTATACGAAATGCAATATTTTCAAAAATTATCTATATATATACGTTTTACAATCTTGTTATTTTTGTATTCAAATTTTCAAATTTCGCGATAACAAAATATTCTTATTCATTCATAGTTGAAAGAAAGATTGATTTTTATTGATTGATATCGTGTTCATACATTCCTCGTTATATTGTTGTCAAAATATTTTCCTTTCTTCAAAATATTTAAAAATCTTATAAATATATACACAATTCTTTCTTTGTTTTTCTTCGAATATAAATTTTTTTCAACAAATCCTGTATTACCGGTTATCGGATGAGTCACGTATAGAGGCGTCCGAGTACCCGAAAACGTCGGATATTCGAAAATATCTCGTGATTCGAGATTGTCGGAATTTTCCCAGAATTTCGGAACTGTTGCTCTTTTAATTTTACGAGTTTAAAATATGGAATGTATAAAATTTTATTCTCTTAATTTTTTTCTCTTCTCTTCTAGAAAAATTCTGAAGAATTTTGCCCAGAATCTTGCTCAGAATCTTGAAATTCTCGATCTATGAGGATTTTTACGGGATCCGAGCATCGGATTCTCGAGATATTTTCGAGTTCTCGTACACCTCTAATATACTATAATCTCTAATTCATCACTAGATAAATTTAATAAATCTAGTGCCAATTATCCCTACGACAATTGAATAACAACTCAATATCGATAAGTTAAATCGAAACCAAAATCAGTTTTTGCAATCTAATTCGCGATTAATTCGTATCATCTTCGCTATTTTTCGCGATAAGGTACTTTTTATCTAATATCATTATAGATGGCGAAGATATAGCATAGAGAATAAAATATCCACATGGAAAAGAGCTAGCCGTTAATTTCCTCTATGACAGTCTAACTGTAGATGCAGCGGTTCGATTAGAGCCACCAATCAGGAAGCAAACATTTACGAATCTTTTATTTTCCTCTTGGGTACTGTTAACCGTCTGAGAAAAACTGAGTTGCACACGTATCCTAAGAATAGTAATCCACGTGTAATTACGATTACTTAAGCGCGGTTAACCGTGCAAACGTAGTCGTACGATAAACGATTACCCTTTGGTCACACTTTTGAAACGATATGCCGAATTAAATATCTCGCAGCATAGAGCGGCATCGTCACTTTTCCGCTCTTTCGTTCTTAGCTCTTCTTCGCGATTATCCGTAAATCTTTTTAATTCGGCGCGTGCCATAGAATAACATAAATGTGCGTTCTATGTCGACATATGTCGTATAACGAGTCACATCGCCATTTCATCGTGATCGATGAAATTCACCGATTGGTATGCATACTTGAATTAGAAAAAAAAAAAAGAAATAAAAAAAAGAAAAATTAATTTTCAGAAAGCGTTACGAATCTCGCCATGGAAGAATGTTTCGCGCTGGACGAGAATTGATCGATGTAGAAGGGAGGAGAGAAAGAGAGAAAGAGATAAAGGGAGAGAAAAATGGTACGAACGAGCGGCTCGTGAACGTGATTCGCGTTACATCACGTAATTAATGCGGCCGGTACGCGCAAGTTATTCAAAGGAACGATCGAGAACGAGCGTTTCGAGAGCCGGATTTTAATTCGATCCGGTAATCCGCGCATGTACTATTTTAATCGGGGTGCAGGCGAAGTATGGAATTAATGGCGGAGCGGGAGCATCTATCAAGCTTCGGGAGATAAAGATGTTTCGATGCCGATACAAATTCCGCGGTTAAACGAGTGAAAGTATCTCGACCGGGGATTCGTTACCCGTATGCGTTATTAGTCGCGGGCATCGACAATATTGGCCGATTCAGAAATTTCCGGGAAGAAAATTTAAATTTTTTCTTGAGGGAATGTTAATCACGAGTTGTAATGACAATCTTTTCGACAGCGAATCGAACAGCGAATTAATCTTTCTCGGTGTCGGAACGAGCCGACCGATCTGAAAATTGTTCCTCTTGATCGAGGAACGTTGGAATAATCGGATTGGAATAATGGGATTGGTTCCGGTTTGGGATGCGATCGCGCGGTGAAAAGAAAGGAAACGAGGGGGGAATATGGAAAAACAAGGAAGGTAGGGTTGCGCGGGTCGCGTTCCTCTCGCGCGTGGACAGCGCGATGCCCGGGAAAAAAGAAATTGAGGAGGAATGCGGGAGGGTAGGTTGAAGAGGCGGGCGTGGAAGGGCGGAGAGAGGACTTATCGTGTCCTCGCGTCTATTTCTCGATCGCTCCCAGCGGTAAATTGAACGCGAGCAAAACGACGGGACGTGGAAGGCAATTACCGGCGAAGACAGCGAAAAACCCAGATCGATAGACGATAAAGGAGGAGGGGAGGGAGGGGAGAGAGGGGGAGGGGGCTTTCGTTATGACGAACGAGCGAGACGGCCGTGTAGTACGACCTGTACGGGGGGAGGGGTTCAGGGACGATGAAAAATAGAGGAGAGGTTCTTGCGAGGCGAGCCCGAACGGATCGCCGCGCCGGTCTACCGCCGCCGAATGATCGATAATTAACGTCCCCATCGAGGAAGACTCGAAGGGTTAACACGAGCAAATAACGACAACCAGTCTTAATCGCGGCTAAGTGCTTCTTATGGTCGAATCGTTCGATCTTGTTCCAATTTTACGTATTTATCCATTTTCCGCTAAATAACAAAGGAGTAATGTAAAGATATAGAACGACTCAAACTTTCGGCCATGAAATAAGATTGATAAGATTCATCATTTAATGCGTGATATTCGTTTCGCAAGTGGAAAAATGATAAAAACCGGATTACGAAAATATTTTCTTTCTCGATTTTTCTCCTTTTTCACGCGCTGTGGATATCGCGATATATTTAATTTAAATTTTGCGAAAGAGAGATAGATCGAAAATAGATTCTATTTAGAATTATCTAGAGCAGAAGAATTATCTTTCGAACGTGTATTCGATATTCGTATAAGTTTGATAGAACGGCACGGTTATTTTCAACTATCTTTCGGCCGATTTCTCTCCAATTTCTCTAGAATCTCTCCTCGCCGCGTTATCGTAAGTTGGAATTATAAAACGAATATCAACGATTGGCGACGAGAGACGCGCATAAATCGTGAAAATAAATTATAAGAAGTGTTGGGGCATCTTTTAAAATTCCTAATTATCCGAAGAACATGATGGACCGCATTACTTGGAAAAGCGAATTATAAATATTGAGATTGCGACGAGGGCGGAATGGTGGGTTACGAAGCGAGGAAGCGTTTCTCGGGAATCCGTGGGCCGCGGAATGGAAATCTGGCGGCCGCGATTCGACTTTTTCTCCTGCTCCCGACCAGAATTATGATCCAGCCTCCCGAAGCTCGAATGCGTTGGCGGGCAGCAGGGCTGTGGCACGGATCTGCGTAGGCCCCACCTCGTTTCGAACGGTAGCTATCGTCTCGAAGGAAATGCAGGCTCGCGCGTGCACTCCATCGAGTACTCTCCGCGAATGAGTGAGTGCACAGCCATCCATCCGTGGAATATGTCTCGAGGAAAAATCGATGGAATAGGATCGATTCTTCGGTGACGATCTGTATCGCGTCATAATGTAACTTACGTAGAATAGTTTCAATTGTGATTCGAAATATTTCGAATTACAGTTCGAATTCGAGTATTTGGAGTCGGGAGAGATGCGTTTACGATTTGAAAAAATGGAAAACTCGATTCTTTCGTAAAAAATTATACGCCAGTTTGATCAGCATCGAGCCATTGATCTCACGTTTTTAACTCGAAGGTATCACCGTTTCGATTCGCGTGTGCGAATGGCGGAACCGAGATGCTCGTAAGGCGAGTAAGTTGCACGATCCAAAGATGAAATTACGAGGAAAGTGTATCCACGATTAATCCACGATCCCTCAACGGTCGTCTTCAGACTTGTAATTTCTCGAGAGGCAAGTGCCACCGAGTTCTCGTTTCTAAGTATAACAGGATAACGTTTCAATGTTCATTTATCAAGGTACTTCGTGACTCCGTCGTGGCGGGCTACGATAACGCGTGTATTAATAACAATCGATTAACGAAGACGAAGCGTATAACCGGTACGCGTCGATAATCGTACGAAGAATCGCGTGAGTAGAACGTATATAAATGCGCTCTCTCCCACAAACGGTGAGAAGATAAACTTGGATTCTTTCCAACGATCGAACGTGCATATTGGCACGGGTTTTCCCCGATCGCGCGAAAATATACTTTTGGAAATGCGCGGCTGATCGAATTTTTATCGTCTCTATTTTTATATTATGCTGGATGAATCATATAGAGTCGAGCGTCAATTCTATCAAGGCAAAATGAGGATTAAGAGCATATGATAAAACGCTGGATGGAAGTGAATTTTTTTTTTTAAATTCGAAACAGCAAAAGACTTTTAGAAAGAAATTTACAAGAATTAATAGCGAGGAATAAAGATGGGTGGGTTTCGCGAGGCTCAAAGTTTCGCGGTAAAAGAAATAATTTTAATATATCAAACTTTCACAATTTTGCCGTTGTTAAATCTCGTTAACTCGACGTATAATTTTAACTTCCCTTTCCAATGTTCTTCCCGAAAGTATCTTGGGTATCGAATGTGTTCGTAAAACATCAGCGGAGCGCGTTGCATACTCGCAAAATTTATAAGAAAGCAATTTTACAGGCGTGTTACGAAAAAAGTGTTACACAGCGTTCGAGAATTATTCTCGTTGAGGCGCGTAAATACTGTTTTATTCTTCGGGACAGGATGCCGGGACGAAAGTTATTGCCCTTATTAACGCGATCATTCGCGAGCCGGGATAAGGACGTACGATCGCGGAAGAGGACGAGGGTCGAGAGAAGGGAAACGACGACGCGGTGAAATACGACGAAACGGGCGAAGGTATGGATCGTAATTTTCTTCGGTTTGGTCCCTCGCTGGCGATCGAGGGCTCGTGTTCCCTTTCGAAACTCGGCTCTTCGGTGTTTCGTTCCACGGTTTATACGTATGAAACGTGGAATCACGCGAGTATCACGGCGCTCCGGACCATTCGATTCGAACCAACTGACGAAACGAAAAATAATGTGGAACAATTGCGAGAAGACACGAGCGATGATCGATCAATATCGATGATCCTTTCCTCGATTCGAGATATATCTCGTCGTTACGCGATCGCGGTGTTACTCGGATTTCGGAAACGATCTTCTATCGATCGATTTTGAGATTCGCGATCAGATTCGTCGTCCCGTGAAACGCGATCGACGTTGATCGCGATCCGATTCTCGATCTTGGATCGCTCCGCTCGATGGTCGAAGCGGCGCGCCACCATCAAGATGAGATTGGATAGCCGACGGAGAGAAAAAAGGTGGCGGGATGGTGAAAAATCGAGGCGTCGCAATTTGTTATTTACCATTCTCCACGTTCGGTAGCAATTATTCCTCGGCGATGCGATTCGATAGCGCGCGGTCGGGTGCATTTTCATCCGGTCGCGTTGAATCAAGATCATCTATCTGCATATTTCTCGGCTCGCGAGATCTCGATAGATCTCGGCGAGATCATTCGGGTCGTCGATTGATCGCGATTCTCTCGAATTCGATCTCTTCTTCTTCCGATTCGATTCGGGAGGGTACGATTTCGATTTTTAACCTCCGATTCTTTTCGCGTTTTCTTCGATCTTCGGGATTCTCGAAATTTCCTCGGATAGAAATTTTATTCACACGAATGAAATTTTAACGGAGATTTCCAATTTTTTTGATCTTTGACAAAAAATTAATGGAATAAACAATTAACGTATCGAGCAATGAGAGATCCAGATTAAATGTTAAAAAAGTTAAAAATGATCCGAGTAACGAAAAATTATCTTATCTTCTAATTCAATTTATTTATCGCAGTAAAGATATTCCATTTGTTACAAATTCAAGTAGGTAAGAGCAACGAACGAGAATACAATTCGATGGAAAAAAATTATGGAATTCCCTCTATTCCTTGGAATGGGTATTATTCGAGTATTATTCGAGGAATTTCGATCGATCCGGTCGCGCGCTCATCCGGAAGAGACGAAGGCGAGCACAACATTCAAAGACCGATCGAATAAATTCGTCCCCCGGAATAGGTCGCGGTTGAAAACGCGGAAAGGCTCTCAAGATCGAGACAACAGCGCTCCTTATCTGCTACGTTCGGTGCGCGAGTGCGTGGAAAAGTATATATGTAACCGATCCACGGCTTCCCTCTTATACGCGTGTCACGCAAATGCGTACGCGAGGCACGTACGATTTCCTGGAGTAACGGCCCCGAGTCTCGTGGTGATTCGCGTTCCTCGCCTTCTTCCTGCTCTTGCACGCCCGCGAAAAACGAAGAAAAAAGAAGTAGTACTTATCGATTACCGATCGAGCCACTGAATCGGTGATATCACCATCATATTCCGACGAGCGTATAAATATTTACTCGGACGCACGTATATCGATACACGTCGCTACGCGTATATCGCGCGTACGAGTTTCAATACTTGCAATTATACTGGAATAATTTTGCTTGGAACGGAACCGAACTTTATCGATCGTCGTGGCGTGGGCAAAGTGTTAATTAACGGATAGACAAATCGGTCGGGCATACGAAGGACGATAATAGGCGTAAAATAGGCTCGGTGCAGCTGCTCGATTCGACCGATATCGATTGATCGTACACGTGGAAGCGTCGCGCGTTGCGTCAGAGAATGTATATAGCGAATACTCGATCTGAGTTGCGCCATAAGCGACGCTCGCGGAATATAACGAGCAAGAACTTATTAATCAACGCGAAAAGAGGCGAAAGGGATGAACGATGAAGTTCGATCTTGTATCATACATTCGTTGATTATTAGGAATGCGTAGAATGGTACGATGATTTTTATTCCTTCGAAGAACGAAGCGTGGTACATTGATAGAAAAATTGCTCGTTTGACTCGAAATTCTATCGTATTTATTATGAATCATTGGACAAGACAGTGGATTACCGATCACGAAGCGGAACAATGGACGAAAGAGAAGAAGAGGAAAAAGACGCGAAATCGCACAGTGTCCACGGTGATATCGCTCTACATATCTTGCATCGCAATTTAAATATTACACTCCCCGCATCGATGGGAATAAATTTGAAGAGGAAGGATAAATTTATTAATTGCTATGAGTCTCGAGTTCGCCTTTGGCTAACTTCCTTATCGAGAAAAAGGAGTTATCGCGGATGACGTATCGACCGATCGATATCGTCCCGCTGCGAGTAAGCAGCGAGTTATCGAGCCACTCGCGTGCTTCATCGCGTCAAGATCGAGGGGAGGAAAAGTGGATGCGAGATCGTACCACCTACGGCGACCGCGTTTCTATACGCGAGAGCAATCAAAGAACGCCGATTCCTTCGCTCGTTCCCTGGATGATACGGGTGCAGGAGAGCAGCAGGATTTCTTGCTGCTCTCGGATACCTCGTCCTCTAGCGAGAGGACAACGTGAGTTACGTCGCGTCCGACTTTGTACGATGCGATCACGATCCAGGAGCGTGGATGCCCTCGTTCGTTCGATTCGACGAATTAAGCAAGCGATTCGTCGATAGGTAGACCTTGATGATTCGTCGACTCCCGACGATTCTGATGCAATCTGTCCGTAAGTTGCCATCCTACGAGCCAATTCTTCGATATAGATCTCGATCTGGTTGTTACGAGCGAAGAAAAAGAAAAGGAAAAAAAATTGCAAAAATCGCATAAATTACGAAATATTTAGGAAATCATCATTTAGAAATAAGTGAGTTAATGTCAATAGAAAAGTCGAAGTCGATCTTGTTTAAATTCTTTCCCGGATGGAATGGAAAAATAGAAGAAAACCTCGACCTCGTGATTCGGACAAGAAATATTCGAGTTTGTACAATCATAAGAAAAGTTTAAAATTATTCTCTGTATCATCGAGCGAATTTGCAACAATTTAAAAAAAGTTGAGATAGGATTTCAGAGTGGAAGAATTTGTAAAAGAGTTAAAAACGAGGGGAAATTAGGAAAGAAGAAGTAATACACGATAGTTTGGCCAGGCGTTGAAATCTCCGGAGACACGAGCGCGCGGTCGAGCAGCAGCGATTCCAGCTTCGGAATTGAGCGGATCCCCTGGTTGACGAGGTACGCGGTAATGAGCGGGCCGCATCGGTTATTCGCAGGGAAACCGTTCGACTCGAAAGTGTGGTGGTAGTGTACGTCGGTCGAACGAGACGACGATAGGTAGGGTCGTCGAGAGGGCGAGAGAAGAGAGACCTCGCGCGGATCGAGGCTGGTGGAAGGGACCTCGTACGACCGGAGAGAGAACCGGTCTTCCCCCCCGCCCGCCCGCCCGCCCCTCTACCATTGGCGTAGGACATCGAGCGTGGGTGCCCAACCAAACCCATCCGCGCTTTTTGCCAGAAGATCCTCTTCCTCCGCTAACGCGAGGCCCTCCGCTGTTGCTCCTCGTTAGCGGCCGATCGATACGGATCGGTATCGGACGAGGCGAGGAAAATTTTACGAGGAACGTGCCTCTGCTTCTTTCCACCTCCCGTGGGTGGATGAATCGGATGCAATTACGATTTCTTCCGCGGCGTTCCTCGTTCTCCTTTCTCTTCTCTCAGCTTTTTCTCGCGCGCGAGAACGCGCGAGAGATGGACTTTGCCATTTCGTGCGTAAACTGGATATCGCGTAAAATCGCGACACTTTTTCCACGACAGATCCTCTCCCTCCCCCTCTCATGTTTCGGTCATTAACCTCGTAGCCCTTTCGCGGGATGCGAACTCGTACGAAAAGGCCGCGTCTCGTTACGCGAGCGAATACGACGTCGTTCTTTCTTTCCGATTATCTTACTTCGATAATAATTTCTTCTCCGATAGTATCGAATCTTCGATAAATATGGACGCCAATGTATTCCATAGATATGACGAAGGAACGGAAAAAAAAAAGAAGAAACGAAAAAGAAAGGAAAGCGAACCGCGAACGACCGCGTTGCGTGGTATTCGATTACGTAAGACCAAGTAACGCCGTTACTTTCCATAAAAGACAACGACCCACCGCGCGAATCCTCGCTTCGAACTCGCAACTTCTTTTCGCAACGCGAATCATCGTAAAGTCGGACGAGATCGGCGCGCTCCTCCTTTCGGCGTAATTGAAGCCACCTACGCGCGACCGACAGAGGAGATCGGTGCTTCCGAAGCGGACGAACATCCGTGTTGGTCGTAACCGCGAGTGCCGTTAGACCACCACCTTTCTTGTCAACGGTTGTCGGCCGACTCGCAACGTGTATCAGCAGCCGCTCGATATCGCGAGGCGACTGACAACCGACTCGCGCGACAGCCCGCGATACCTAAGTACACCCACCTGCGCCATAAGACGACAGAGATGTGAATCACGCGTTGCTCGCGTATAATTCACGCGATCGGTGGGGGCCAGATACTGTTAACCGCTGTCGCTCGCTGACGGTTGAGACGCTACGCGACCTACCGCTCTTCTCTCTCTCTTCTCTAGCTTTTTATCACGATCGCCTAGATTTCAGATCGCGTAAACAGCGTCCAGGTCAACGAATCCTAAGATCTTCGTCGATCGATCGACATTTGCATGTCTCGAAGCATCTTCGGAGATCTCGAATATTCGGAGCGTACGACAGATACTCGGCGAGTGGTCCATCGGTGAGGCGATAGATTGGGCGATACTCGATCAGATTTGGGGCACTTTTGAGGCGCAAGAGTCGTTGGAAACGCGGACGCGAGTACATTTGTCGGCAATTTTAGGTCACGTTCACCGTCCGTCCCAGTTGGTGGTTAACCCTGTTCCCTGTCCACCGATACCCGCCTCGGCTACCTACTATTTGCGGTAAAAGAGATAAACAGCGGCTCCTTTCGCGCCTGTTTACGGTACTCGACAGATGAAAATCGAGAAACGCTCGATTCTCTGGGCGAACAGCTGCTCGGGTTTCTCGAGATCGAAATGCGAGCGAAAATGAGGAAGGTGGTCGATCGACGAGCGTTGTCGTCGACGATAAATATCGGCGACAAATTAACGCTGGAGGAACGGTGATCGATCGAGCAAAGGTGTAATTACTAATTGCAGATAGCCCCGTCGATCCCGTATAACGGGAAAGCGAGGCGCGTTGCGGTTGGTGCGCGCTCGGGCTAATTTAATTAACGGCAATTACATCGCCAACGACGCGTCGATTTATGCGATCCCGATGGGATCGCGACGTCCGTAACGCGACACGGATTACGGATCCGAGAGCGACGCCTGCGCACACCGCCGACACTTTCACCGTAACGCACCCTGTTGCAACCGTTGCGCTTTTGATCGACGTTTCTCGCCGACAGCGAACGTTTTTCCCTCTCGTTGCGCACCCTGCGCTCCCTGATATGGAGGCGCGAACGTTATCCGCGATACGTTTCGAGGCTAGAGAAAGTTCTCCTCGAGTCCACGAGTCTGGGGTCGAGATCGGATGATAGAAAGAGCGAGGCTGATGGTGGTTTGATATCGATGGTTGATATCGTGGTAGGCGAGACGACGCACGATGGGACGAGATCGGTCGAGTTTGTCGTCAGGAACGCGGAGAAAAAATTAAAGATTTTTGCTGGGACGATCGTCGGTTCGATCGTTCGGCCGGATGATGGTGTGGCCGGTTGGCGCGAACCGGACACGCTCGAGGAATATCGACCGGGTTGCGCGAGTTTCGCCGCTCGTTCGCTCAGGAATTTCACCTAGGCAGAAATGCACTCGGCGAGTATCGAGAGAGACCGGTTATTGCTCGGCATTCCTGACCGTCGACCAGATGTCATCGGCCAAGGCAACCTCGCGGAAAAAGGCAAACCGAGGAGGACGTCGACTTTAATGCGACGGTATCGGTTTCGGTCTCCGAATACCATGGCGAAAGAGCCACCTGCCTTCCCCCTCGTTCGCTCGTCGCACGTGGGACCCTTCTTTGTACGATCCATTCACAACGTCTCTTCGACGTCCATTCAACGGAGGGGAGAGGGGAGAATAATTATCGTGAAAAAACGCGTTCCATACGATTCGAAATTAATTTGATCGCAAGGAAATTAGATTCGCTACAAAGAGAACAATCTCGATAATCGAAGAACAAAGTCTTCTTGTTCTTCTCCACCTCTCGAAAGAGGAGATCTGGTGTACGAGTGAAATGGCGTTTCTTTTTTCTCTCGTTGAGAAAACTCTGTTTTCGAGGATCGGTAATTCGTGATCCTCGATAAATAGGGAGAAAAGTAAGAAATTCGTTGACTCGAGAATAAATGAAGAATTGAAAGAGACTCGATCATAATCAATACGCGAGGAATATTCGTACTTTATGGAAGAATTGGTTAAGCGCGTTAAGCGCGAGGTCAAGTGGGTTAGGGGGTTATGAGCGAAGATTTGAAAAAATGGTCGTGTCACGTCGCAAGGCCAAGAATGCAATCGGCGGCGTACGTCTCTTTCTCGATTCGTTTCCAGGCCTTTCGGCCCTTGTACGGTCACCGGTCGTCGCAAGAAGTGGTCGTCGGGCTGCTCCAACCGTATGAGGCAGCGCGACACCTCTTTCGTCGGCTTCGTGCCTCGACACGTGCTGCTCCAGAAATCAAATGCGCCGGGGAAAAACCGTGAACCGACAGTCTGCCGATTAAAATAAAAACGCGAAACGGGCGCAGCCCGCTTGAAAACACCGGCCCAACCTTTTTCCTCCTTCTTTCATCCTCGATGCTCGATTCTCGACCGTTTGTAAAAAAAGAAAAAAAAGAAAAAAAGAAAAAAAAAAGAGAAAAAAGAAAAAGTCGCGCGACAGGTTGCACCGTAAAAAAAGTAATTGCAACCTGGTATCTCGGTTTCCATCGAAATTCCATCCTGTCGCTCGGAGGATAGCCTCGGAGCAGCTACCGATAGATCGAACGGATTTCGGCGACGAGGCATCATCGATCGCGTCGATCTACTTTTATCCGCGCAATCTGTCCGTTCGCTCGATCAATTAGATCGCGTATCGCGAGACACGAGGAGTAGGATGTCGAAGTTCATCGGAATCCGAAGATGGACGATATAAGGAATAATGGAAGTATCGTGGAACGGTTCGGTTAACGTTGAACGTCAACTCGCGGAGGTAAAATAATGGGCTTGAAATGCGCGACGAATGAAGATTCGACGCGTAGAAAGATTTACGTTTCGATTTACGATAGTTTTTTCATCGCAGCGGAGCAAAAGGAATCAAATTACTAATCTTTTCCGAGGCAGGTATAAAAATTTACGAATTAGCGAGACTCGATCGGTACTAGACACCGGATATATTTCCATCCATCGCGAATAACGATACGCCAACTCCAATTGCAAAATTATCCGCGTCAAGAGCAATAATGCGCTTAACGGCCAGTAACGATACAAACACCTCCTTCCCGAATCGATTCCCTACTTTTACCACTCGGTCTCGGAGAAGATAAAGCGATCCTCTCCCCTCTCCCATTCAATTAATCCGAACCCGAGCCTATATCTAATCGAAACGCGAGCCCACGGATTCGGATTGTTGGAAGGGGTTGGAAAAGAATCCGGATAATGGAGAGCGGCAAAATGCCGATTAACCGGAATAATAAAAGCGGCGGAAACGGCGGCTCCGTTAAAACGGCCGCGAACGGTCCGTTGCCGTAATTTCACGTCGTTTCCTCGCAGCTATCGTCGGATCTCCGCGGCGCTACTCGAACGTTCCGCGCCGCGTAAACCTGGATTGGTTGCGCTCCTTTACGACGTTCCGCGCCATACGCTAATAACTCACGCTCCCAACTATCAGATAGGTGTATAACAGAAGCGCGCTCTCCTCCTTCGTTCCGTCTTCCTTGTTCGAGCCGGGGAGAATCGTGGTCGCTCCCGGGCAGAGGATTGGTTGCCGCGCGCGAGAATGAACCGAGCGATTTATCGCCGCGATTTCGCCCCTTCGGGACCTCTCTTTTTCGCGGCGGGATACCGATCCAAAAGGAGAGCGACGAGGTAAACGAGACTTTATCACCGATGCGTGCAACGCGTTCAACGCGTAACGTGGAAACGCAGAACGAGTTACGGGAAGGAGGAAGCGATCGAGCCTATATTCGAAGGCCAAGATTGAGTTTCTTTTCTTTTCTTTTCTCTTTTTTTTTTCGTAATTAATTTAATTAGATATCGGTGGAAATCTAATCTAGGAGAAAAAGATCAAAGTTGAAGATATCGGGGACACGTAGCAATCTTTTTTTGCTATCGAATTCATCGACGCGTTCGTATTATGCAAAATGGATGGTAAATTACCAAACGCGAAAATCGCGTATTCTCGTCCCGTTTACTTGCTCCGTTTATTTGTTCCGGTTTAATTCTCGCTCGGCGCGCGATCACGTCACTAATGATGTCATGAACCATGTCCCGTCATTGCACGGATTCTCTTCGACAAGCGGTTTTAGACTGTCGTATTATCGTTCCGCGTGCCACGCATATCGCCAACGAGTTTTTCGTCGTACGACGACTACGACGGCGACGACGACGACGACAACGAGAAAAGTCCAAAGACTCGTCCTCGTCGAAAGAAGAAGAAGAAGAAGAAGTTGTCCCTCGTCGTCGTTTAATTTCGAAGGTAAGAGGACGAACGACTCGGTATCGATCGCAATTACGCGATCGAGAAGAGGAGAGAAGCGGAGAACCACGGGCAAAAGGAGGCGCAGTAGTTCCTTCGTGGCACAGAACGCGGAACAGTGGCGAACAGATGTCGTTCCGTGGAATGCCAGCCGCCGCGTCGTTCCTACGGGCTACCGTCTTCGTTCTTCCTCGTTTCTTCCCATTCTGGAGCCGACGGCGCGGCGGCGGTGGCGGCGACGACGACCACCACGTTCTCGGAACGGGGCCTTCACTGATATCTTGTCCACCGATGCCCATATTTTTCCCTCCGCTCCGATCCTTTTTTCTCCTCGCTTCTTTTGACTCGGCTGTCCGTCAACGTCGTTCAAACGCCGTGTCTTTCGATCCATTTTCTTTTATCCTTATTATCATTATTATCGATTCGTTCGTTCTCGATCGACATCGTTTTTCGTACGGATAATTAGAGATAGTAGCAAGATAGTAGCAATTAGGAAAAAAAAAGAGAGAAATAGGATGAACGAGATGGCGGAAAAATCGGTCGATTTTTCAAAGGAAACGAAACAAGGGCGTACAAGCAAACGGTAAAAATCGGCGCGCCATTCGAAACGTAGCCTGTTCACCGATCTCTCGACACGGTACGCGATATTTTCGAGCCAATTAATTTCCATAAAAATTGCGCGCGAACCGAAGAAGGCGACCCGAGAGGAGAGAAGTCGGCGGCGACGTGCCGATAAACTCGCCAGCCAATTACACCGAATTTATTCGCCACGACGTCGATTAGCCACACCGTGGCGAGGTGGCTCGAGGCCTCGATTATTCCCCGTGTTTCCATGCACGTCGTAATTCCTGACGGACTTCTCGACTCGACGGTGATACATCAGCGATGGTAATGGAGAGAAAGCGCGACGCGCGCGAATTTTTTCCCCGAGGCCGGATACGGTCGACGCGCGTGGGAGCAACCTTGGATCCATCCATCTTTCTGCACCGGGCTAAATTCTGCCTCCCTGCCTCCGTACCGATTTTCCGTACAATTTCTTGCGACGGTAAACGAACTTTCCACATTTTTCTCTTCGAGGAAAAAAACGATCGCGACCCACTCGACGGAGTTAAATAACCGAGAATATTCCACAAATTGGCGTAAATCGACGAACCATTGGCTTGAGTGGATTGTTCGCGCGTACGTAGGTATAAGTAAGTAGGTATATAGAGGAGAGCTTTTCAATAGGAAGACATCGTTCCACGGATAATCGATCGTTTAACGCTCATCACCGGTTTTCGACGTTCCATTCGAGACGTGTCTTACGCGTGTTTGCACGCGCGTTATACGAATACGTGTACGAGTTTTTTTCCCGGCCAAACTTTGCCAATTCGACGATACGTAGATGTTAAATACGCATCCACGAAGGCGACAGACTACCGCTATTTATTTATTTCAAGCTTCATATATATGTATAAATATATATTTTATAGATATTATCTATAAACACTTTGTTATTCACGCTTCGACACCTGATTAAAATTGGGAAAGAAATGGTATGGAAATATTGGTTGTACACGGTGATCGAAGGTAAACGGAATAACGTCGCGAGGCGGAAAAACGTTTTCTCGCGAACAGCGTCGAGTCGCGAGAAGGAACGTTTTGCACGAGAGATACCCCGTTGCTCGCCCCATAAATCTCTCTTCTTCCTTCTTCTAATCACCTTTTTCGATTTACGCTCGCTTCGAATACCGTTCCCCGCACTTCGATGAAAAAACTGTCTCGAAGAACCGTCCTTCGGGGAACAGAATGGAACGGAGAAGAACGATCTCGTCGACGGAATGCGAAACATCGATCCCTTTTGTACGTAGTGTATATAGATATTGAAGAAAGAAGAAAAAAAAAGCAGGCACGTTCGAGGGATGACGGATAAGGAGAGCGTTGATTTCAAAGATTCGACGTTTCCCCCGTGCTGTGTTGGATCGCGTGAAACGGAGAAAGAGGGAGGGGAAAGAGAGAGAAAGAGAGAGAGAGAGCAGTGGGAAGACAAAGTGGAGGATGAAGGCACGACGCAGGTGTGGCTAAACAGCCGGCAACGAGCAATCATGCGCTATTAAAATGGTGCAGCTCGACTCCGGGAAGCACGATCGGTTATACCAAGAGTCGAAACCAAGTCCCGCTAATGCGGAGTCGTGAAACAAATTTATGCGTGCGTATCAGATGTCGGCAATTACGGTGAGTTAACGTTTCCGTGAATCTCGGGAAGACACTTCTCCTCGTGTAATCGCCGGGATCGACCGCGATCCCCGTTCCGTCCGTTTCCCGCTCGTGGGATCATCGAGCCCATCGTTCGAGAAAACATTTGACTCGTGAAATCCTTGGAGCCGAAGTTTAAAACGTTAATCGTTAGAATTACGCGCCATCGATAACTCTTGATTATACGCTTTCCACCGATTATCTCCAATTTTTAAATATTCCATTTGAAAATTTCATCTCCTCGTCCAAGCGAATTTCTATCTAAGAGAAATGTGTACGGGGATAACAAAAAAAGAACCGCAACCTATTATTACTTTTAAAAAGGAAATTTTCGAAAATTTACGTTCGAATCGTTGGAATCGCGACTAGTCTCGTAGCATTACGTATGAACGCTCCATTTTTCCAATCCTGTAAACTTCAACGACATGTGGAAACTTTGCAAAACTGATATAAAAGAAAGGAGATAATATGCATAAATTGACGAATCAACGATATATATAACAGCGGAATATACAGCTATTGCGAAAGGAAATTACATTGCGATGAAACGATGATTTTTTATTATCATTTTTCCATCCGTTGTACACGGATAACGGATTAAGATAAGCAAATGCAAAATAAATTCTGTAATGTTCTCACGAGTTTACGTCTCGTCTCTGTACGCCTGGCTCGTACACGCGATAATTAATACGAAGCGATTGGTAGCGTTTAATCGGCCGAGTCGAGTAAAAAGACGAACGAGATAAAAAAAGAATGGCGAAGAACACAGGTTGGAGAAAAGAAGAAAGGGAGAAATTGTTCCCACACGAGAAGAGAAGCTTAGGGGCTTGCCGCTCGCGCGGCATTGACCTTTAGCACCGCGATCCGCGTTAATCCTCCTCCTCCCCCACCTCTACTCGGATTCAACGATGAATGAAACGATCCCGGCCATTAATCGTCTCGGTGCGGCGCGGCGTGGCGCGGCGCGACGTTTCCACGAACGAACGCTCGACTCGGCGCCCGAGCTATCCCGATCTCCATTCCAATTCCAAGATATTTTGAACCCTTTCAGTCGGTCAAAAAAACGCGATTGCGAATTTTCGTGGGAGAAAGAAAAATTGATCGATTATCGACTCCGCGAAACAATTTCAATTTTACTTTTCAAATATTCGAAAGATCGATCGATATTGTCGCTTGATAATTTTTACGAACGAGTCGCTCGTCTTCTTTCGATCGTGGAAAAATCGGTGGATAGGTAGTCGGTCGGTTGCGACGGAGAGAAGAACGAAAGATATTCACAATTATTTTATTCGAATCTTTTGTACTCGACGAGTTTTTTAACCGATAGCTTTTGAAAAAGTCTTATTATTTAAATACGTTATTACAGGATATGGAAGGTCCTGGTTTACGAAGCGAAGGTTAATTTCTCCTCTTTCTTATTTCATTATGCAAATTTGCATCGGTAAAAACATCAAGGATCGATTTAACCTAGGTAGTTTTCCACGTACCATGCACCATCAAGCTCTGGCGATAACTGGTTGGAAAATTTTACGAGTGTCCAATGAAAAAGACCAGGTGGATATTACTAGGAAAATAAAACAGTCGGTAATGAAATCTTTCGTTTACGTATCGGTTTTTAATTGATAAAGCGTTGAACGACCGCACAGTGCGTAACGTTCGTTTACAGTCCGAGGAAACATTACGCTCGGTTGATGAGAATTTGACGAAGAGATGAATTTGAAAGAGAAAAGAAATTCCGTTGATAGGATTCGTTGAATGAAAACGGATGATCGCGAGGGATCGTTTAATGGCCGACGCGTTCGATCATTGTCGCGCGATTGCTTCGTTAACGATCGTTTTACAAGCTTGGAGGGAAGGTAACGATCGTTGGATTATACCTCGCGGATAGATTGCTAGAATACATACATAGATAAGTTTTCAAACTTTCTCCAAGACAAAACGTACGACGCGAAAAAATATTAAACCATTCTCTTCTTTTCGATTCGTTCTTTCGCGAAATGCATATATCATCCCTTTCGCCTTTTCGTCGCGAATAAGCAAACGGGAATTTATGTAAATTCACGGAAATTACGAAATCGCTCGCGTTTTGATTAAATTAATAAAATTATCTATTCAATTCTCGAATAGTCGAATCGATCGACCCGTACGCGTTCGCACAATGTATATTATTCGATCGCTGCGGGCAACTATTAATTCTCGAGAATAGGAGGAGTTATCAGATGAATACGCTAGATGAATTCTAACTATACTCGGACCGATTCCACTTTTGCGCCGCGTGTATAATTATTTCTAATCGGGCATCAATTTCTAATCGTAAATTTTTAGAAGAGCTTGGAGAGATGAGATTGGATGGCATAAGAATTCGGTAAATAAATACGTAAATACACGCGTATGTAGGACGATGCGTCATCGAGGCTGATTTCCAACTTTTATTGACCTTGCTCGATAAGATACGACGTGTAAATCACGACGTGTGTGGACTAAATTCCATTCTAAACATTATTTATACACGTAGGTATACTCGATATTATTTACAAGGGGACGATGCTCGAATCAGTATCGGTCGCGCGATCGTCGCAAAAGCAGTTTTCGCTGTTTCATCGAGACATTATACATATATACGCGTATTTTTCGTCGAGATTCGCAACAATATCGTTTGGTCGTTTGGTCGCAATGGTGGAAAAATTCGAAATGTGAAAAGTAATCCCATCGGTTGATCATCCGTCACGTTGACGCGTCTCCACGGTGAACAATGACATTGGCGATTTCTGCTTTTGTTCCGGCTGGTTCGTTTCGAGGTTTCGTCTGGCCACGTAAACCAGTTGGAGCGTGAAGCGCGTAGGCGGTCGACCAAGAGCGGGACGAGACACGCGTGTTTACGCGTTTCCATAATAAAACACAATGCATCGGGAGGTATATTCTTCGGGCCTACGCCTCGGAGATCCGCCATTCAAGGTTTCTCGGGGTACGTCCATGCAATCGTAAAGCAACGTCCATCGCGAAGGAAGCGTGCCTGCCTCTTGAAATGTTTATACCGAGAGTTCTTCTCCACGAGCTCGGCCACAAAATCTTGTGGCGCAATAACAGCGCAAGGACGCGGTTTCGACGTCGCGATCGTGAAAAGAACTCGACATGTCGGTTGGTAACGGGAAAAAAACTCGCGATCGTAAACCTTTTGTCGCCATCGACACGGTCACCGATATCTTTACGACACGTCTTCTGACATCGAGGATTACATCTCCGTAATTATAGGAACGAAGAACATTGATTTCGATAAAGCAAGTAGGCGATCAAGACACGAGACGATGGCGATCCATTTCGTCTAGAGAGCAATCGAACGAACGTTTCATCGTTCTCGAAATATTTGATTCTTCGAATAAGGATAAACCGATTCGAGATAATGGAATTTAACGCGCTAACTACGAACCATGTTAAGTTAGGTCAAGATTTGGAAATCAATCTTGACCGGATATATTATTCGAGATTGAATACACGTTCGATCGAAAAAAAAAGAAATATTAATCACGCGAGGATAAAAACGAGCGAGATGACCAGGTGCAGCATCCTGATCTCTCGCGTTGTATTACAAGGCGTTGTAAATTTGCATATTTTTTTCATTACGTGAAAACGTAGTAACAGTGATAATCTGCGCGAACAAGAGGAGGAAGACGCACGCACACGCAACAACGATATCGAAAGCTCTACTTTGGCTCGATTCTACGTTCTTCTTATCCACTTCCTGAATCCTTAACGAGAGAGAAAACTCGGATAATCTAGGCGAATGTTAATCGCATCCTCGTGGATTACGTGGCTAATAGTTCGTTCTTTCGTGATTTAAGGCAAGCGATCGAGGAAATTGTCTCGACGCGGCGATCTTGGCTTACGATTACGACGAATTTACCGTATACGTATATTTAAATGAGTGACGAGTTAAAAAAGACGATCGTAGTTGATGATCGATGCAACAACCGCACGCGTCCGTTTCCTGCTTTTATTCATAGCGCTTTAAACAAGCCCGATCGGAAAACGGAAAGTGAATTTATATATATATTTTTTTTCTCGTTTGGAAACTGTTGCGTGAAACTTGACGTTCGACTCCGATCGACAGCTCGATTCTGGTTTATAGACACACGGTAGTGACATGTGCTAACCGGACGCTTGAAATCGATCAGCGGGGATCCGTAAGCCACACCTGCAATCGATAGCCACCAGAAAACCGCACGCGTTACGTTTCCTGGCAATGAAGCGCTCCTTTTACGAGGACGCGGGAAAGGGATGTCGTAGTCGGAGCGATGCGGACGGTTAACGAGGCTCGACGTATATCGGGTATCTTTAATATCGATATATTAGGTAAATAAGGTAAAAAGGTGGCCGCTAGAACCAGGGAGAGAAATTTCTTTTCTCCTGTCACTCGAGAAATGTAAAAATCGAATCTGGATTCCTTAGACTTCAGAAATCGAATTATACACAGTTGGTTTAATTTAATCGAGAGAAGAAACGATACAGAGAGGCAATCTGATTGACCTTTAAAGTTTAAATTTACGCAATAGGTACGCAAATAGAACGTAATCGCGAATATATAATGCGTATATAAAGTGAGTGATAAGTTTGATTTCCAGGAACGATACACGTACTTGCTTTAATCGAACAAACTAACGCGAATCGACGAAAATATTTACGTAAATTTGAAAAAAATTTGAAAATTATTCGTACATTTTTTTTTCTCGGAAAAAATAGAAATAGAGTTCGACAAATTGACTTTTCGAACTACTATATATTTCAACATTTCGCAATATTATTAATCGTGTCATTTTATTTTTTTTTTTATAAAGAATAATGTTATTGCTTGATCGAGTCGCTCTAACTCGTTCTTCGAGAATAAAGATGAGTCGATTCTGGTGAATACGCCTAATAAGCATTCCACTCGGAATTTATTTCGGAAGCATATATTGCGATAATTAATTGAAAAATAAAAAAAAGAAAAAAAAAAGAAAGAAAGTAAACAGCAGGAGAAGTGAAAAATGTGACGCGATACGAAAGAAACGCGAAGTAATTCCGGTCAAGGAAGCTGAATCTGAAAATTATATCGAGCTCGGTTTCTACTTTCTTCCCCCCTCCCTTACTTTCTACTCCGTAACTAGCAACTCTGCATTTAGCGTGAAAACAAGCCGCTTTGTATATTTCATGCCTTCGCGTCGAGAACACGAATTTTAAGTAACGAGTCTCGGGTCACGATAAATTAGCTTTGGGACTAGTTTCACGGAGATACGTTCTCTCCCGGTTTCGGACCGCGAGTGACGTTGAAATATTAAAACGAACCGGAGTCCGACCTTGTCGACGATCCTTTTTTTTACTACCGGTTCATCTCGTACTTTGTGCCTTGGCTCGAGTGACGAGCACACAATGAGAAATCGCTTCTGTTTGGATGCTGCCTTCTGTCTTCTCGCTTTTAATGTCTGCGCTTCGTTTTCAGACATTCTCGAGATCTTCTTGCCGATTGCCTCGTCAACAGAGGCACCGAGAGAAAAATAAAAGGAGGTCATCTTGTTTAATCGTAAGTATCAATGTTTCTACGAATAAAATCGAACGGTATTCTCTATATTCGATTTTTTATCTATAATCAGACTATATTATTCTCTAATATCGACATCCTCTCTCTTTTCCAATTTTGAGGCGTAATCGTTCTTGCAACATTCTTCGCGCTTCTTTAATTCGACTTTGCGATTTTTCGACGAACAACGAGATATACCATATCCCCTGCGCCATTATTCAAACAAGGTATATATATATATCCCGTTCGTACAACCTACCGTTCAGCGAATTCCTTCGGGCGAAAGAACGAGGCCTGTCATCACACGCGGAAACGAGAATATGGAACGTGGTCGCGTCGTAAATCGACACGTAGCACCGAGGACGAACACCGTCTCCTCTTTCCGTGAGGTCAGCGAAGGAGCCGGAAATGCGGGTCTCCATCGGGCACCGTGGACGTGTACTTATGCTCTCGCTGGCCTCCAAGGTCAAATCGTTGCCGAGATCGGCGACGATCTCGAGAGAACGAAGGTAGAGAGGAATAGGACAAGATTTATCGAAACGAAGATTTTTGAGAAAAAAAAAAGAAGAAAAATCATTCTCATGACGAGAACGAGGATTCTCTTCCTCTTTTATTTCTGCTGTTTATTTTTTTCGTTTCCAAGTTGGATTAGATTAGATTGATCAGGCTAGTTGAAAAGTAGCAGTATTCCGCGTATCGAGATAGTCGAACGAATGACGATAAGATGAGAAACGTATTCCCGAATTTTCAATTTATTTTAGATTATTGTTCTACGTGGTTACATTTTTAAGTTGACGATACTGCATTTCGAGACGGTGTTTTATTATAAATAAAAGAATGTTTACGAATCCTTTCGATCCTATTCTGACAATGTTCTCGATGATAAATTCCTCGATATTCTCGACTTCTCGAAACCGTCATTCGATTGGAAAAGAGCGAACGAAAAGTTTGTGGTCACGAGCAATTAGATGATTCATAGAACACGTTTGTGTTTCTATTTGTGTTTTACGAATAAAAGCTTTTTTATTCTTCGTCTTTAACGGGTTAGTGATTTCAGCCTTGATAAAGAATAAGTGTACTAATATGTGTGTATCAATATCGACAATATCAGAAATTTTTTTCAGTTATCGCGGCAATACTCCGTTTATCGAACTTGTGGAATTTCTCGAGTAGATAATTGAACGACAAATAACACAGGGATTAAATATTTTTCGTGCGTGGTTCTCGCGAGAAATCTTTCTCTTTAATTAGCTCGGTGTTAATTTTACGGAGATCACGTCATTGTGATAAGCACGCTAAACTGGCGACCGACGCTATACCGCTCGTTACATTTCGTTCACCGTGTCTTTCGTAGAGGCTTTCGTTTCTCACGCACCGTCGCTCGCACTTTGATACTAAAATTCGAGTAATTTGAAAAATTGTGCAACAGTGACGAATATGCCCTATTAATTTACACGGATAAAATATATATAAGAGATACGCGTAGATAAAAAAGTTCTTCGTGTAAAGATTTAAAAAAGAGTGTAAGAGAATATATTCGTGATAACTGAAATTTAATCTCTCAACGTTAAGTCTAATAAATCGAGTAAACGTATCTAATGTTTTCCGAGAAATTTTGCCACGTTAAGTTTCATTACTTCTTATTACGAGATGCGAATCTTATTGTCACTATGAGCATTGATCGGCCATGAAAAGATATATTTCACGCGTCTGATGTTAAAATTTTTAACAATTTTCATAACGAAAAAATAATTAGTTTCGAATAATTGTTTGTAATTTCATCGCGTTATTCGAAGAGTTAAAAATAGTGGAGATTGAATTGAAGGAGAGCGGTTACGCTTCTTCCTCTTTCGCGATTGTTCTTTACCTTTGCAAGGATGACAAAAGATAGGCGCTATTTTTCACGCTAACGGAGAAGAGGAACAGGAGAAGGAAAGCATCCGCTCGTACGTGAAAATTGTATCGCGATCCGGTGATTGGTCTGAGAAACGTTGGAAATCGTTACGACACACCGTATGTCACGATGGCCCACGAAGAGACAAAGAAACGTTAGATGCATCCGTGAATAAAATCGTGCTCGCGTGTATCTAAATGTTCCCACGTGTTACTGGGTCAGTATACTTTTTAAAAGCGAGTACCGTACGGTCACCTTAACCCCTTAGATAATCTACCAACCTTTGGGGTCTTTCTTCTGTTATAAAGACATTATTCTCGCTCGAAAACATTTCTCGTGAACGCATCTTCGAATTTCAACGAGATTTGTGGGAAAAAAAAAATTATTTCGACACGAGGAAGAATAAAATCGTAATTAGCTTTGTCATTTATTTCGTCAAAATAATGAGTCGTGTGATGATCTTAAGCAAATAATTACGTTTGTTTTATTATAGGGATCGAATATACTCGTCCTACGGAGAATAAGTTTGGGGATATTTTATTCGATACGAAGATAAAAAAAAAAATAACAATTTTAACTTCGATATTTTGAGAATAATATAAGAATGTAAAATCATTTGTTGATGGAACAAGGAGATTCTATTTGGATTTTCTTTGTAAAAATGTAATTAAAAAAATCGATCTTCGATTATTTATCGGATGATTCATCGAGCAGTAACAAATTTGTACGACACAGGAGATTAGCTGTATAGCCGGCGATCAACAAATTGTTACCAGTTTCTTGCGACTTTTGTCCGTCCTCCGACAGAGAGACTTCGCGCGTCACGGTTTATCAATTGACGACGTTATCGACAACGCGAGGCAAACGCTTACACATCCATTACACGTTCGGGATAATTGCACGGCTGCTTCGAACGAGAAGACTCGCGGCTAATTAACGTTTATCCCTATCGGCGGGATCGTTACGCGGTCTTCGAGAGCGACCAGACCTCGCAAAAACTTCACGAAACTTGACGTTCCCGCGATTTCCACAAAAGCCATCGCGATGCGCCGCAGCTCGTAAATCCCGCCGCTTACCGTTACCACTCGACGAGAGAAGGAGGCACGAAAAGAAACGAAAAAGAGAGGAAAGAAGAAGAGTCCGTTCGAAGCGCGAAAATATAATTGCATTTCTCGAACACGATGCCTAGCGTGACCCAAAAAAACGGCGAATCATCCACGGATCGGACGAGATTTTGCGTCAAGACGATTTCCAAGAGTTTAGTGGCGGTAAATCTCACGGTGCAAAGATTAGTTTTGCAATGGTCCGAGCCAACGGTGAATCAACAGTGACACGATGAGACAATACAAGCAGGGACATGGATTTGATCCGTTCATAGGTTAGAAGCGTAGGCGACGGTTACCGACGGAAATCCGCAGACGACCTGCACGAATCGTTCCGTTAGGTTAGATTGGTCGGAACGTAAAACCGGATTCTTTTTGGGTTGCTACTGGTAATACGCAATAACCAATAACGTTTGTACGATTTTGAGCTGCACGTTCGAATGCGAAAGGTAAGATGCCCAATTTTAAGGTGAAGCAAATACAGTTATAGCAGAAATGTATAGGAGGAGAAAAAGGGCGTTTAACGATGCGGTTAAATTGCTAGTTAAGAATACGAATTTTTAAGAGGAAAATAAATGCGGGAGAGAGCATTATCTTTTGAAATACGCTCTTTCGATATCTTTTTAAAAATAGATATACAGGTTTTATATATCGATTCATAAGTTTGTTTTTTAAAGATTTAAACGACGGAAGAATCGTCGATAAATCACATTCGCAATTACAACTTTAATTAGACCATGTAACAATATCTAGTTAGCGCAACACGATCGTTTAATCGGCTACGTGACTAACGAGAAATGTCGCTTTACGAGCGTGAAATGAAGGGACTCTCGGTGACCGCCTAATTAGTTCGTGAATCGGTCTGGAGCCGCACGATGAACGGATAAAGATAAGATTCGATAAAAAACATCACAGTCGGATCACTTGTCTATCTACGATAGAACCATTAACGCAATTATCAAACTATTATCATCCCGCTTTATAAACGATACTTTCACCTATTGCCACGATCAAATTCGATACTATAAGCGGTTAATTACCTCGAACAACGTCACAGCCGTTCTAATAGGTGTCTCGATCGAATAGGCGTCTAATAATCGAAACGTTAACGGGAAATTGTAGAAAAAGCAACGGTCGAAATCGATTCGAATGAAAATTGCACGAAATAGATGAAAACAAGCAAATCCTGGTACGAGCGAATCGATCCTCGGCTATTTTCGCCGTGAATTACGATTCTTCTCGTAACATCGTTGCGGTCGAGTTTTCTGCAGCCAATTTTATCGATCTCGATGAAAAATGCATTAGGATCGATTCGCGGATCCCGCGCCACGTCCCGACTTTCGAGCAGACTTTTCTTCATAGTTTATAGAGTGGTGGTCGTACACGTTTATCCGCGCAAACGTTAAATAGACTCGGTCTGCGTGGCTAGTCGGAAAACGGTAGTCGTGTCACGAGTGGATAAAACGTGTACCCGTCAATCGAGATGCCAAGAAGATCGATCGAGCAGTTACGCGTTAATTGTATAATTCTAGAGGCAAGTTGCTCGTTACGCAACTCGTGGCCCCACCGTCCCATTGTCCTCTCGAAGCCAGACGTACTCTATAGCCTGTCGATCGAACGCCGCATCGAGTCTCGAAATGCCGTTGTCGTTGCCGTAATTATGCACGCGAGCTATTGCATATTCGTGATACCCGTATAATCCGCGTAAAGTCGCGCGAGTGGCAAAGGTTATCGTTCCAGGTACCGGGCTCGATCGATACGTTTGCCACCGTTTGGTCGATGTTACCGGTTCGACCAACTTCTTCTTTTCTTTCTCATATCTCTTCCCTCATTGAAAGAGAATCGTCGCGTTGGACGTTTCGTTTCGAAAGAATCGGCAAGGTTCACGATACGCTCCGCTATAACAACGTGTCATTATCGAATACATAGGACGGAAGTAGCTCGTCGAAGTGATAATGTTTCTGTCGAACGAAGCGACGACGGCTATTTCTCTCGCGATAAACGGATTCGATTATTGGAATTTGCGCGCAAGATTCGAGGTAAGTCATAATAGAGGCTGTTGTTCGAGGAGAAAGACTCCTCGAGAGAAGATCCATCGAGAGAAGACGCGTGCGTGACTGGATACGCACGTTTGTCCCAATGGCGGAGAGGTTAGGTAACGGTGCAAACGGTCGAGTAGCGAGCAAGCTGCGAGGAAGATGCGTGCGACCAAGATTCGAAAAAGATATCTCTTTCGAATCCCGTATCTCGTTTCCACCCAATTAGTTTTTCGAACGATCGTCACGATCCTCCAACGTGATCCATATTTTTCCACGCTGGACAATTGCCAGTCTTCAACGATTATCGTTTCGTTCGCAAGAGCGAGACGGTGCAACGTGAACAGAAGAGACAAGTCTAGGAGAAACCCTTCGAGTTTATACCTGGTGGAGAGATATGGGACTCGAGATCTGGGAGGAGAGAAACGGAGAAAGCGAAAGCTCGAGTCATCGTGATGAATCCGGAAGTTTTCTCCTCGGGGAAGAATTCCGGATCGAATCGTGACGCTCGCCTGGCCGAGGACACGGTTCGATATCGAGACAGATGGACACGAAAAGAAGAGAGATATCGAGGGTTGGAGGAGCGAGACGAAAATTATAAAGAGATATTTTATTCTCGATATGGTTCGAGAATAACGTGAATCGGAAAAGCTATTCTCGCGTTGACGAAATCTACGATTGGCAAATTTATTATTGAACAAAGATCGTGGTATTCTTCGAGTATTCCCCCTACAATTTTTAGCAGGACACGAGACAAGACGCGGACCACCTGTACAACATTTTCGAAACTCGACACCGAGCTTCCACGTGACTTAACGAGCCTTAACGATCGACCGTGCAAGGTTTTCTTTTTTTTTTTTTTTGAAGTTGCATGCTTCTCGATCAAACACCGCGGGTATTCAGGGGCCAACCAGATGTATGGGAGGTAAGTCGAGACGCGGTAAGGTCTAACTCCGGTTGGATCCTTCGAACGTAAGGTCGAGGCGTCATTCCTCGGGACCACCTGGTAACCGGCAATCGTATATTCTTCGGTCCTCGAAATTCCTATGATTCGAAGCGGAAACGATCCTGCGCCGGTCGATCGAGGATTCAAAGATTCGTCGGAAACATTACGAGAGGAGAAATTCGCGAAAAGAATCGATCGTTTCGAACGGATTTCTCAAATGGTAGTCGACTCTCGTGGTTAAAATTATCAACGTTTGGGAAGGGAAGATTAAAACGCAAGTTTCGAGGAACTCGTTTGTCATTTTTAAGAAAGTCTCTTTACAATTCGTCACCGTTGCGCGAAACAGCGAGTTCAAAGGTGACGACGCTCGGAGAATCTTGGACGAAAATACAGTTGTGGCAACTGTGAATAAATTTGCTTGACCGAATATATATCGGGAACGAATATATAAATTTCGCAACGAAATTCGAATCGGAAAAAGAGAAAGAAGAAAATAAACGCGAGAGAGATATATTTAGAGGAGAAATTTTTTTCGGAAATATTTGATCGGAAAGTTGGAGAGTTAAAAGCGCGGAAAGGTAGGTTGTACGAGTTGTTGTTGGCCGCAAAAGAATCGCGTTCTCGCGTTGCGGGATCGGAGGAGGATGGCGACCGGCAATAAATTACGAAGATTGATGTTTGGCAAATGAAAGGCGATCTGGCGGAGGCAGCAGAAGAAGAAGAAGAAACGGCGCGCCGCCGCATGGCGGAAGAAGAGGGGTTTAAACGGGCACGGTGGAGCGCGGTCGGAAGAGCTGACAAAGAAATGGTCTCGCCACCTACGACGACCTCGACGGGCTGTTTGGTCGCCCTCCCCTCGCGCCCCCCTCCTCCCCCACCGGTATTAGGATTTACGGTCCGCACGGGATTGGAGCCGCTCTCGTGGTATGGCGTTCACGCCGCTCGAACGAGTTTTACGAGTCGTGTCGATTCGCAGATCGGAAAGGTTGACCCGTTCCTTCGTCAGTCGGCCGCCACCACGTCTTTTAAACCTACTCGAAAAGCACCAGTATTATACTTTACGTCCGTATCGGAGTTTACGGTTCGCACGACCCCGATGCCGCGCGGATCTTAGAGGCCATCACGACGATTTGCATGGTTCGAATGTCGTTTTCAAGGCGTGTCGTTCGCTTTTCAACCTAGACGAACCACGCTTGTTCCTTTCGGAATCGGCCAACGCCGAACGGTGTTAACGATTCCCGATTCCGAGATCGCGATACCAATTCCCTCCGATCCGGATTTTCCACCCAATCCCGATCTCTCTTCTTCTCCCTCTTCGTCTCCCTCATCGATTTACGATCCAGCAATGCTCGACGACGCAACGCGTACAACGCGAATGTATAACGTAACGAATTTTTCCTTCCGACGTATATAGGCGGCTAGAAAAAAAAATATTTACACTCGTTATAATTATCGATTAATCCCACCTGTACGATGGTTTCCAATTACGTATTCTTCTCTATTTACGCGTATTCTCGTGACTCGGTTAAACACGGTTTAATCACGACGACGAAGGTTTTGCCGTGTAATCGGATGCGCAGGATCGGAAACAGACGTATTACCTCGGCGAAATTGTACGGAACCCACGCTCTAATTACACCCAATCGCGCACAATAATCGTTCTCGTCCCTTCGTGCCGTGAAGCAATTTTGGCCGATTCCCAGCGAGAGGGAGGGTTATTGGAAGGAAGCGCGCGGGCGCGGGCAAAAATAACGGTGGACGAAATCGTTAACGGGAAGAAAGAAAGGCGATGGATGAGACGGCATAAAGGCGAGTCGATCACGATCGCGATTATCGTGGTAACGGCATTTCTCGCGATAATCGAGGGATCGTGCTGCGTTTCGGTCAGCGCCGGGGAAACGACGCCGTAGAATGGATCGTGCGGAAAGTGGACGATGAGAGAATCGTCGAGAATTCTTCTGCCGTTCTGCGCGATTAGAGTAGCAAAATTCGGATCAAGGACGATCGCGTTGGGTCAGAACTGCGGTGGATGGTTGGCGAAGGTGACGGTGATCTCCCTACCAGACCGTAACCGAACGTTGGGAACAATAAGGGGCCGATGGCAATTTCGCAATTCGACAGAAATGTCAGCCGACCGACCGACGCGCGATACGATTGTCCTCTGACAAAGTATTCGAAGCAAGTAAGTAGCGAAACGAGACAAGAGCGGATCGAATTGTCTCGTATCGTTCCAGAGGTGCGAGTTAAATCATCCGTTTTATAGAGTTTTATCGCGACACGTATATCGTGGCATTAAACGTAGCATCTTTATACGGTAGCCCGACACCAAGGCTAACCGATGTATCGCGCGAACGTGAGATTTATCGTTGGCGATATATGTATATAAATATATATGGCGCTCGGTCATGAAAATTTTCGTATCATCTACGAAAGCCTTTATCGCGCCATACCACTTTCCATACCGTTTTACATTAGAGGGATTGCGATCGCCAATTTAAACATCATCGGATACCGAATATAAAATAATCGAGCGATAATAAATGGAAAATGATGGGAGCCACGATCGCGTTAATTGTCGCGTAATTTACCAGTCGAAGTAAAACGTGATTCTCGAAGGATTCGCGTTGCTTTTCCTCGACAAAAATTCTCCCGGGTTAACTGTAAAACGATGCCTCTTCTCTTCTCTATACACGCGCTCGCGCGCGCATACAGCAACACACCCACCCGCGGCTCGCTAATGGAATTACCTGTTCGAGTTTACAGAAACCCATAACTGGGGTTTGTTCTAGGAACGCGGGTCGTGCGAACGCGAGCGACTCGGTATGCGTGCTCCTTAGCCGTTTCGACCGCGCGTAGCATCGCGCGCGCGCGCGCCCGCGACCTCGGATGAAAATTATCCCCAAAGGCGAACGGTCACCTTCCATCCTCGCAGCATTCTCTCGCTGCTTTTCTCCGTCTCGAGCGGATATTTTTCAAGATCGAACCGAATTGATGCGAAAATTTATTTATCTTATTTATCTCGACGATAAAAACGAATAAAAGTAGAATAGAATTTATCAGATTCGATTAAATAATGCTCAATTATTTCGAAATATATATATTGCATCTTTGACAAGAAGGAAGGATTAATTTTTCCAACGTTTAATAAATAATGTAGGAAATTGGTAAAACGAAAATACGAGATATAGGCGAAATAGAGAAAGAATAAAAATATAAGCGACAAATTTAAGTAAATGAAAAATTAAAGATATGTGAAAGATGCGTGGGTGAATCAGCGAGGTAATTAAATAAAAAAGGAAAAAAGAAATGTAAAACGAATAACGAAGTACGAAGGAATAGATGGAAATAGGATAGAAGAAATTTATACGCTGCGTCTGAATGTTTATTCGTGTCCTTAACTGGAGGGTAATCATTTCGTACGATACGACGATTGGCCGAAAGCGGTTCCCTAATAGATTCCCACATCCCGTACCGCTAATTAAACCTCGTGGGCAACGAAGAGAATACTGGCAGCTGACAATTAAGGAATACTTTTAAATCCGCGATAATTCTTCCCATGATACACGTTCAGCGAGAAATTGCTAAAGGATATCGATGGCGTGCGATTGATGAAATAATTAACGATGTCCGCGCGTTCGTTGCCGCGCGTCTTCGTTGCTTCGTGGTATATAGATAGAAATCTCTTCTAGGTTTTGTTCATCCGGTGTAGCGGTACATCGAAAGGAAATAACCAGGCGAACGAGCTTGCTATACGACTTCCACAATCGTCTACATTCCACGTCTTTAATTCCACGTTATTAGAAGACGTAATGTTCTCGATCAATATTGTATCAAAATCGTATAAATTAAAAAAGAGATATTTTTAAAGGAATGGATTGGAATCGTTCTTCGTATCAATCGATATCGTGCGTAGATTTTAGTAAATATTTCTAGAAATATTGTTTTGGTTTAACGGTTAACGGTAAGGGAAAATTTATCCCATCGCGTATTTCAACCGCCTGCCTCGACGAAAATTCCTTGGCTTCGGAACAAGGGGAGAATCGCAAACGAGGCGCGTATACACCGCGTTGAGCAAACAACGGGAATTGGTTTCCGTGGGATGGTGCACTTCCACGCCCACGCCAACTTCTCGTTGCTAAAGTACACGCACCTTCGATACGGAAAGAATCGGAGTCGGATCGAACAATGCTGTACTCTCCGATATTTACTTCCCGGCAAATCTCTCCGTTTCCGTATCGGTCTTTCATTTCTTCGTTGCATATGTATTGCATTAACGATCGATGCGCTGTGCCGCGTAGAAAATTGAATCGCATCGAGCAACGATTCGTTTTAAGAAACGAATAAATCCAATTTTAGATTTCGTTTTGTAATAATACGATTTATACGCTCCTTTCATCCACGAAAGATAGAAATGGACAAGATCGTAGGAATTCAGTTTACGATTAATCGAGCGATTATTTAATTGTTAAGAAAGTGTTTAGTTTCGAATGGACGGGATAAATAAGAAACATATTTCGTAAAACATCTACGAATATTTGCAAATTCGTCGATTATCCTAATTCTTGGATCCGTGGCTATTCGTTTACGATCGTTGAGTCGACGAGAGAAGAGACGGGGAGGAAAACGAGAAGGGATAGAGGCGCTCCACGTAATACGACCTCGTTTCACGGTTTCTTCTTCTTCGTGAAAGTGATCCGATATTACGAGATTGTAGCGCACTGTTAATTCTTTGACGATTGAATACACGGTTGAAATCTGGCCGGAACATGGCCACCGACATAGATCCCTCCGTTTCGTTTGTTCGCCGCAATCGCGTTGTTCCGCGTTTGCTCGCTCCATTACGTAAGAATAAACGTTTCGATAAAAGACGATAAGTTGTCGCGCGAGTTACGACGCGATAAACGTGGAAACCGCGATTCGCTTCCGTGGATAAAAACGCGAGAGAAAAATCGAATCGTCTCGCGTTTCTTTCGCTCCTCTTTCGATCTGAGATAATTTTCTCATACGACACGATGACGATGGCTCGACGACTGGAAAAGTTATCGTTTATTCTCGCATCGAAATGGAGCAAAGGAGTGGAAGAGAACAAAGTGGTGGAAGATTGGCGGTCCGAATTGAAAAATATCGGTCGGAAAATCGAGTTGGAAAAGTTATAAGAAACGCGACGCTCGCTCGTATTTAACGTCGCCGAGACTGGTCTTGGAGCTGTAAGGCGATAAGGAAAGTATAATGACGAGAAAGGCTGCTGTTAACCGGATGATTCATTGGCAAACAGCGGCGATTGGCCGCAAGGTTTCTCCCGACTCTTTGGTTCGATACGACGGCTCCCGAACGTTACCCGCCCAATCGTTTCGCGGGCGGAACGATCGGATTATTACGGCTAAATTGTGGAAACCGCTTTGCCGATTTAACGGTAAAAGCACGGGGATCCGGTACGTCAACCTCGTTTTTTTTTTTTTTTATCAAATTCTCGATTATATTTTTCCATTTATCGTTCGATTCAAAAGCGGTGGGGGAAAAATTTGATTTCCCTCCCGTTTTTCGAGAAAGGGAGAATCGAGAGATTCGTTTCGACTCGCGAATACTATCGATAAATTATTAGATAAGGAGAAACGATGGAAGAAACGATGGACCACACGCACGCGCATTCGAATGAAACTCGCTTGAGTTGTCCAGCGCTATTGAACACGAACCCTATCTACGGATTCCGTTGAATTGGCTGGCAGCCATGCTACGATTATGCGTACGCGCATAATCAATTTTTGTTAAACTGGAATCGCGAACCGCCCAAGCTCGTTTTATTTTTATCGGCTGATCATCTTTATTTCCGGTAATTAGAATGTCTCGACTGGCAAAGGAAAAACTCTCCGTTTCCTCGCTCCTCCCTCCTTCTCCCTGAGTTTCGCCCAACTCGAATATTATGGAATTCTCGTGGGAAGAAATTCGAAATTGATTCAAACCAATTTACGTGGAAAATTTTGCTAAGCACTTTTGCTGTATAAAATATGGTCTACGCATCGATCGATTTTTAATCGAGATTGATAATTAGTTTTTTGGGCTAATTTATTCGTACGATATTTTCGGTTGATATCCGCGACTAAAGAAAAAAAGATGTTGGTTGGTAAAGAGATTGGCCTTTCCGAGCCAATCGATTGTTTGTGGCGGATGACACCCGGCAGAAACCGAAAGCGACAGTCGCATTTTTCAAGACACAGCGAAATATACTGGAGATCGGCGCGACGAGATCTCGAGGCGTCGAAAGCGCGAAAGCAAGAGGAGCAAGTGCGAGAGGCGAGAGGAACACCTTGAAGGCAAGGCCTAGGCGTGTTGGATGGACACGCCCGTCGCTCCTTCCTTCGGAATATCGACACGTAGCTACGCTACGATGAAATATTTAAAATCGATCAAAGACACGCGATGCTTGGTATATCGTTTCGTTCGCACGGTCTACGTAATATACACGTTTTCTCGAATAACTCTGTTTAAGGTTAATTTCGAAGTTTTAACTTTCGCTCCGATAAAAATCCGCAATTGTCCAAGAATAAAGGTTTTTCGACACGCAACGAGATCTTAAGGATGATTAAATTTGACGGTTATGTCGTACGTATATACGCGTTAAAAAATCGTTTATATTATCTTAATCGACGTACGTACAACGTAGCGTAATATAATAATATAATAAAGATGAAAAGTAATAATGTTTGAACGCGATAATATAATATAACTTTTTGTAACTATTCCGAGGAATAGCCAGATGCCAGGGGGGGAAAGAAAAAGCATCTCGTATTCTTACCCTCTCCTCCGTTCCCTGCAGGACACGCGACGATTAGATGCTTCGAGGCAAAAAAGAAACACGGATACAGATATGAAAAAAGATGGCGGCAAAGCTGGTCGTAAATACTCGGATAGATTGCGTAGCGGCGCAGCGAGGAGTCGAATAAAACTCTCTCCCGTCTCGGGTGCGGGAAATTTAATAGCGCGTACACGATCTCGCTTATTCGTTTTATTCGCAGGATTGCTGTCGCGCTTAATGACGTCAGAGCTGAGGGCAACGCGTAGGGCACGCGACTGTGCACGGGCATGCGAAGGATCCCTACTACCAAGGACGCCTGCTACCGACTAGGATTATCCCGTGAAATCCTCGATCGATGCTCGAAGCACGTCGTTCGAGCAAAACGACGCCTCGTCTCGCCTCGTCCTTTTTCTCGAGGTCGACCGGATAAAAGAGCGAACGACTTGGCCAGAATTTACGATAGTTAATCCGTATCTAGACTCCCGTCTATACGCGCGCTGTCCACGCTCGCGCTCCTCGCATATGCATAATTCACGTTTGCATAAAACGACTCGAACCGTTCGCTCCATGATTTCATTTCACCCCTCGGAACCTCCCTCCTCCCTCCCTCCTGTTTAACCATCCATCTCTCGAGAATCCACGCTGTTTCTTTTGCGATTCGTGCCCGGAAACCCTATCCCTCCAACACCCCTCTTAGCGTCCGGGAATATGAATTTATAGAAGCAAATGACGGTGATCTCGAAAACCGCGAGCGATCGACTCGACCGGTCCGTCGATCGACTCGGCCATTCCTTCGTTTCGATGGAACGCGGATTCGGAAGAAAATCTTGTTCTATAAAACTCTTTCAACTTTTAATTTCAATTGCGCGCCTTTTATCCGAATTTAAGAACAATTTATCGTCGATTTCACGTACGCGTGTATTGTACGTTTTTTGCTATGTTAAAATTAAGAGAAAGATCGCAATTCAGCGGAAATTTTTTAATATTTCTAACGATAGAAGAGATAGAGGAGAACGCATAAATCCATTGTTGAAACTCTCGCGGAATACAAATGTTCCACTCGGTAACTAGATCCTTTTTTATTATACATATATGATTTTTATACTACTCGACGATCCCATTTTGCTTCATACGCCTCGCGAAGAATATAAAATTCGATGCATTGATGATTTGTATTTCCAAACATGAGATCACACGTTGGAATTACTCATTGCATCGTTGCAACTACGAAATAGTAATGAATCACATCGCGTCAAGATCGTAAAGGCGTGTCGGAGATTGAGCTATAAAACTTCCGAATTACATTTCGAAATCTCTTTGCGTCGATTTTCGTTTCATCGATCCCCATCGAGCTATCGGAAGAGGAGGGGAAAAAATTCAAGAGGAAATCGATACGGCGAAACCCGACTCGTTTCGGAAACCTTGCAAACAGTTTCCGCTTCTCCCGTCCCATCCTCATCGCTGCTCTTTCGAGAGAAGAGCATTGCTCGGAGAACACGGGCGAGATTTTCGAGATCTCGGTGATCTCGATGAGTCAGAATTCGCGATCGTCGGCTCGAAAGTCTCTCGACTCTGTCCGAGGCATAACAAACGGTGTACACGGTGACCATGTTGCGAGGATCAAGCGTGAGCGGAAGAAGGCGAGCATGGTCGTTGGTAGTAACCTCACGTACGGAACCTCCACCTCGGCACCGAGTACGTAAATAAGTGCTTTGCTTAATCCCTCTTTTCTTGTCTCCTCGATCGGCCCAATCCTGCGCGGAAATTTCCCCCTTTCTGCAGATTCGTGCACGGAGATCTGATAAGCGCGGGATGACTAAGAACTCGTGTTTATTCCGATATATATTTGGAGAAAGAATTCGAACTAACGAATCACGAGTTTTTCTCTCATGATTGGACAATCTGATCGATTAAATTAATTGCGAGGTAACGATAAGTAATATTTTCTTCTTTAACTTGTCGCTTCTTATTAAAAAGTAATTACAAATTTATGCGAATATTTATTATTTATACTCGGTTCGACATTAGATTTTTCCATTTGCACGAGGTAAATTTTCTTCATTTCGGATAAAAGATAATGATATAACGAGTTAATGATGAGAATATTCTTATATCTTCTTTTCTTCGTTCGTGCCTTTCATCACGCAAGTATCATCTTTGCGCGCATCTTTTTGCGTTTTTATCTAACTTCGATCGATTTTGCTTCGTACGGAAAAGAAACGATCGGCTCGATCGATCGAATTCAATGCCAAACGAGTGACGTAACCGAGACGAAGAAGGCGTCGCTCGTTTACCATTGAATCGATCTTCTCGGCCATCTTCTCCATCCGCTCTCCGTGGGAACGCATTCCGTTAATAATTCAGTTAAAAATCTTCAATTGCAAATCTTTGAGAAAAATTTATATATTACGAATTTATCGCAGCTATCGTGTGATTTTCATTTCTGATAAACGGTGAGCAAAATGGCGAGAAAAATCTTCGATTTTTAAACTTACTCGCGAAAAATTACGGTGGAAGAGAATCCAGGTTTGAGATTCGAAATTTCTTCGATTCTGAGAACTAAGTAAACGAGACTCGGACAAAAGAATCGGTTCAAAATGGCCAACGAAATTTGATAAATCGATTAATGGCTCCGAGAAAAAGGGGGAATTCGGTTTCGTCACGGTCGAAAAGATGGATTCGATATCTGTGGAGATCCATCGTCGAGTCATCGCGATGCTGGTCGGCCGAAATGGTAAACGCCACGCGATTAATCCGGCATCGGACAATGGAGCCGTTCTAAATACCGGTTGCCGATCCCGTTCACCAATCCGCGGACTTGGACGGGCGGTTGCATCGAGGGAACTCGACCATCTCGTTTGCTATGCACAGCTTGAGAATGGTTGCTCGGTCAGACACGTCACCAGACACGTAGGGACACGGTTGTGCAACGTAACCTAGATACCCTGCTGGCATGTTGCACCTAGCTCCACGTTTCGCGCGCGAGATCAAGAATGCCATTCAAATCTTTGGATAAGAATCGAAATTGGTTGGCGAGGAAAATAAGTTGAAAATACCTATTCGTATTCCTTCTTGTTGCGCCAATTGCTCGAGCGATAAAATACGACTGTTTCTTTCGATCGATCCGACGCGATACGCACGGATGAACGAACGTGAACACGGGACGAACGTTTAAAACGAAGGGAAAATTTAGGGCAGTGGCGAGTGTCGAAGCGTCACAATTTCTCCTCCTATTAAACGGGGAGAGAGTGTTACGAAATGGAAACTGTGGGACCGGAACGGGCAACTGTTCGCGCCATAAAATGAGAACGAGCCGACGTTATCCAGCGCGATAAACTGGAAACGAAAGCGGTCGATGGAACGATTCCGGAGGCGAAGGTCATCCAGCGACATTTTTATTCCCCGGTATGGGGGAATTTTTCGAGGGAAAACTGGTTTCCACTCCCAAACCTCGTCGCATCCCGAGGGATACTCGTCGAATAACGCGTTGCACGCGAGCTATGATCAAACTCCACGATAAACGTGACCATATAAACGCATATACTTTCGCTCGATCTCGCTACGCGGATCGATTCGATTACAAACATCCGTTATTGCGAACGAAACGATAATTAACCTCGTAATAGGTTACGTCGAAACCATGGAATTAGCAAATTCCTCGTTCTCCATCCGAGGTTATCGAAATTTTCACCGCGTATCGTTCGAGTTGGATGCAAATTTGCCCCGTGTTGGGGATTATTCTGGTTACGCGATGATAAGGAACGATGGCGCGAACAGTCCTTGAGCTGTCCGTGTTCGAAACGCGCGTCTCTCGATAAGGGGTCTCACCTTCGCTCGAACGAGTCACGCGGAGAAAACGATCCAGAGATACGAGCGGGAGGAGGACGTATGGCGAACGATCGCATTTCGCAATACGATAAAATTCGACGGTACACGGGCATGGTGATCGTACGTTATCGATATCGAGTAATCTTCCGCGAGCAGCAGAGCGTACGATCGAACGATACGTTCCCTTCCTCGAAAAAGAAGATACGTTCCAAGGACTAGGGATTAAGGGATTCGTTCACGTTTCGTTTTACGGGTATCTCGGATATTATTCAGAAGCGATAATGATGATTATGCTTGTATCGATAAAGGATTTCGAATCCGATCGGAGAAAATTGGAATCTACTTGGAGGTACGGCCGTGCATCCATTCCGACGAAAACTATTCCGTTCGAACGACGCGCTCTCGAAACGACGTGGTTGCACGCGACTGTCGGCCGTATTGATCGTGACACGCGCACCGTCCTGGAAACACGGAGAAAAAAGAAAACGAACGATCTCGCGTTCTCGGTAAATGATTCGCACGAGCGTGTCGTGCACGTGACATTGAGGATCGATCGCCTCGAGCGAGTTCTTCTTGCCGCGAAAACACGGCTGATTCGATTGTTATCGCATCCCCACCGTTCGCTCTTGATTTTTTCCCTCTTTTTAAACGCATTCGTGCCGGCACGAACCTTCTATTTCTCCCTCCCTCCCCCCAAAAAACGAAGTCTAAAAGATCGTAACAGGGCGAAGACGCTGTTGGTGACGCGATTTCGTGAGGAAGGTTAAGAATTATTTAGAGACTGCTTTTCCGAGAAAAATATGCGAATCTCAGGTATTATTCATCAGAGAGAAATGCACGAAAGGGAGTTTGATACATGGAACTGATAATGGATGGGTATATACACGAAGCGAACCATCTCACGTTCCGATCCTAATTAGTTTCGTCGTTATCAATGGATGGATCAATTGTTTTTGCAAGGATTAAAATAATTATTATTGACTCGTACTCGTATATAAATATTTAATTCTGCTCGTCCAATTTCTCAAACCCCGAAGATGTAAGATAGAAAAAAAGCGGCTTCGATTTTATTTTCTCAAGTGATTTCATCCGATCGATAATGACTGTACAAAAAGTGAAATATTTAGGTAAAAAGAGCGAGGAAACCGAATAAGGGTAAACTTGAAAATATAATATGTATATATATATATAGAACGGTTATAAAAAGTTGACTATTGTATATGTCCGTAATTCAGTATTAAGGTAAAGTTACCATAATCTTGCTAATTCGAATCAATTCACCCGAACGGATAATTCGATTTATTCTACTGGTTCTTTTAAACCTATTTATTTATCGGATTAATCCTTCTCTCGTTCGGGATGGATCCGTGGTTGTCCTCGGAGCACGAATGCGGCTGATTAAATCGAAGAAAAAAAAAAAGAACCGATCGATCTCGTAAAACGATCGGGGGAAAAAAGACCGAGCGTGAAATCGCGATTTACTCGTTCCCATGAAGAAACTGCGTCGCGAAAAGGGATTCGAAAGATTCGAAGATTTGATTTTTCTCGAAATATTCCTTTCTTTTGGAAACGAGAGATTAAAAATAAAAATAGAAAATATAATTTTCAAAAAATACTAAATTCTTATTGTTACTAATCCCTGAAAATCGTCGTTAATGTTTCGTCGTTGGATCGCGTGAAAAATGTTCAAAAAAAAAAAAAAATAGAACTCGCATGCAGTGCCGTGTTAACGATCGAAATTTGTAAGATCGATCGAGCAGAATTTCGATCGTTTTCGTTTCTTTTTCGAAAAGAGAAGCAAACTCGAATTTAATCGATTCTGTCGCGCTTGGATACGTGGAACGAGCGAAAGAAATGCGTTGCGAACGAGAAGGATGATAATTAGGATTTCAGTATTCGAAGTGAAAAAAAATCAGCAAACACGAGGATGGAACATTGGGAAAAATGGAAATCGGAAGAGAGAACGGAATAGTTTGACGCAGAGAGTCGTGACGGTGAAAGTTTTGAATCACATTCCGACAGAGAGAAATTATCAATAATTCGACTCGACTCGATTAGTGGGTGATTCGACAAGGATGATCGCGATCGTTATCAGCGAAAGAATCGTTCCGTTAATTGAATTCTTTTCGTTTTTTTTAGAGAGGAGAGGAAAGCGTTATAAATACGTTACCCGTTTCGATATGAAAACTGGCAGTCTAATCGAGTCTAAACTGGTTGGAAGAGATTCGCTCGAACGTACCTGGAACAAAATGAGAAAAATGATGGAGATTATTAACTTGGGTAACGAGACTTTGAAGCATCGAAAGACTTTTATCGTGGCTACTTTTATTAAAATTGCCATTCCAAGAGTTTCGTTATTATCGAGATATATCGTTTTATATCGTGTGTGCCGATTACTTCATCCGATCGGAACGCGAAAATGATTCATTTTAGAAAGAGATTAAACAAAAAATGCGCCAAGTGTAGAGAAATATCGATCGACCGCTATTATCGTTTTTTTTTTTTCGGTTTCAAATATCTGATAAAAAGAAAAAAAAGCTTCGTAGTTATAAATCTTACAATTTATCATCGGTTTCATCGGTCGATGAATAAATAAACGAAAAAGAAATTTCGTTGAAATTATTTTCGCAATGATAAATAAGTTTCGGGATACTTTGGTAGTTTATCTCGCGCGCGGTTCGAAATAAAAGAAAACGAAAAAAAAAAGAAAAAAAAAACGGAAAAACGAAAGGAAAAGAGGAGATGAAACGAGATGAAGAATTCCGAGAAAGATCGGTCAGTTTTTTGGTCGGGCAATCTTCACAATGGCGCGACTCGAGATGAAAAACTGTTACACTTGTTCGAAGGTGGATCAACGAACCCAGACTCATGCCGGGACTAGATTGGACTCGGGAAGACGCGACCAAGAATGTCAAGAAACGACCTTCGCCATCTCCCCTCGACCAAGCCATCTAGCAACGTGTAGCGTGACCGGATGGCCACTTGCTTCGCTCCTCGCTTCTCTCGTACCAATCTTCTTTTTTCTCCAACGTTTAAAATCTTTGCATAAGCGTGTTTACGAGAGAAGAGTCGAAAAGGAGGAGAAATATTTTTCTCCTCCGTTATAGCTCCATCCATTGACAATCGAAATTAAATTGTGGTGTGCGTTTCATCTTGCCCCTCCTCCCCTTTCTTTATAAAAATTCTTGAAATTCTTGAAAAATGTTCTTGAAAAAGGCGTACGTGCAGATCAGAAAAAAAATCAACTATTTTATAACCCGAGATATTTATTAACGATATAAAATTTGAATAATCGTCGCACACGCGTGCCAAAGCAAGCGCGATCAACCTGTAACGGCAATATATATAATTATGGCGAAACGTCCGATCGTAGGGTTGTCTAAGGTTAGACACGTTGTATAGGTGTTTCTTTGTACGAACGTATCGAAAAACTAGCATGGCCAATTGATCATTGCGTGATTACACGTTTATCGTAAAATTTGCTTCCCATTCATGTAAATATCGGTTATAAAGTCTGGCGTTGAGCATTCGAGGATCGATAGGTAAATTTTACTTTACTGGAAAAAGATGCACGATAGATAGATTTTGCGTGGAAAATCGAGAATGGATCTTCTCCCGATTTAAACGGGCGTGTTAATCTCGCTGCGAGATGTTATAGGGGGAGACAAGTGACAATTAGCGTAATTGACGGTTGCCCAACTCGGTTGAAAAACTCGAGCCTTTGTCCGATATTTGGCCTTGATTGGTATGGTACGTTTCGTACAACAATTTATTCTTGGAGCTCTTTGGAACGATTACATTGTAACCGCGCGTTTCTCGTTACCTACATATTAAAAATAATCACAGAAATGGAGCAAGGACGACAATTTCGATCTACATTCGAAGAAGCTGACAACTATATCTACTAGGCTAATTATTACTTTTAATGTAAACACTGATTTTATTTGTGCATTTTTGACGATGAATATTTTCTCAAAGTTTTCGACAACTTAATACCCTACGTTTAAAATGATTATATGAAGAAAAGCGATTCATCCTTTAGCATGTTTTTTAACCTCGAGGTTTTAACCTCGATCAAAGGATTAAACGTTACGTCAACAACGATAGAGAAAAAGAGGGAAGAAAAACAGATCGAGCGAATTTGTACTTTGTCGCGGAAAAAAAGAAACAAATTGTCTGGAAGGACGATAAAAGGATGAACGATCGTCCGGAACGTGATATACGGGCATGGTCGGTAGCGAGTTGGGATAACCGCGTTCGTGACGTCGACAAAAGTGTATCGTATGGCGCGAACAATAAAGATTCGCGGAGAATAGGCGGTCTCCGCGAGGATAATATAGATTGCACGGTGGCGAACAATCGTCGTGACTGGATGACCAGTCGTCTTAAATCACGCCGAGGGAATGATTCAGCACGGAGGCATCCTAGCGAACCGGAAACTGCTCTCGTACGGCCGGCATCACCTTTCACGAGCCCCGATTTCATTTATAAAGGAACCGAGCCTCGTACGTGACTCAGAATCTTGGATCTTTGGACCGTGGTGACAGCGTTCGGTGGACAGGGAGTAACTAAGTTGGATCACGAGACCGAGTTCTCGTCCGTTCTCGTATGATCGAACGTAATAATCCGTTTACACGCGGCGAACCAACGCGTTTTAACCTATTTCGTAGCGATCTGAAGCGGTTAGGACGAATGAAAATAAGGTTTCACCGTCGTCGTAAGCGCATCTCTACACGTGTACACGTATGGAACGATACGCTTGTATAACCGAGGATGTATCCGAAGAGCGAAACGGAGGGAGGAAAGCGAAGGGTTCCGATTCGATACCTCGACTTGAAAGTGAGTGGATCGTACTCCCGCGTGGGTCGTGGAGCGAGTTCAGTGTCAGATCCGAGACGAGTACTCTCATCTGGCATGCATAAAATACTTCGGTGGCGCCAACGTGTCGGCCAACTCTTATACCCGATACCCGCAAGCCTCTCCTCTCTTTCGCTCCCGACCGACCGACCAACCACGTGTCTCTTCTTTCGTCCACCTTTACGCCGACTCTCTCTCGCGCGAACCAGATCGCTCGCTCTCTCGACACGCTTGATCCAAAGGCAAACGCGAATCGAGCTGGCAGGTATGCGCATTTTTATGCGCTCATTTATGCCCACGCGTTCACTAAAAATAATCCCCGGTATCGAGCATAACGAACGCTCTTCCGACCGATCTCTCTTCCTCGGTTGATCCCATTTCGTGCCTCTACGCGATCCTACCAAACAGCCGACGCCTCGACCTTCCCCCTTCCACAAACGGGGGAATACCTTCGCGGGTATGCAAATGCGTTCATTAGAAGCTCGAGGGCATTTACCGTGTAATCATCGGAGAAACGATTCGACTTTAACACAAAGTGTTGGAACCTTCCTCTCGGATTTAACTCGGATTTAACCGGTATTAACTTCTCCATCATCCTTGCCTTGTATCTTCTCATTATTCCGTCCGAGTATTACGAGGAACACGATCCTCCTAATTGGACGCTCGCTCCTTCTTAAAAATCAATATTCGAAACCGATACTTTATCCTTCCGACCCGCGTTTCTTACGAATGATAAACCTTGAGCACGCACCACCACCGAGATAAATCGTGCTTCGCCAACCCCGACGCTTGTTTACATACCGTTTACATACCATTCGAAATTATACGTCTCTTTTCCCATCGATCGCTGCTCGCCTAACCATCTCTCACCTTTCCACCTTTCCTCCCGTCGCGAACGCGTTTCCTTCGTTCGCCAACAACTGCAACAACGACACGAGAGCCCTACTGGACCACGCTTTGCTCTTTTCTCCCCGATCTGAACGTAATCCGTATGATCACCGTGAAAAAGTGGTGGAAAAAATCTTTCTAAATACCTCACGAAGATTTACGGTTTCTCCACGGTCGCTGCTTCTGAGTTTCGAAATCGAAAACAAGAAATCTAATTCGATATATCGGGTTAGATACGATTGACCTTTGAACGACAGGAATTCGGTTGCACGTTTTCTTTCTTGAGAAATCGAAATGATTCGAAGTATGTATGATTCGTAAGCTATTATCTAGAAATTGTCAATTATTCGTTTGTTTCATCCCCGCTGGATCGATTAATTCTTACGACTTTAGAAAATTCGACGATCGAGAGAAATATTTCGATTCGATAAAATTCGATGAGTCACTTTAAAAAAATGCAAATACACGAATTCTTCAATCTTCCTCGATACATACTTTGATTCTGCGTTTCCCGTCTTCATTACGTATAAGTAGTTTCCAATTATAAATACGTTATATCATACGTAAACACAAACAAGATTCACTATTGATGAATCTATTTATATACGTCAATGATACGCGAATAAAATTCCCTTTCTTCCAACCTGTTTTGACGAAAACTATTATTCGTAGGATCGCGTTGTTGAAAGACACGATCGTAACCAACTCGATCCGGCTCCTCTTCTTTCTTTTTCCCATGTCGAATCACCTCGACGACGCGTGGTCAACCATTCGGGACGGAACATTTTAATTGGCGGCAATTGTCCGTCCTCCCTTAATTGGCAGCTGTAAATAATCGGGCGCATAATTCTCGGCGCATGATCGGCTCGAGATCGAACACGAAACTCCGTGGGCCGAAAACGCACGGCGTTAATGATCGATATCGAGAATGCGAATACGCGATACGTGCGCTCAGTCATAAATAAATGGGCCATCGCGGCCCGAAATCGCCCACGCGTCGCTCGTATCGAGCGCTTGTTCTTGGCTCGCGTGAATTTTTAAAAGGAGATGGCTGGGATCGGTCGGGTTGGGGCGACGAGACGATGCCTCCTCCCTGTGGTGGAGGGGAAGGTTCAAGGGTCACTTGGCGAACGATCGTTATGCAATGATCGCTCGTGAAAGTAAATTGCGCGTAACGGTGTTGCGCCGAACACCCACGGAGGAAGTTTTGCGACGCATCGATCGGAGAAGCGAGTTTGGTGAAACGAGCGTTGAGAAATTCGATCGAATTTAATAAATAGAGAGTGCCGTAAGAATAATTAAACGAGAATTGAGAAATTCGATCGAATTTAATAAATAGAGAGTAAGAATAATTGCAAGAACGATCGGCCATGGAAATGTATTGAATATATTTAGCTGTTACGAAGGACGCGATGCGATATGTTTAACAAGCGCGATTTAATTGGGACGCTATTTGAAACACTTTGATTGGAAAAGGTAAATTATTCCGAGAACGATTTTACAAACTTTCGTTCTACTTAACGTTTAAACACCGATCGTCCAAGATGAAAGGAAACCCCTTGCGCTGCACCGATTACTTTGAAAGCCGTTTCGCAATTTGGATCGCGAGGTCATTGTCTCAACCGCGAATCAAAGATAAACTCGGGAGAGAACGTTTGACGAAACTGGTTGCTGTGCGGCTTACCATTTCTACGCGGGGATACGTACCTGCTTCACAAAACCCTACGCGCACGCGTGCAAGCCAATTTAGAACGTTGCTCTTAAGTGTTTTAATGCGTCGCGAATGAATCACGAGATATAAAGGATGGTATCGTTTTTTGTTTCGCTTTTCGAGTTTTTGTAAAGGTAACATTTTATTCTTCCATTCCAAGTGTTATTTTTTTGCCGGTGAAAATTGAGAAAAAGTATCGAATTACGAAAGAAATGTAATCGAGACATTTATACTTGGAAATATATATATCGGGGCGCAAAAATATCTTCATATATTATTTATATTATACTTTGATTTCGATTTATCGAGAGACAAATATTCTTTGACAATTGGATTAATCTTTTCTTCGATCTTGGTACGAAAATACTTCTTGTTCTCCGACGATCAATTTTACGTATCTTCGATTCGATGCGCAAAAGAAAAACATGCTTGTAAAATATTGGCGCGGGTTCTTATTGCTATTAAAAGAACGTGGGAAAGGGATTGATGCCTTTTAAGAGACGAAATAATTTATAGATCGTAAAGGTATATTTAAATTTTAAACCATTATAATCATCGGAATGGGTTATTTATTATTATTATTTTTTTTTCTTTTTTCCGCTTTAGTGGAACGAACTCCGTAATGAAATCTTGATGGCGAATCAATCGATAAACGCATTAAACCTTGGATCGAATTCTTGACACCGATGCGTACCTGCCACGCTCTTCCTTTGTCCTGGCGAGACGATGTAATTTATCGTAATAGTTCGATACGCGTACAAGTTGTCTCAATAAATAAATTTTGCTCCGTACTCCGTTTCGAAATTGTTTTAAACGGCCGGATCCGATCATCGTCCATGACCATGTAAAATCGTTGAATCGATGGAACAAGGGTGTAATTTTCATTCGATGTAACCTTGCCGTTGAACAAAGTCATCTAATGACCGCCTCTTCGAACCACTTGCCGCCATTTACAGAATGGAAAGCTTCATTTGTCTTCGCGCGTTAGTCGTTGGTAGTCCCCCCTTCGAAGTTGATGACGCATCAAAGAACTTGTGCACGCGTCGCGTACATGAATACATTGCTACGAGTCGAAAGACGTTTGGGGAGAGAGGTTGCATCGACGATAATTATGGGGATGAAAGCAGGTATTTCTAAGATTGCAACACGGCGGAGAAACCTAAGCGATATTTCTATGCGCTTGAATAAATTATAGTGCGTGCCACGATATCATCGGGTCCGATGAATATACACTTGTGGCATACGAAAGTATATCGATGCTCTAAAACCATAAAAATATCCATGTTAGATTTGCGTTTTGAAGATAATTTTATGACTGCTATAAAACACGTACGCGAGGATAATATATGTAAAATTTGGACCGAGTCCGATAATTTTCGTACGTACTTATAAAATATTCAAAATTGAGATAAAAAAGGCTTACAAAAATATTCGAACGATGGTGATTAGCTTGTGATATCGACTCTATACGATTTAACCGTATCTTTAGATTATCTTTAGATTTTTTGTATCGAAATCTATTGGAAAAGTAACAATACAATTACTATCACGTATGACACGATTAACCACATGTTGTCAATATGAATATTAATATTTTTAAGATATGCCTCTTTTTAATTCCAATTATGACTTTAACGTATTGATTCGAAAATTTCGTTTAAAACTGTATCCATTTATGCGATCGTTACGTGTTTCCCGATATTATACGATTATAATTTTTAAATCTTTCTTTATATATATAAGTTATATATATAAGTGAATTTTTCTATTAAGTTAATAAGTTTAATAACGAGGAAGATAAAATTTGTGAGAAGTTTGTAATCTTGGTTTTGCATTTCTCAACGAGGAGAGAACTAGTTACAATGTTGCGAGGATAAGGCCAGTTCTGACAATTCACAGTTTCCTGTGTCAACTCCTTTTCATTAGACTTATTATAACGCAGTTATGTTCCAGCTCTGCTCGAACGTAATCGTCATTTTCACACTTCGTTTTCGTATCGTGTTTATTATATAATATAAATCGTTATATAAAAAAATTGAAGTGGCGCGAGTTAAGTAAAATATCGAGTATAAAAATGATTGTTGAACGTAATACGTTTGACAGAAATTAAAGTCATCTGATCGAAGTTACTAAATTTCGTGAAAGTGAACGAGTTTCAACATCCGTTCTTCATCCGTTAAAAATAGAATTCATTTGGTAGAAAATTCCGAATATTTATAAAAATTAGTACATTTATTAAATTTATTTATTTATATAAGAAGTTTAAATTAATTTAAATATTTTTTATTTTCAGAATTTTATCTACTAGAAGAAAGTTACGAATGTAATGAATTTTTCAAGAATAAATTCGAGCGGACTTAAGATCTTTATTCCGACCGCGACCGCGACGTCTCCATTTTGCCACCACTTTCCCTTTTCTCAATAATGAGATATGCATATCGTACATCCGCCTATTCTTCCAGATAATCCACGCATCGAGAGATTCTCTTCGCGAGGGAACGAGATTACGCGTGTGTTTTGTGAAATTCTTAACGATTTTGCTCATTTTCATTTATTAATTCAACATATAGGAACAATTATAGTTCTATTAATAATGGTTGGAATTAAAACTTAATTTTGTTATATAAAATTATATAAAACAAAAATTAAAATATTTTATAACAAAGAAAAGAAATCTATATTTATCGATTTAATCATTCTCGTATAGTCTAGACACATAGACTTGGATAAGTGGTATGAGACAGTTGATTGGTAATTTTGAATAACAATGAATCTTAACTTTTTGCAGTTATTGCATCCTTAACCTATAAACAAATTATTATTTTCAAAGCAATTAATGCAACTTTACTGGATTTTATTTTTTTCTTTTATTCGTGAGAAGAATAATAAATAAATGAATAAATATCTTTTAAAAAATTTTTTTTCAGATTTGATCAAATTTTTAGTTATATCAATTATTTTTCACTATTATTTAAATCTTTCTGATTTGAATAATTTTTATATTAAATCGATTGTAACAATCTGTTCTATAATATTTTTAATGAAAATATTTTTGCAATAAATCGGTCTATAAAAATCTACAGTTAAACTATGATATATTTTACTTTAATTTTTGCACGAATAAAAGAAAGAACTATACCGCTTTAGCCAATCAGAAAATAGCTAGGGTCTAACACCGAGACGAATCAGTGCGCATCATAGTGCGCATGTCATCAGTCTACAGTTGAAAATCGTGGTGATAGGTCACGTTTCACCGGCTGAAGTGCGTAATTACTTAAAATTTATATTATATTACGGTTATTAAGCATACATTATACATTATTAAAACTTGTTTTAATAATACATGTTTGTTTAATCATTATTATACCAGAATGAACATCTTTGTGGGAAATTATCATTTCATCGTAAGCAAGATGGCTTTGAAAGTGTAGTTTCTACGCATACCATGGCAATTGAGAGATAATTCGACAACTTTGACACAAATATGGTAAAATTTTATTTATTGTAATAAAAACATAATTACTATAAGTTTTCTTTATCTCTTTTTACGTACTCGATGTAAAAGTAGCTGGATTAATACAATCTATTCACATGTATCGTATTTCATATATATATTTTCATATACGTACATTTCTTTCCTAAATACGTTATTCATACGTTCTAACTTATGCGTTATTATTTCTACATTTGTTTTGATTTTACACTCAAAGTCCAAGGAACTGAAAACATTTCTCGTAGCTTTTTCGAGAAATTGACGGTTGGCGTTGGTTCGTGCCACGCTCGACTTGCTTCGTATCGTTGACTGTTCTCCCACTCCAATTTGTAATTCGATACGTTGAATCGTGGAATGTCATTTCGTTTTCGAAATTTGCGACGGTTAAACGTTTGTATTATGCGTAAGTTACATATTATACAATACGTTTTTATTTATTATTATTTAATATTATCTTTTTGTATTATCATTTGTTCGAACATTTGATTGAACATTTGATTGAACATTATTATAATTGATAATTCTTTCAAGAATAATATTTTTTTATCCTATTTGATTATTAAAGTTACTCGTTATTAACTCATTTTATAAAATAGGATTTGATTTCGATTATTTTTATTTTATTTTAACATCATTAGTTTAATATTATATATTTTGTATATTTATTTTAAAAACTTTTTTTATATAGATATATAGTTGATCGCTGAAATTATACGGAAAAAAGAATTTTCAATATGAATATCATAATTACTATTTACATTTTGAATGAAAAATAAAAAAAGTTTTTTAAAATATGTGTATCGAAAAAATAAGAAAAATAGAAATAAGAAATAAGAAAATTAATTTATTAATTGTTATAATTTGCTTCATAATATATTTCTAATAATATTTTTTTGTAATTTAGGATATCTGCGAAATTAGAATCAGTACTCTATTCAATTATAATACAAAGATGTCAGTAGTTTCTTATTTAGTTTTTTATTTTTGATATTTGTTTTCAGCACAGACTAAAATCAATATTTCCGTCAAAAGGATGATCATATATCAAGCCAAGAATAATTAATCTTTTTTTCTATTTAAATTTTAATTCGAAAATTTCAATTTTTATTATTTTTGTACTTTATTAATTATAATTTCATTTTTTATCATCATATTTATGAATTGTAAAAAGTTGTATTTTCCGTTACAGATATTTTACATTTCCTGAATGGATCATGACAACATCGACAGGAATATTCTTCGCATCTAATGGTGAGTTGCATGTATTTAAGTTTTTTTCGATCATTCGATAATTTTAATTAGAATATATTTAACATAGATATTTGAAAAACGTCGAATAAATATACATATATACAATATATTTATATATTTTATAAAAAATAATGTGGGTTAATTGACTGCGAATGCATTTATATTTTTCATAGTAGAAAATTTAGATATAAATCATGGATAACATTTCAAATTTTTAAAATTGCAAGCATAAATTTTTTCTTTTTTATATTTTTATTACTTTTTGAGTGATTTAATTTAATGTACATACTTTAATCGATAATACGATAGATGGTATAAGAAATATTTCGATCTTTCTTGAGATTGATATTTCAAAACACGAAATCCGATCCGTTCTGTTTTTTCTCGTCGTCGGTTTACTCGTGAAATTGGAATCGACGAACAAATCGAATCGTTATCGACGAGTAATCGTATATAGTTTAATTAGCGATCTTTGAATGATCGAGATTCGAGAAATTGATTTGAAAAGAGGAAGACAATCGCATGAAATAAAAATTACATAAAGAAATGGATCGTGCGATATATCGATGATTGAAAAAAGATGAGAAATTATCAAAGATAATAATTCGGAATGGAATTATTACGTCTATTGAAAAATATAATCGAGAAGGGAAAAGAGAAACTTGGCGCGAGAATGAAAATTAAATGCATTCATTGATCGAGCATTCTCACGAAGATAGGCGCGTTGGAGTATTAACTTTCGTTGGAAGCACCGCAGGATCAGAGGCCAACCGGACAGGCTGGCACACAAAATACCACCTTGGAAGGTTTAACGATCGTGTTTCTCCGGGACCGGCCTTGGAAGCTGTTCCATTCGTATTCGCGGCACTTACGTAATCGCTCAACAACGATCGGTAGGAGCCACCCCGATAGCCACGCGATCTTTTTTCTCTTAGAGAAAAAGATGAGGAGAGAAAGAGAGACGAGGAATCAAGGTGAATTTGAAATGTCACCATCCAACTGGGTCCGTTTTGTCTCTGCGGATTCGATCTTCGTTACATACGTGTTAAATCAATTTTCCTACTAAATCGAGTATGTTGACCAATTTCTTAAAACCGTGCGAAATAGATGTTAATATGAATAATCAACTATTAACGCGAGCAAGTTTTAAAGGAAAAAATATTAATCATCAAGGAATGATCAATGCTCGAATCGAAGGAATTAACGAAGGAGTAAGATCGATGTATTTTTCGGTTTCGTAAGCGCGTATATTCCGGCAACCATCGAGGCAACCCAGCTGTTGGAGGTTCGTCCCCTCTGCGATTCGATAAATTGGAATGTCCGCTGACCAGTTATCCGGACAATGATACCACGGCATTGAACATCAACGATGTACGAATCGACGAATGTCATAAAGTAACCGGTCGTAATCGAATATCGGCATCCCGTCAATCTAAAACTTCTTTCTCGAAGAAGAAACAAGTCGATTCGTAATAAAATACACATCGCATCGATGAATCTAAGATTCGTACTTTACTTAGAAGCAATTAAGGGGGAAAATTTCTAAATTTCCATCCGATGATCGTTCGCGAGGGAGATTATTGGAGAAGCAAAATCGATTCTTTTGAAACGCGCCACGTCACGCGAAAACAGATATAAAATTGGTCCGATCTATCAGGCGACGTACCGTTCCGAGCTCGCCGTACCGGAATCACGCTTCTCCAGGCTACATTCTTGGCCGCCATATTTACGTCCACCGTGTGTCACACGACGGTTGGACGTCGCGACGAGCGAGCGCCGCGGCAGGAGAAATGCGGGGATGTGACCGTGAGATCGATCCACGCTGTGACCCGACAGCGTGGACGGACGGATCCTTCTCGCGTTCGAAGCGCGTGGCGGGCGAGCGGAACGTAACGAGAATCGACACGGGAATCGTCCGTGTCCTACAACCCAGATGGATATGACCGATAACGTGACGCTCGCGCTTCTGACATGCATTTGGGACGTGGACGTGTAGGTGATTCTGCCCGATGTATCGCCGCTCTCCACTCTTTCAACGATCGTTCCGTATAATGTTAAATAACGGTACGGGCGCGATTGTGTCGGCCGAACGCGACCATGTACAAATAACGATGATACGCCGATACCGTGAACCACCGGCCAGGACCCCGTGTTCTCTCTCGTATCTGCGCCCATTTGCATGAACAGTTGCTTTCGTGCTCTTTCGTTTCTCTTATTTACAGCTGCCTATTTTTTTCTTTTCCCCCGCCCTCTCCTTCCCCCTTCTCCTTCTTTCTCTTTTGTCCGTCCATTCGAATCTCGTGAAAGATTATTCACTTGTTGTACATCGAGACTGTAGTAATCTTAGCAATTGTTTTTCCACGATGTTAAATTTCATTTTTTATATTATCTCAATAGTGTGCGCGAGTTTGAGAGAGGAAGAGAGGGTATGAAGTCTAAGGAGAATAAGGAGATGTCGCGTGATAATCCGTGAAAAACGAATATCGAGATTTATTTATCACAGGATGAGGGAAAGGAAAGGTACGCGCGTGCGTGTGCGAAATACACGCGGAAGACATTCCATTCGAACGAGAAGTGGGAGGGGGAAAGTTAATCCTCTAATTATGAGCGAGATTCGCGGGACACGTTTTGCAGAAACGAACGATAGCGGGACGTCCGGGAAATTTGCATTCGTTTAAATCCCGGCGTGTGTTGAGCGAGCATAAACGCTCGTAAGATTCGCGCGTTTATCTTTCGAAGCGTGGTGCCGGTATCGTCGCCCGCGACCGCCACTTTTCGCCTCAAGTTTACGAACGTGCCGCGGCCGGGGCCATTGACTCCTCGCCGATTTACTCTCGACGAGACGAGAGAGAGAGGAGGCATTCGCGCCGATCCGCGTTACGAGGACTCGCGTAATTGCTGACGGTTGCTAATACGTCCTGTCGGGAGAGAGGAAAAACCAGATTCGCAACTCTGGAAGCGCGTCCGGTCGTTTGAATCCACGCCGTCCCTCCATTTAACATCTTGGCTAATTTCGCGAAAATTGAACTTTCAATTTGCACTCGTTACTCGATCGTTTTTTTTTTTCCCTTTTCCTCTTCTCGTTTCGTTACCGAGCAACGATACTTTATCGCGTTACCGATTATCTCGTGCGATTATCTTGGAAAAAAAAAAGAAAAATTGCCCGAGAACGGGATTCGGAATAAGGCGAGATCGAATCGTAAATGAATGGAGGATGTTTACAAAGGAAGAATTGGAACGAAGCGACGAAAAGATTGATTTTTTTTTTTATGGGAAAAACATTGGTATCTCGCAAATCGATGTACGACGATATAGGATATTTGGCTTTAAACCGAATTCAACGTGGGTGTCCGTGAACTCGCTGTTTGGCCGGGGATTTTATTAATCAAACGATTATAAAGCTGGTTCGATCGACGCGAATATACTATGTTGGCCGCTCGGGGATGACGTCAGCCCCGAGCGGCTCTCGAGCACTTGACGGCAGCTCGATATACCCGGTTGCTCGCGCAAGAAACGTTTGTTTTTGCCAACGTCCACCGCGAGAAAGGGAGAGAACACGAGAGAAAGAGATAATTTTAGCTTTAGCCAGGAATTACGCCACGATACAGGTTTTAAACGCGTATAATTTATTCCGCGTGGCGACGGCGCGTGTCTCGTGCGCGCACACGGATCGGCCGGACTCGGAACGGCGACGAGGGGGGGAAAAAATCGGCGAGCAACGAGGCTGGCGTGTACACGCGCATACCGCTTGCTCACCCGTGATATCGCGTCGCGCAAGGAAACGATCGACGCCGTCGTAATCGAATTTCGAAAAGAGAAATTTCAAACGCGTGTTCGAACCGTGGTGAATCATTCGCGAATAATCGTTTCGCGTATTTTCCTTCTTTCTTTCTTGATAGGAACGACACGAATACTCGAATACGTAACGAATATTGCGTACGTTGGTAAATTTTGACGGGAAACAAAGAAATTTCGTCGTCTCATCGATCCTCGATTATCGTCGACTATCATCGCGAACGACAGATCGGCGCGTAATCGTTGGCTAATTTATTCGTGTACGTATACCGCGGATTAGGTTGTCGCGTTGTCGCGCAACGCGTTCCAGAACGGCTAAGCCCTCGAGAGACGCTCGCTAACTAGATCCGAGAGTGCATGGCTTCGCTGCTCGCCGTGTCGTCGAAAGGGGTTGCAAGTGCGCCGATACCGTACTAGTGACGATAACACTCGTTTACACGTTTCTTTTATTCGATAGTTGAGCGGCTCGTCAACGATGGACAACAACGAGGTCACTGTCAGGCCGACCACGAGACGCTTTGCACCACGCGTATGCTCGCGTTTCTCGAAATGGATACATCGTGATGACGATTTCCTAATCCGTCTCTCTAATCTAATAATATTATCGAACGATTTTCCGTGGATCTATCTCTCATTGACTCAGAAATTCGAGGTTATTTCGGAATTGCGTACGATAGGGTAAGACGTTGAACTTTATCGTTTCAACGCTTGATGGAAGGAGTCGAACGTAACCTCTCTCGATAACACAGCCTATGTCGCTTGGAAACGATCTTTTCCGGATCTAGATTATTACGCCCAGCGTTTAATCGAACGATTCACTCGCGCGTTTCAGCACGAAATCGTATCCATCATGGCAACACATCAGACTCGCAATAAATGATGGATAAATCGGACGTTGGCGAGGCAAGCAGCCCGACAAAGAAGGTTTCGATAAAAATTTTAGCTCCATTCTCGTACGTGAGCTGCGAATGTTGGTCGGAGCGGGAAATCGGGAGTGAAGCGGGAACAGGAAGGCACGCGCGCGTCACAATGTCCGCGGATGACACGAGGAGACACACGTGTGCACGCGCGCGCGCGCGCGCGTTGTTGCACACGTTCACAGAACGGAACTGTCGGACAGGTTACCCGGTTATGCGAATAGCAACGTGGTGCTAACGCGATGCTACCACGCTCGCCAATGCGAACGCGAGATTACGATGGAGGGAGCGCACCCTATTCCCCCCTTCGCTCTTCACAGCCTGCTCGCTGTATACTACTTGGATAAATCGGCGTGTATAGAGATAGTTGCACGCGTCTCGGTTGCAGATGCATCCTCCACCGAGCCGGTGCACAGGAAACGAGAACATCGTCCGAGGCTGCGGTGTAACGTGAGAAATCCTCGGCCGTGTATCACCGTTTTGTGGCCATCGGATCGTTTTATGCCTATTCCGCGACCCGTCACCCGAACAACCGGAAAGATTTTGCACCGTTAGGACGCGTTATCGGCCACCCGTTGCTCTCCCTCTCCCTCTCTTTCTCTTTCTCTCTCTCTCTCTATACTTTGCCGCGTTATTGCAGGGAGAGACACGCCGGCAAAGAAATTTTCACCGATCGAAACGCGTTGCCGATTCCCGATACGTTCGTCGATTGTTCCGTCTCTTATTTCGTTTTCTTTTTTTTTTTTTTTTCTTTTTTTACGTAGTTGTTACGTGGACACGTGACAACACAGACGGCCGAGGGAACCGACTTCCGCGGATCCTTCTACTTTCACCTCGCACGGAAATTACCAATCTCGAGTGTTAAATGCTTTTAAATTTTTTCGAAAATTTATTAAAAATTTTTTGTTTAATTTAAAAATTTAAGAGCGAAGAAAATTGGATTTCAGATTTTTTATAAAATTATTAAAAACTGTGCCGACGATAAATTGGAAAGGACTTGGGAGAAGTCTGTTTAAATTTCGAAACGCGTTGACGAGTTTCTTTTACAATGTGTCCGTTTTTTTCTCCCGCGGACGAAGCGTTGACAAAAGAGAGAAACTCGAACGGATGTTCGGATATCTGTTCGCACGGATATATCGTTCGAACAATCCGTAAAATAAGCGTAAATCCGCAATATCTCTTTTCTCTTCCATTTTTCTGGCGATCTTTCCCTCTTTTTCTCCTTCTTACTGTACGATCGAGGGATAGCAGCTAGGACGTTGAACTTTTCGCGTAATACGTTGAAACAACGTTGGAATGAATCGTGATATTCGATTAATAATAAAGTGACGCTCGAGTTTTCGATAACCAGTTTCCACGTACCGGTAATTTTCCCCGTTTCGCGCCGTATAATCTCCAATAAACCGTTTGGCCCCGTAATAACGCGATCGATCAATTGTTTGAAAACTGGTCGGCAGAAGGCAGAAGGGAGAAAAAAAAAAGATATCGTTTCAATTAGCTCCCTAACGAGACGCCCCGAGGTTCCGAATAAACCTATCTATCTGGAACAATGCTCCATTATATATCAGATCGAGCCGCGATATATTAGTCACGGTCCGATATAAAGAAAGGATATTAGAATCTATCTCTCCCCTATGTAAACTCCCTTAAGCCTTCGAGGCGCAGGTATCTCGGACGTTTGCCTACGTTTTCCGGTTACAAATTAATTTCGTGGCTTCTCTCCGCGAGGCTTGTGACGTTGAACAAGGGAAACGTATATGTATAAATTCCATGAAGAGACGTAGGTGTTTTATGCGCCCGATCGCAGAATAAGAACACGGATTCCTTTTTCGGCGCAGCTCGTAAGTCTCTCGATTAATACGCCGGATCCATTAGTAACGCCGTTTCGTTCGAAAATATTGGCTAGCAATATCTCAGCTGGATATTAAGATCCAGATAACAGATCTGGATTCGACTACTCGTTCTCTAGTTTCCTAATTTAAACAGGGTAATTTGCCGAATGAACGGGCCGTGTCGATATTTTACGTATAGCGAAACTGATCGATCCCTTACGCGTGTAATATTTCTCGCACCGTGTATTTTGAGGCAAATAACGGAGATAAAATCGATCTCTGTTCCTCTCTCGCTCTCCGACGATGCCCCGGATTTACTGGATTCGGTAAACGAGCCGACGTTCATTCCCACGAAGCTGGTAGTTTTCACACGGAAAAGCCAATCGGATAGGAGATACGAAATCTCGTGGAATACCGATCTCACGAAGGGGGAGTGGATCGGTTGCGTAAGACGTTGGATAACGGTGCCGTTTCACACCGATAACGTCGACGGGGGAAAAAATGGTTTAATGAAAAGCTATACCGTTTAATGGCTCGTTCTATCGTTTTATAATCGACAACGGGCGAGCACCATAGACACTCCGTCATTCGCGTACACGTATCTCCCCCGACCGAATCTGACAGATCGAATCTTTTCGTATCAACGTAACGCGCTCGCCTCTAAATCAATGCCTATCGAGGTAATTTAAATCTCGAGCAACAGGTCGATACGAAACCGGATTCTAGATTTACACTCCACCCTACGATAATTTCCATTTTCACCGTCTTTCTTACGTGATTTCTTGTTCTGAAATCGATCTTCACCGATTCCCTCGAAAATCCAAACAGAGGCAAAGATTTCGTTGCATTTCGTGGCTGGAGAACGGACACGTCGCAAATTGCGCGTGTACAAAGGAAAGGAAAGGTTAAATCTCGTTACACGCACCACCCACCGACCAACACGATCAAGTGCGTGAATGTACGCCAACAACGCTGTTGTTTATCGATACTTATCGATTCTCTTAATCGACATTTGCATTCCAAATGTCGGTATATACGGGACGCTCGTTGTTTTCGACCAACTGTTGCCGATATATCATTATTATCACGCGGCGAATCGTGTTGGCGATTAAATTCTTACACGATTCGATACGAATGAAAATAAATACGTAAAATTTAGCGAAATTCCGTGAAGCGTTAGATCGAGGTTATTACGATCGGGAAGCTTGTGTTTACACGCTTACAAACGGAAGTATGCGTTACATATGCATGCATTATACGCGCCGATATCCTGGACGCGGGGCGTGTGCGAGTCGTGTCGAGAGAAAGTTACGATAGGAACGAAGACAGATACACGCGGTATCCCGGTAAACAGTGGCACGATGACAGTGCTAAACGATTCTAAACTGCGCTAACGACGCGCGCGCCACTTGGATTTTGCCACCCGTTCGAATCGCAAGACTTTGCCCTCGACAGATCGCCGCTATTGCCGACCGCATTACATCAATTACGATGTATGGAAATTTGAAAGCACCGGCGAAATTTCTCGGCCCACTACGAGACATTAATCCGACCGATCGCGACCATTTACATAACCGAGTCGGCGGTGGGGAGGGCTCCTATCGATGCTAATTAAGCCACGATGGGCATCGATCACCCCGCAACGATTTTTAACGATACCGATCGCCGAGACAATGGAAACCGTGTAGGAGGATTGCAAAATCTCTGCGGTTCGCGCGTTTCGCTCATTTCCCTACCGACGTACGTACGATTTATTTGTTCGCGAAGTGACCGACAACCATTGCATTGGATCGTTGCGCTCCACGAAATTTCGAGCGTTGTATCTCGTTGTATCGCGAAGAAAATCGATCCGTCTCTTTTATGACGTAGCGTTACGATCGAATGGACGCTGTAAATCTATCAAACGGGAAGAGAGAAATTTTTCATTTCGTACCTGAGACGCAGCCGAGACTCGATTCGAACTTTTGCGATGCTGGGTTTATATGGATTTATCTCGTGTCTAATGTACGTAACGAACGTAGATAAGCGATAGATAGGCGCGTGGTAATTAAAAGCGGGGAAAGAGAAGAACCGGCAACGTGATCATCTTCGAATTCTTCGCTGTTTCGCGGACGAATCGAGAAAGTGGAGGAAGTTATGCGTTTTGTGGAAACGCGGCGCTGTATAGATACGCGAAACGATGCGCGTCGATAAGAATTTCTCGTTTACGATAGCGTAAAATAAAACTGTTCCTCCTCGGCAAGAATGCGGCGATACGTGGAGAGGGGAGAAGGGGAAAAAACGCGACGCGTGTGGTATAAAGTTGGTTATAAGCAACGCGAGCCGACTTCTCCGATACAATTTCACGCGAACACGAGAAAAATGGGAGCCGCAGCTAAGAAGAAGAAGAAGAAGAAGAAGAAGAAGAAGAAGCGGCGGCGGTTGGTGAAATCTCGCGCGGTGAACGAGCGATAGAATCCCTGTGTGTATACGTTCGAGGCGACCCGATTGTGTCAGCTCGAGACGAGCACGCTTCGCAGATTCTCTAAGCGTACCGTTAAGCAACCCGGTGAAAATAATGAGATCGATAGAGATGCGCGAGAAGCAGCGAAAAATGTCGGGAACCCGTAGTACGATACATTGTATCTCGTAATTTGAAAATTTCAACGAGTGAAGAATAATATTTTGGGGCTATACTCGGATTTTCGCGTGCCTTAGAAATCGAATCAATCACCATCAATGGATATTTCGTTGCATTTAATTTTATTCCTCGTATCTCGAGTAAGAAGGAAGAGAAGAATTTAGAAATCTGGTCTTTCGTCGAGTCAGATGCAATTGTTCAGCCTAGTTGAACGTGTGATACGTATAATCGACGCAATTAAATAGGCCGAGAGAGTTTAAAGATACAGTTAATGAATTAGAATTAATTAAATACGTTTGATGTCTTTTTTATTAGGTAATCAAATTTTTCCATCAATAAATTCACGATATCTTCGATACTCGTTAACTTTCATTTCTGGGGAATATAATATAAAGGAAGTAAGAAGCGATAAAAAGAAAAGCAAGAGAACGAAATATATGTTTAGAATCATTTACAGATAATTTCGAAAATGATTATCTTTTGAAAGTTATTGTACGAGTGAAAGAAATGATTGTTCCTTTTTTTTTTTTTTATATACTATTGAATTCTCGTAACGAACGAAATGTTTCGAAGCTGCGTATCGAATGGGAACGGAAACAATCTAAATTTTCGCGCAACTCGCCGGAATTGCTTTGGCAATCGCGACACGTTCGATGGCCAAATTCGTAGCGACCGGCAAATTCTCTTCCTTTCCAGTCGTTCCTCTCCTTCTCTTACCCTCGCACGGCTTCCAATAACTCGACCATCGATAATAACGAATCGTATTCGTCGGTGTTCCTCGTTGAACCGAGGATAGAATTATTCATTTTAAACTTTTAATTATACACGCGAGATATTTCTTTTAAAATAATATAGACTCTCTAACCTATTTCCTATCGGTCTTTCGCAAATCAGGCTCGTTTGACATGCGATAAACATCGACATCGTAAAAGTCGCAAATTATAAACGCAAATTATAAATCCCGATCGAAAGAAAGTCGAACTCTCGGCGATAACGAACGCGCGTGTTTGCTCGATATCGAAATCACGACACGATAGAAATGCGAAGAAACGAGGGAACGAAAGAGGAAAGAAAGAGAGAAAGATAAGAACCCATTCTCTCGATATCTCTGTTTATCCTGGGTGAAAACCTAAGTCAACAATCGGAGTACCTGCAACAATGCCTTTCTATTCCCTTTGAATCCCCGGTGGATCATGGAAATGTCATTTTTCCCGTCGGAGAAGAATTCGACCGAGCTGACCCATCCATCGTTTTCCTTTCATTTTACAAGAAGGCACAAAGAAAGGCAAAGGACGCGCGACACGGAAAATTATCACCGTACCGCTCTAATCCATTATCGTGGATTCCGGACACAGGGATGAGTCATCGCGTGTGGGTTAATCGAGAACGAAGTGGGCAAACGGAGAATCTTCTCGGAATCTGGAAGAAAATTGTTCGTGCTCCAAGGCCAATTGCGGGGAAATAAGAAATAAAATAATTGTAGAAGGATAATAAAGGAGATAAATTCGTAAAAATTGGACTTACAAATTGCATCGAACGGGACTGCAATTTCTGTTCTCTATGATTTATTCTTCATCGAAATACGATTTTATCTACCTGAACGTAATAATTAGAACGTAACAAATTGATTGACAATTCGATTCTTTTCGCTTTTCTTACTCCACTCGTGATAACGTGTAAGATAAGCTCCGATGAATTCAGATCTCGATAATCTTTCATATTTCCGATGATTTAAGGAACGTGCTCGTTTTCTATTCTCGTTATTATTATTGGAAATACGAGTAAAATGGAATAAATTGTCATCGATCACAACGGCCGAGTGAAAGAAATTATATCGAATCGTAATATGTCGTATATTAATTAGATATTTATCGATGAAAATGTTATCGCGATATCACGTAATAGCGATAAAATGGTGGAACAAAGCAGGTAAATTTGTCGTGGATTTCTTGCCGCGTTCTCAGATTATTATACCGCCGCTGCTCCGATCATGCACCGTTTAACCTGACATTCAGAGAATTGTCTGTCGCAAGTGAACTCGACTTGCGCAACTTAAATGGATACGGACAGGAAATATTATCCTGACGTTTTTCTTCTCGTTTCGATACATTATTACCATGCAGGATCGTTAAATATATATGTTATCGCGCACAATTCGCAATCCAAAGATGGAATGTTGAAAATGGAAAGGGAAAAATCTCGATAACGGTTTTTCGCGGTCCGAAAATTTCTTCCACGCTCGTCGCGTGGAAAGGATTTAAGAGGGAAATATTATATGTTGAACGATCCTACGGAACGGATGAAATGAAGCGTGACAAACATTTTCGCCAAACGAATTTCATAGAATCTTCTTTAATGAATTTCTATGCCTCCGTGCTTTCTTCCGGATTCCAACGGTTTTTGCTTCGATGATACGCGAGAAAATACGAATGTTTCTTTACATTCATTTTATCACTCGAGGAGAATTTCTATTCCCTATATTTCTATTCAAATTAAAAAAATAATACTTTATTATACTTTTTGTGTAAATTTACGTTTACAATCTATAAAGCGACTCGTATCGCTATCAACGAAACGCACGCTATAAAAAGGTAAATTAAGGTAAATTAAATTTGAACGCATTTTCTTCGCGTCTTTTTTCAGCATGCTTCTATTATATATAGAAATAAACTGCTTACATAAAATTGTGAGCAGAGAATCGTGGTGTCGATCTTATGGAAACTTTACCGATCGAAAAGGGATCGAAGCGAAACGAGATTATCATTGTTCCGTGTACGAAATGCGTGGAATAGGAAGGTTGGTTGGGATCGCGCAATCCCATGGCCGAGAGGGCGCTAATTAAAGTAATAATGGGATTATGGTTGGTTCGGGGTATAGCGGCGTTCACGCATCGTCGCTCCGCTATCGAATCGCGATCCTTGGCTTCGTAAGAGGAAACTGGAGAAAATCGAACGCCGTTGGATAACACGCTACTGGATAACAGCGATAAAACGTTGGACGATGTACAACGCATACCGGAAATCCCGGCTACCGTTTTCTAAATGGCCATCCGTTTTTTCCGTGCAACGAAATCGATTCGAAAACTTTATCGAACCGCGATGGGAATCGAATTCCGATCCCACGAACGAAGAAATAATTCGATTGTTTCTAGCTAATCTAAAAATCAAAATCGAGAAAAATTCTCGTTCTCGAGGAAGATGGAACGAATAAAAGCGACTCAATGCGATGATTCGATAATGGTGCACCATAACGCGCCATCTCGAAAAATTGTCCGATAAATAAAGCTTCGTCGCTCGACTTTCTTCCTCTCTGAAAAAAATCTGAAGATTCATCCGATCTTCGATGTTTCCGCTCGGTTGAAACGTTGATTCCGTAAGAGGCGGCGTTATGCGCGTGGCCTTATTCCAACCAAGGACTCTTATAATTTTTCAAGATCATCGTGTTCGATAAAGCGTTGATTTTGTGCCGCGCGACGCCGACACTCGGGTTTGTTCGAGCGCGAAACAAATGCGAGAAAGAAAGGAGTCGGGCTCCACCGCGAGCCACCGTGAACCAGAGAACGTTCTTAAACCTTATCATTGACCTATCATATGGAAATGAGCAGATAACGTATTGACTATGGAAAGGACAATATTTAACTCGGCTTGAGAGAAAAATATACGCCATTGTTGCCACGGACGGGCTCCTTTGTCCGCGTTCCTGCTCGAGATAACTTATCTTCCTTTGCATTCGCGCAAATCTATCTATTATGCACGGATACGGGGAAAAAGTGGTATTATGGACACCTTTTCATATTTGCAACAACGCCTGGCAACCAATAGCGCGATATGCTTCGTCTATCGATTATTCAAAACCGAGAGAACTACACTTTTCCAACTACTATTGATAATTTCGATAATAAACGCGATTAATTTATTAATTTTTTAAAAATTTTCTCACGATTTATTTTTATTTTTTTATGAAAGTATCTTATATAAAATTAGGTAAAAATTTACAGATTTAAATTATCAATTTACGAAGAAAAATATAAGAAGAATCTGCTGCTACTTTATCTCTTCACGGCTGACTTTTATGCTCTTTTCCAGACAAATATTCTGGATGGAAAATCGAATTAGTTTTGCTACATCCCGAAGAAAACGGTTAGGTATATATACAATTGGAAGGTTGGCCGAGGTCGGAGCCTGGCGCAATTTCGCAAGGGTTGTCCGTAGTTCGCTTGCACAATGACCGGTTAGTTTCGCACGGCGTGTCATCGACATTTGCAGAATCGCTCATTGTCGCAAATGATTCGAGGATCGTCGGTTGGTAGCAGCAAAGGCCTCGAGACTATCTCTCCACTGCCTCTCTGTCTTCCCCCTTATCTATTATCGATTATAAATCTCCGCTACATCGAATCTATCCGCTCGATCTGAAATCGCGCAACGAACCGCCCAACTTGTAAGTCGATCGTTCCTTTTCTTCTCTTCTCTTTTCTTTTTTTCTCGAGCGCATAAAAAGAAGAAGAAGAAGAAGAGCAGCAGTGGGAGTGAGTGAATTCAGTTGGACAACGAGCAAGTTGAAGAACGGTTGGCAGATGTCGTTCCAACACCGATAACGCGTCTCGATCAATTTCGTTCCTCGAATTGGCGAGGAAAAATGGATATACGTAACGGAAATACTCGTCTCGGAGCGAGTTAATTCCAAATCTATCCGTTTTTTCTGCTCGATAGATAACCACGAGGCAAATTGGAGTGGTCGGAACGATAGGAAATCCTGGAACGGATAATAACGTGTTGGTGTTGGTTCTCGACATTTATCCGAGAACCGCTTATCGTAAATCGGCGCGCGATGAAGTTATACACACACACACGCGCGCGCGTATATCAAAACGAATTCAGAAGAATTTCGTGTTGCTCTCGATCTCCAACCCCTGAACTCCCATTAATTTTCTCGAGATTACGGTTTAATCGTCGATTATAATGGAACAGTTATTGGCTGCCAACAGGAATATTAATGCGAAAGTTATTGGCTAAATCGATCTTTTCCTTCGTTTCCTCGGTATTCACCGGCTCGTCCGCCGCTTCGTTATCCTACATTACTTCTCGTTTAATCTCTCCTTTTTCTCGGAGCGAAGGACATCCGGTTTCGTCGTCCGTCGTGCGGCGAGCATCCGCTGCTCTCCTATAGAACAACCGGTCGAGACGTGCGAAACGGTAGGAGGGCCGGCAACCGGATAGAGAAACGGCAACGACGGGAGGAGAAATGCTCGAGATGCTTGGAGATACACGCGGGCTAGACCGTCGTCGACCGAGTAAATCGCAGATCGTCGTTTTAGATATCATCGTTCGCCGAGAACAGAGTTCGTGATATTTTTCGCCTCAACCAAAATCTCGCGACACAATATATTTACGCGTCTTTTTCCTTTATGCCTTGGAAAAACGTTAGGTATTCGATTGTAGGCACGCGTTCGTTGGCCCGTGTCTCTCTAATTGTTCGCTTCGAGCGGTGCATCGAACGAGATAATAGTGAAACGCAACGTTGAGTAACGTTGTATAACCGCTCGGTCAAATAAACTTCGATTATTATTGTTTCCAGCGTGGGCAATTTATGGCGTAGCGAGCCGGGAATCTGATCTTACCGGTGCGCGATCATTCTTAAGCGTGCACGGGCCGCGTAAAAATCCGTGCCCCCGTATAGCAGTAGTTGCTAGATTAGCAAGTCACTAATGACCCGGCCATTCGTCGTGCCGCGTAATTCACCTCCCCGCGTGATACTAATACCAATACCCTGTTCGTAACGTGGTTCCACGGTTTCTCTCGTTCGCGCCGATCCTTCCAACGAGTTCCAAATATTTCTTCTGGAAACTGACCCAGAAACGATTATTCTAACTTTTGCTAGAAAACTGGAACGTGTTCCGGTCAAACTGGATAGGCCGCGTTTCAAGCGACGAAGAGGGGAGGAGGATTCGCGAGAACGAGAGAGAGAGAGACGCCTCCCGCGCAACTCCGTTGAGCAATACGCGCTCCATTCGTGCGGTAACAGCGAATGGTTTCACCTATGCGCTACACCTTTCTTCCATTCGAGGAATCTCTTCAACGATTCGCGTGTATTCGAATCGTTGGGTAGGATTCGATGCGAGAGCCGAGCCTTGACCGAGATATACCCGAGCAAATTCCGCCACGATGCTCCCCACTTTGATCTTTGAGAAATTATATCCTGTTACGCGAATAATAATTAAGCGGGATGAAATGTAATATATGGTGCGAGATGTAAGCTGAGATTGCGGGCAGTAAGTGTGCGAATTCAACTTACTGCTCCTGCGTCGCTACGTTGTGTCTCCTTTCGTCCGTTCAATTATCATATCTGTGTATCCCGTTATGGAGCGGCGCCGCGTTAGATGGAGGAATGTAGAAATAGCGAATTAATCAACGACGTAATGATTTTAAAATCTGCTCGAGTAATAATTCCACTCCACGATTATCAGCAAAAGTATACGAAAATCTATTTGTATAATATGTCGTTGATTTGATGTATCGTACGTATTATATATCTTTTTTTACAACATTTATTCTGATAAATTTCGCACCATTTGATGATAAATGCGCATTTTTGATACAAAATAAAAGTAGAAATATTTGCTCGAAGAATTTTCAATTGGTCATTGAAAAATTAATAACGAGAGTTTTAAGTTTCTTTTTTTTTTTTTATTGGAAAAATTTACGTATATAATGTTTTCAAGTTGAAGATATCATCACTCCAGTTTTTCTTTCGAGCATCCAATGTTGTACGATCTAAAGCTTATAAATGATATTTAGAAAAAGAGTAATCATTTGTTGAAAATATTAAGTGTAATTGGAGCGAGAGTTGCGCAATTCTGGTTCTTGCGCGAAAACAAAAACACGTAATGTTATAATTGTATCGAATCTGTAACGTCGCTGTAATTTATATCCGTGCAATCATCTATTTCCTATCATTTGTCGGGGAAAATTCACGGGATCGAGATTTATCTAAAATAGAAAGTGAAAGGCATAAGCTTGCGTAACTCGTCTTTGATATATTAACAATTACCGCTTGTACCGCTCGCCGACGCATCTGTGTAAAATTTATATTCCTCTGATATTGGTTAAAAAAAATTTAAACGAAGAATGCGCATGTTAAATCGATCGGAAAATTCTGTCGCCAGACAGAATTTACTTGTACGTTCACAATTTCTTTTTTTTTCATACAATAATATTTAATTGTCTATTAATTATTTAATATCCATTGATCAAATTAATACTACGATTTTTATTTTCGAAACTTTTTCCGCGTTCAACGAAACGCGATTGAGAATTGCTTCTTAATGAATAATTCTCCTCTCGATAGTAGTTTCACTCGAAAAACAACGTAATAAATACCCGAGCGATACTCTTGCTCCATTGAAGAATCTGAAAGTTGATATCCCTTCTAGAAAGAAAGAAAAAAAAAAAAAAAAAGAAACCATGCTCGTGTTACGACCCAAATATTTCATCGATAAGATCGACGTAACAAGCATGCGATGAATGTACGTACTGTTTATATTATGCGTCATGCCGAGTCTTCTCTCTGGCAACAATCAGACCTTCGAACGACGTCGATACGTGAACGCTGAATTCGATTGGAATTCCCATAGCACGTTGGATAGTACACGTTATACACAGCTACGTGTTGCGGCGCGTGTTATATCGTGCAAATATATACGATCGATTAGATTCGGAAAATCTTTGGGGGATTCGCGTGAATTTGATTTACCGATCGAGCTTCCTCGCGCGAACAGACAGTTCTATCGTTAAAACTAAAAACGTTTCGCGTCCACTTCGAATTCAGATTTTATCTGAAATGTAAACCACACCAGAGGGAGAAAGAGAGAAATTAGTTTCGTTACCCTACTTTCGTACTTTCCACGACTTCCATAATCGCCGTAACAGCCCGCATAAATTCACTTCCACTCGGGATTTTCATTGGCTGGCGGCGGTAAACTCGACGGAGACACGAGTCGAGAACGGTCACAGTCGTCTTACGATTGTTCCAAAGCGAAACAATCAGCGACCCTTCGAGGGAAAGAGAGAGAGAGAGAGAGATGATCTAACAATGAGAAACAAGGAACTCGAACCGTCAAACGCCAACTGTATATAGACGAACTTTCACTTTAATTCGTTCACGAGAGGTCGTGATCCTGCTCGAATCGATTCGATCGGTATATTAGTTAATGGTGCTTTAACAAGGATCACATTCGATCTTCTTACTGTCTGCTCCTTCGTTCTTTTTTTTTTTTTTTCCTTTTGCCCGAGACCCGTAATTAAGAAGCGCAGGTAGCTACTTGTAACGATGGCCGGTAGTTCCTCATACGGCAGAATTCTTGCGTCCTTAAAGCTGGTCATGATTCATTCATGAGGCGAGTGTTCAATTGCAGCGACCGAGCGGGGAAACAAACTCGAGCTATGGCAAGTTTCGCGATCCTTCATGACGATTTCTCGCTATGCGATCGGAAGAATAATCCTCAAGGTCGCCGATACGAAATTTTCTGTTCCAGTAATTCGAGTAATTCTATTACAGTTTTAGCCGTGTTACATTCGCGATAACGCGTATCGAATCGTTTATTAATTTTTAAACTGTGGACTGGAATGAAAAACAAAGGTAAAGTTTGAAACGAGGATCGATCGATTTGCGTTGCTCCAGGCAGATCGTACGAAAAACGATCGTATCGAAAGGCCGAAGAAGGAAACGAAGTCGACCTTCGACGACTCGAAGAAGAAGCAACCCACGGATTTATCGACGTAAAGGCCAAGACATTCGAGACTATATATATATATATATATCGAACCGGTGTCAAGGTCGACGAACGAGAAAAAAGATTCGAGACGAATGTTAATATAAATTTTACGATGCAAAATCATCGTGGATAGAAATTATTTTACAGAATTTGTGGTTAAATGATCAAAGAGACTCGAAAGAGAATCGAATAAAAACGTATTGATGTATCAGAAGTAAAGTTCTTTCTTTCACCTTTATGTATCAAATTCACTGTGCAAATACGAGATATCTTAACCACTATTAATCGCTATTACATGAACGAAGAGAGAGCCGAGACGCGTTTCATCACGGTTAACGCTTTTGGAATTATGTTACTAACATATTTCCCATACGAGCGAATACGAAAATTACTATATTGAATGTATAAATGGAACGAGGTAGTATAGAAGAACGCGTGTAATCTTTGGAAAGCAACGCGACGGAACAATGTACCACGTGGAAAATGGCCGAGGTCCGTGTGTGAGAAAAATTTTGCTGAGAATGTTTAGCGTGTTATTAATGGTGAGTAGAATGTAGAATCGGAGATGTGCGCACCTCGTTCCACGATATCCCGTTGCGAGCTCGTTTCTGCGCCCGTTCAAACAGTTCATCGTGCTCGCCGAGCAATACACGAATACCGGAGATCCGGTAAGAATCGTTATCTCTCTCGACGAACGAAAGAAACGCGACCCGTTAAAATTTACCTTCTTCTTCGCCGCGTGTGAGAACGAACCGCCATACGTGCGCGTCGCAAAATGTTATGCTCGATTTTTTCTTTTTTTTTTTTTTTTTTCTCCTTTCTTTCTTTCTTTGATTACGCTGCTGAAAACAATAGGATATCACGAATGTATATAAAAGTAATGTAATTCACGCTCGTTGACCGCGGCGTTTAATTTCGTTCGCGATCGAGGTAACGATTACGATGCCGTTATATAACGATCGTATACGATTTTCGTTCGCACGTGTGACGACTTCGGCTTACGATTTCGAAAGGAAAAAAAAGGAAAGCGCAACTGTACCGTACCGTACGCTAAAGGGAACAAGGGCCAAGGAAGGCAGGTGCACGAATAACGCCCGGCATCCTGCTCCGATCCGAAACGTAAACGCAAGAAACAACAACTCGAACGAGTCGTCTCGGGTTCTCGAGCCCGTGGAAGGGATTCGTAATCGCGTTTCGTGGCACCTGGCAACGAGCTGACAGCTGGCGGAGAGACCGATGGAACAGAAAAATCGAAAGAAATAGATACCTGTAAGTTGGCAGATTCCCACCTGTTGATTCAGCGGTGACTAGGTTTTCTTGCGGTTGCTACGCGCGGGAGCTTGATCCCAGCAGACGAGCGTTATTCCAGAATGACGACCGGTCGTAGTTCGTGGAAGGCACACAAGAGCAAGCCGAGGAGAGAAAGAGGAATCGGTGCGATAGCGACGAGAGGGACAGAGATCGAACGAGCACATCCACTGTTACACGCACAGCACGTAAACGCGCCGGCTATATCCTGCCCTCGTTGTTGTAAACCACGTGCGAAATTCTTGGCCGAGGTGACGATCGATCGATAGATAACGATCGTGTTCACGGTGACATGGTCGCGGGGGCGGGTGAGAAAACGTCGATGCGCGAACAATCGTCCTTCTTGGCGTCCCGCAACGACGGCAGAAAAGACACCGTCATTCCACCGTCGAATTTGAAACGAGACGCGTCTCGCGATCCACTCCGCGCGAGCGCTGATACACGACTGTAGCCGAAGTTGCACGACAGCGCAGCCGAGCAGAGGGAACGAGCAACGGCGAAATTGGCCGAGGCGGGTCGAACTCGGCCGAACGCGGCCGAACCTACAAGATGGAATGCACGCGGACGGAAATCAGGCGGGATCGGAATCGGGATCGAGCTTGAGTTCGCGTTCGGCCTCTCGGGACTGGACTTGGACTCCCCGGTTCGAAGGCGATCCAAGGCAAACGACCGCTCTACCCCGCTTCTTTCGTTCCTCCGCTCCGTACAGCCCCCACCGGCCGCTATAATCTATGTCTATTATCCTCTCTGTGTTTCTTTATATTCCCTATATACCGACCTCTCTATCCTTCTCCTTTCTCTCTCGTTCGCGACGCTGCTTTTCTCCTTTGTTGCGCGGAGTCACCATGAGAAAATTTCTAGCCAACATAGACGTAGGTAATTAACGCGTCGTTTCTGCCTCGACTGACGTCGCGTGTTTTCCGTATGTCCTTTCCATACGGAGCCTGGCCTCACCACTTGTGTATCGTTTCTCTCGAAATCGAGAGCGAATTAAACGGACCGATTCCGTTTTATATCCCTATTCATCGATACTTCTTCCCTTCGTTCGATATTTTTTATTTCTTCAACTATCGTCGTCCGAATGGTCGAACGAGTGAAAGTAATTTATCGAGATGACGACGTTTCTATCCGCGAGATGGATGTAGTGGATATTGTTATTTGAAAAAAAGAAAGAAAGAAAGAAAGAAAGAAAGACGCTTGAGAATTTCTTTTCACGTATATGTTTGTTTCATCAAGCGGCATTTCGTTTCATTTGCATATCCCGGAATGTGAAATTGTGAATGATAAATAAGAGCAAAAGTCGCTTAACGGGGAGGGGGGGAACTCGGCGTGTCGATGCGGGGCGAGGGGCTTAATAAAAATTCTTGGCGTATCGCGTACGCGAGGCCGATACATTTCTTTTCCGTCAAATCGAATCGTTATCGTTTATCACATCGGATTCCCACGACGAAGATAAAGTGGCATTCTGACGAATTTACATTAGCGCACGGTTGCGGCAGTCACGGTTGTCGAGAAGATCCAGTCTTGCAATTAGAACGTTCTTGCTCTCAAAGCCCATACGATGATATCGAAGTTACGCGGCGAACCTTTTCGAGTCGAGCGTTCTGCGATAATATGTTAATATTTCAAGGACTGAAGGAAATCGGTAAGTTCCATACTTGCGTACCGGCTTGTACAGGAAGAAAGTTCCGTCGAGCTCTAATGGATCTTCTAACCGCAGGTGCTGTTTATACATCGAAATTGTTCTACGTGGGCGGCGATACTTCTCGAACCTACCTCAGCCGTACGTACTTAACTCGAATCGCCTTACATTGCGGTACTTTTTCTTCATTCGACGATCTTTCCGTCTCAACAGCTGTAAAAACGAAATTCAAACGATAACGGATTACCGTCCACACCAGATACGTACGAATGTTTATCGTGGGCATCGGTGGCCCTGTCCACGAAAACACGGAGGTAGTGTACACTCTCTACGCCGTAAAAATCGTGGCCTCGGTCCTCTCGCCTCCATTCACCCACGCGAATGCCATTCCATAAAATGTGACCAAAACGCGACATTCGCGTTTATTACACGTTTACGAGAATACTTACATAATCCGATATGATTTCACGGCTCGCTACGTACCGTCTATCGATATAAAAATCGCAATTTCGTACTTTTAAGAAACGCGCGTGGATCGAAAATAATACACGCTCTCTCGTTCGCTAATGGATTCTCGATATTCCTCTTCTCCTCTCCTCTCTTCTCATCTTTCTTTCGGCCAAGTTTCGAGTGGTTCGAGTGGAAAACGGTAATTCAACTCGAACAATGATCAGTCCTCCGTTCACTTTTCGTAGAAAGTTTACGAACGCCGTCGCTGCACTCCCACGCGTTCGACATTCCTCTTGTTCTTGGCCAGTTTGGGAAGAAGAAGAAAAGGAAAAAAAAAAAAAAGGGGGAAAAAAGAAGGCAGGCGTGGTACGCTCCAAGTTACGCATACCATTACGCATACCGGCGTGGCACGACGTCTCGAGCACGACGTTTCATCGTCTCGTCGACCATCTGCCTTCCCTTTTGTCAAGGACGACGCGGAGGCCTCGCGTTGCTTCGAAGCCGATCCGGCCACGATCACCGATTGAACCATCGCTAAATACTCGAGAGCGCGCGACTCACGACTCGCTTTTACTCTCGACGGGGACGAGCGGTTCTCGAGCGGAAAACCGTGCGTCACTCGAGCCAGGTTTGTTGTCGCTTGGAAAGAAAGCGAAGGTATGCGCGGGGCTGCGTGTCGCTGTCTGCTTGTGTTTAAAATATACGAGTTGCCCCGCCGCGTATCGATCCGCGGCATTGTTTGTTCGTCACGATACGTGTCACGCGCGTGGCTGCGTGTTTCCGATCGAGCTGCTCCTGTGCTGTGCGCGACCGGGAACGAGAGATACGTCGGAGACATGGTTCTCTCGTTAATCACCATGATTACGCTATTTTCGCGTGGCGCAATCCTCACGGAAAGGCGGCTTTGTGTCCCGGCGACCGGATCGACTACTTACGATCCCGCCTTTCATTGCTAAATTCGAGATCTTCTTTCTAACGTTGCGCAATGCGACCTTCTTAAAATTCGTTTTAACAATCGTTGCATCATATGGGAATCTGGGTCGAAGATCGATACGAACGCTTTCTCGCTTTTGGAGCAAATGGTAGGATTGCAATCGCGAAACAAATGTCGTTTACATTTTAGGTTCTTAACATCGTTTCATCATGTAAGATACCGTGAATCATCATTCGAATAATGGCGCAGCAATTTTTTTAATCCGAATAAAACCTTGGAAAACAAAAATCCCTGTATCGATCTTGTTCGATCAACCGTCGTTACGTTAGATCCATCGAAGAATATACAATTTTCAAACTATGTATTCTCTCTCTATATATATATGTATGTATATACTAAAAATTGCCGCTTCTCGTGAAATCGTGGGATCGTTGGTACACTTCGAAAAGATGATTTATAGCAGACATGCGAGTCGATCATAAGTCTTACAGATTCGACCAACTACACGAGATGCACGTCCGAACGGTCAAAAAATAGAATCCTTTACGTGATTTATCGGTCGATTCATTCACCTAATCCGATCTCACCATTGTTACTTTTCCTATCTATCGAACGTCCATCAAATTTCCCCGTGTAATTTGCCATCCCCGTGAAAACCCTTTCCGATTTTTCCCGATACTCGAGACGCGGTATCCGCGTTACGGTTAACGTTACGACACCACGGCCATTCGATACCTAAATCGCGTTAAATTAATCCTATTCTCCGTCTGATCGGCGAAAGGAAACGGGCGATGCCTCTCCTCGATGCGTATACGCAATAACGTCTCCAACCTCTTCGATTAATAAGTTAGCATTTCTTAGCTCGTGAAAGCCGTGCACGGTTTTCCGAAGGAGAAGGAGGGGGGGGGGGAGGGAGAGGAGCGGGAAAAAGAAAAGAAAAGAAAAAGAGGCGAGGAAATAGAGAAAGCGCGCGCGCGCGCACACGCGTGCACACACGTGATGCGGCGCTGATTGCGAGAGACACGCAACAATCGCTGCAATTGACCGCGTAATAGAAACGCGTTATGCAGCGTACGGTAGGGGCCGGTAGGATACCGGTCGACCTTGAGAATGGACACGATTCCTTAACGCGCGTTTTCCCTTTTACGGAAGGGTTCCGCGTTCGCGTAATTGCCAAGCCGCATTGATCCACACTCGCGAAATTTCAATGGCCCTCCTCCTCTCCCCTCTCCTGTCCTCTCTCCTCGCCCCTCCCCTCCCCTCCCCTCTCCATCTTCCACCACTCCGTCCGAAACAACAACCGTGCAATTTACGCCGTTATCGTTTTCCATTCCGCGCTTCCATTCTCGCGCTTTATTACGCTTTTTTCCCGCCGCCGTAATTTTTAAAAGAATAATTTTTACGGTCGAGCTTACGACTTGTACCGTTGTTGCATTGGCTGCGGCCGAATGCGGCCAACCTTCGTAATCTCATTGCAAAGAACAACAAAGCGATCAAGACAGATCGATCGTCCCACTTCGGGCTCGCTACAATTGAACGCGAGCCGGGCGTGTATGAACGTGTGCAAGAAACGACTCGTTAAATTTTTAGGTAGAGCGAAGACAAGTTTTGCTTCTCTCTAGCCGCAAAATTTCAGTAACGTCGATCTCTGATTCGGCTGATCGAATCGCGTTATCGCATATCGCGAATACGAGATAATTAATTTCGGTAAATAATTACGCGATATTTCGCGTTGGGTTGTCGCGCAAACATATATTCGCGGGTTCGTGAATCGTTTCATAAATCGTGTTTATCGTGTAAGAAAAAATGGCTTTATTCAATTTTTGTTTCAAAAATTTCTCTTAACAAAATATGGATTGCAAAATAAAGAGACGAAGAGATATGCGAATATAGAAAATAAAGGATCGTAAAAAATATGAAGCTTCGTAACAAAAGAAAAATAAAATCGTTGGTTCGTCTCCGTTGTTTTTTCCTTTTGTCGTAATAATATCTCGTCGATAACGATAATATAAAGGTAATTCGTCAGTAGAAAAAATTATTTGCCAAACTATTTCTATGCATCTGAAAGGAAAAAAAAAATAGAAGGATAAATTTCTTTCTCTTTACGAAATCTTTTTTTTTTCAGATCGCGTTTCATACGGGAATTTGTACTGTTCAGATGGTCGAAAAATACGCGCAGGTAAGGTCGATCGGGGGGGAGGGGGACGAAGTAATGGACGAGTAAGGGCGAGGCGCGAGACCCCGGGGTGGGGGGATCCATCGGGATCGGTTACCGTGTACTTTTTTTATGGTAAATAGATGAAAGTCTCAGGCGTGCAACGAACGGCATGTATGCTAACTAAATGCAAATACGTCAGATCTGCATAATTTGCCACGGGATTTCTCCCTGTGTTTCGCATGCCGTTGTCTTTAACCAGCCACGCGGCTTACGCGGCGTCTCCCCTTGGTAAGTGTCGTTATCTCGTATCCCTTCGCTCGATGTTCCACGCGTGCAACACTCTCGCACGAGCGGGAACGCTCGTAACGCTGGAAACGGTCACGGAACAATCGGGCGCAACGAAGATGCGAGAAGATACGAGGCGACGAGGAACGGAAAGGGAGGAAAGTTCAGTAACAGGATTCTCCGCGTTTAGCGAATTCGTTCGTTCGAGGAAAACTTGAACAGTTTCCGGGAAGATGCGCGCCGATGACGAAGGCCAGGTATACGGGAAAATGGAATGTTTTTAAAAAAGGTAGGGAAGAAAAGAATTTTCTCGGTTCGTATCGCAGATCGTGCGGCAGGTAGTCGATACCGAAGATTTTAACGGGTCGTAGAGTTGGAAGACGATCGAGATTTTACGAAAAGCGATTCGAAAACCAAAGTACGCCGATTCATCTCGACATTTTACGTCACAACTTTCCCCTGGATCCGGTTTAATCGTGATATACGAAAAACTATGTAACTCGTGTAAAAAAAAGAAAAAAAGAGGGACGGGAGAGAAGAAGAGAATTCCGTGCCCTTTCGAACGGAAGGGGAGATCCATCTTTGTCGGACAAAGTACTTACTAGTTGTACGCCCACGTGAAATTAATAGGCGCGATTCTTTTCCGGGGTTGATCAGGGAGTGAGTTAGAATCGCGCGTGAGCGTGCGGATAACCTTTGGAATCTTTTATAAATAATCCCGTTCCCGAGTGGGTGGACGAATCGATGAAACTGCCCACTCGCCGACAATGAAGCTGCTTTTGCTGATCTAAAGCCAACTCATCGGCCGGCGATTACGAAACCTCAGCCTGGTAAAAATTGACCGGCGAAAGATATACGATCGAAGGAAACTCGAGAAGTTAGAAAATCGAGCAAAGAAACATGAATTCTTATGAATTATCGAAACGAACCATCTTCTATTAGTTACCCGTATCGAAATTTTCGCGATCGTTTCTCTTCTTTCCTTTTCCTTCTCCTTTCCTTTCGATCCATATGTAAGAAACCGTGAATCGAACCGTTTCCAAAAAGGGAGAGAATTGATATTCTTTCTTTGAGCGGTCAATTTATAACCGCTGGAGGAAAAGGAAAGAACGCGTTGAAGAAACTCCGTTCGGGATTAAGAGGAAAAATACGCGACCAAACATAAATTTTGCGAAACAAGTTCGTCGCGGATCTCGCAATTAATACGCGAAAAGTAGTTGCACTCGAGTTATCTTCGTTATTCGATCAATTACGTAGCCGTGATCGCGTCATCGGATTGAAATTCTCGTAGACACGATCAATTCGAAAAGATTCCGAACGATAAACGTTTCTCGAGATAAACGAATCGGTTATTGCGATAGATAGAAGTCTCTAAATACAACGCAACCATTTCCTCTCTTCCTCGATCGATTTCGAAGAAGGAAGTAAACAAAAAAAGAAAGAAAAACCTGTCAACGCTTACCAGTCTCCTTAATTGCTGTTTCGCCGGTTCGAACGATTCGATTTCGCGCTTGATGGTCGCGATCTTGTCCTTGAGTTGCTCTTTCAACACCATCATTTTTTCCATCTCCATCAACTCTTCCCTAAACGAAAACTCGGCGATGAGAAAAAGCGTCGCGAGAAGGACGGGAAAGAATAGAGCGAAACGTACCGAGCCACCAAAAGTCCGGCGGAAATGTTTCTCTTGTGCAACTCGTCCCGTATCTCGTTAAGTCTTACGTGAACTTTGTTCAAACGTTCCCGATACTCGGTGTTCCTCTTGCGGCATTCCTCCAGATTTTCCTCCTCCAGCTCTATATCCTCGAGCACGCACACCTCTTTCTCCTTGTACTGAGCCACGCCGTTCACCGTCTCTGCGATTCTGAACGGAGAAAAAAGTCGCGACCACGATTACGCGCGCCCGTTCGACATCGCGTCCGATATCGAAAGGTTATCTATCGGTGGTGGGGATGTGCCCAAGCATATATACTTGATTCGCAGCTTCTCCAATTCGCGATCCCTTTCATCCACACGATCCTTGTACCCGATATTGGCGACCGAGAGCGCCTCGAAGTCCATCGTGGTCATCCCCGCTCCTAAATCCTCGGCCAGTCTGAGACGGACGTTCAAATCGTCGAGACGGTGTTGAAGGAAGACGTAGTTGTGGCGATCTTTGGCTAAAACTTCGCGTCTTGTTGTCTGGCGCGATATCGAGAATAATGGTGAATCGATTTAGATCAAATGATAAGACGATACGATAAGACGATCACGTGAAAGACACCTGGCGATGTATCAAGTTTTCCATCAACTTGTCGGTGATTTTTCTCCCGGTTTTCGAGAAGATCAAACCGACCGATATCTCCCTTTGCCGTTCCAAAAACTCTTCGAAGATCCGCTTATCCTCCTCTCGCAGCATCTCCACCTTCTGCTGATAACTTTGCAATTCGTAGGACAACTCGGACTGCCGATTCATTATCTCGTCTATCTGCATCTTGTAATCGCGCAGCTCTTCCTTGTATATCTCTTCCATCTGATCCATGGTCTTAGTACGATCCATGGGTGTGATTCGCTGTTGAGCCTAACGAACGATCACAGCTTGTGGTACAACAACTATGGTGGACTCGATCCCGATTACTCTTTTTTTTTTTCCCGCGAAAAAGATGCGTGGAAATTGTACGAGAAATTGTTGATGCAAGAAAGAGAGAATCCGCTGACCTTCTTCAAATTCCGAAAGACCCAAATCTCTAGCAGTCTATTTCTGCGTTTCAAATCGTTTTTTTCGTTTTGTAACTCTTTTAACTTGATGATAATCGCATCACGGTCGGTAACCTGGCGAAGAAGAAGAAGAAAAAAAGAAAAGAGAGAAACAACGGAGGGAGTTATGCGAGAAATTTCTTTATTATTTACATGTTCCCCGTTTACAATGTGTACCGATCGCACGGCCATTATGTGCAAATATCAACGGATTAAGGGAAGGAGGAGAAACGGCGAGAAGCCCGGGGGGGGGGGGGGGAGGGCGGTTTAGAGCCACGGAATCTTAATGTATCACGAAGGTCGTGAGGAATAGCAATTCCACGGGTAGAATGAGAGAGAATGATAGGTTTATGCGCACCTCTACGGGTATCTCGGGGAACACGCGATCGGATTCCACAGGTTCTGGCGCTACTTCCTCTTCGGTCTTTTCCGAAACTGTCAACGAAATTATCTCCTCCTCCTTCTCCTCCTCCTCCTCCTCCTCCTCCTCCTCCTCCTCCTCCTCCTCTACTTCCTCCTCCTCCACCTCTTCCTTCTCCTCCTCCTCCTCCTCCTCCTCCTCCTCGTCCTCCTCCTCCTCTTCTATCTTCTTCTCGTATTTCTCCTCGTACTTTTCCTCAGCATCCCAGGCGGGGCTTTCCTCGTCTGTCTTCGCCTTCTCCCACTCCTCCTCGGTTTGCCCCTCTTCGTAATCATCTAATTCATCGATTCCATACATAGGATAGGAAACATCGAACTTGTTGTAGGTCGGTACCTAACAAACCAACCGAATCATCGACCGAGGGAACGAAATTTTTTTCTTATTTCCGGTATATCGTTTCGTACCGTCGTGTCATCTTCGGTCATGTGCGAGCCGCCGTTTTTCCTCACAGGCGTCGACATGCCTCGGACAGTTCAGGGACAGGCAGAGAAATCCGGTGTACGCGATATACGAGACGTGGCACCGACGAAAGGGACAGCGAACGTGCCACACGTTGAACGTAGGTGAAGTAAGGAGAGGAAGGGAACAGCTGCGGGACGAAGAAAACAGTCGAACGAATTTGCCGTGGCTGGATCGACGCCTCCTCGAGAAGGCCTCGAGCCGCATGCGGTCGACCTTGAACGTCGAACAGGATCATCTTCCCCCGAGAGAGAGAGAGAGACAGAGAGAGAGAGATATTTCGCTCGTTTAACCGCTCGCGCTTTTCACCCCGAGATCCTTGGAGATCGCGCGCGGAGGAAAAGTGGAGAGGAAAAAGGGACCGATCTCTCTCTCTGTCTCTCTCTCGCTCTCGAGTTACGAATTCCATCCCGCCAATCCATGAAAAGTTTATTTACACGGGTGGGACGTGACTCGCGTTCGATCACGCGAGAACCACGCGAGCACGATATACGTAAGTGGTGCGTAGTTGCTTTGCTTTCGACGGATGATTAAACATAAGAGGCAGTAACAACGACGTACTCGTTGAACGTACGCGAAAAATGCGAAACGACGATGGAGAGAGAAGAGGGGTCGCCTCATCGTTTCGTTCGCGAGGGGAAAACGAGGTAAACGAGCCACCCACCGCAACCTCGGATTCGGTTTCCCTTGATTTATCGGGCCTCGCTTCGAATTTCTGCGCTTCGAACGATTTATCGCGCAGGCTCTTTTTTCCCCCATTTTAATCGAGGAATCTCCCCGCTCGCCCGATAAATTACCGCGTCTCATTTCCCGAGTTCAGATTTCAGCCGCGATATGGGCGAGGAGGGGGGAATAACAGTAGTAACGGCGATCCTCGCCATCGACCGATCATCCTCCTCGGCCATTTCGCTCCGCCGAGAGGCCGAAATTTTCATCGAGCAAATTTGATCGAGAGGATCGTGGCCTTGCGCTTCCCTTTCCTCCCCCCCGCGTTAATAATAATCCTGTAATAACAATGCGCTCAAGCGTGGAAACGGCGCGCGTGTTCGAGCAACGTGGCCCCACGGGGGATTAGATCCGGTGAAAACGAAGAAAGAGAGGGAGGGAGAGAGAGAGATGGAAGGAAGGAAAGAAAGAAAGAAAGAAAGAAAGAAAGGAGAGGGGGCGAGGGTCGGAGAAACGGAGACGGAGAGAGTGGTGGGGTGTACTTGAGGCCGCGTGGGCCGCCAAGACTGCATTCCTGTAGGATCAAGGATCCCTGCTCGTCGAGCCGTACGTATACGTACTTACTTTCCGTACGTGTACGTGTCTCTGTGCCGCGTGAACGTGTACTCGCGCGGACGATGTATGCGCGCGGTCACAGCCGCAGCACTCCCACTCATCCGCTTCTTCTTGCGCACACGTACGCTCGGCCTGTGGCCAAGGTTCGATCGTTCGAGTATCGAATCCCTCCCGTCGATATACCGAATGTATATATATATATATATGTATATGTATGTATATATGTATAGGACGGCGAGCAGAAAGGAAGAAGAAACAAGTTTTTACATCCCGATGACACTGACGTACCAATTTCCCGAGTTGCAGTTCTCGAATCTTTACGGGCGGAGATAAAATTTATTGGGCGGCGAACGTTTCGTGCGGCGTGACGCGCACGCGAGCAGAGGGGAGGTATAGAAGCGGGTGGAAGAGGAAGGAATTGGCTGGACGGATCTGTCCAGTGAAAATAAGGTCCGGGTAAATGGTCGGGGAGGAATTGGAAAAATGTGGCGCGTAGATTCCGTTTGGAAAGGGTGTCGCGCGGGGACGGAGATCTCTCGGAAAGGAAGAATCGAAGGTGGCGAGGGAAAAAGCGGTTCGGAAACAGGCTCGTCGACGAGGGATCGCGTTGGACGAGCGCGATTCGCGGGAACGGTCTCGGAATCGATGGATCGATGGATCGACTGTTTTCCATATTTCGCAGAGTCGGGTTTGCCGGTGAAAAGAGCGGCGGCAGAGGTCGGCCGCCGCGTCGGCGCGCGTATCTCCCAGGCCGTTCGTTGGCCTTTCCTTTCGGATTTGATTTCCTTTCGAATCCACGCCGTGCGTATTCCCAACTCGTCCGTCCGTTGCAGGCTGCGCCGATGGAAACTGGACTGACTGGGTTTAACGGCGCGTCTCGAGCCCGTGTCGATGCCGGTCGTACGCGCGCCTTGTGCGTGCACGCGCGCGTGTGCCGAGAGGAGGAGAGTTCCCCGAGTCGAACGTAGCCGAGTCGAATCGCGTTAAATAGAACGCGACGAGGAAGAGAGAGAGAGAGAGAGGGAGAGGGAGAGGCCTGGAGCGGATACCATTGTGGTCGGTTGCATAAACCCGCCATCTTGGTATCCTCAAGGACGCGCATCGAATCCTAAGGTCAACGCACTCGACTCGCATCGAATGCCCTCCACCTCCACCGCTTCTTCTTCTTCTTCTCCTCCTCCTCCTCCTCCTCTTTCTCCTTCTTTTTCTTCTTCTTCTTCTTCTTCTTCTTCGTCGATGTTCTCCTCGATCGTCTCTGTTTACCTTCTCCTCCGCTCCGGACCGAGTCGGAGAATCTCATCTGGCCACGAGCGGGATGTCACTGCCATTAATCCCACCGATACGGCCCTGGCCAGGGTCGAACGGACCCTCGAGCCTCGTCTTCCTCCTTCCTTTTCTTCGTCTCCTTCCTCCTCCGATACCTCGCGACCTCCACCTCTCGCATGTAACGACAAACGTTGGATATTCCGCGAACGGTGTTCCCGGTATGAAACGGTAGGTCGAGCTTTGCGTTCAAGCTCGACGATTCCCTTCCTTCCCTTCCTCTCTTCTTTTTGGCTTGAAATTTCGAAAGGGACACGAGTCGGTCACGAACGAGGCCGAGAACGAACGAAAATGGAATATCTTAACCGTCCCTTCTCCCTTTTCCGCTCTTCCCACGCGTTCCATTTCGACGCGGTCGCGTTTCCAGTCCTCGTTTCCACTCTGAATTCTCCATCCGTTGGTGGAGGTTTCTCGATCGGAATTCGAATTTTTACGTCCCGTGGCAAATCGCGGCGGCATTTAATATTTCACGCGAGGGGTGGAGGTGGCGCGGCGAGGAGGCGAGGGGTCCCCTCGAGAGTCGGTGACCCCTTATCGAGGGAACCGACCTCACCTCGGTTCCACCTAAGAGATCGGCCAATGGGATCGCGAGCAATGGTGGACTCGAAGCGCAAGCGAAGAAAGTGAGAAAGGGAGTGCGGAGGTAATTGTTGGCAGGCGAGGGAAAGAAGAAACGGGGGGAGGAAAAATGGGAAGGCGAGGAGGAATGCGAGAGTTGACCTCGGCCATCTTGGCCCGCGGGGTTATTCTATTTATATACTCGGCCCTAGCTATATTTAGCTCACCAGTGCCTCTGCACGAACAACGAGAGAGAGAGAGAGAGTCGACGCACCACCGAATCTCCAATACCCCACGTTTCTACCTCGTGCACCGGGTAGATACGGGTAGCTACGAAGGCAAAGCTTGGCTCGCACCTGCGCGCATAAGTAGGCGCAGCCCTGCGAGCTCGTAAGCCAGGCTCGTGAATAAACGCGCGAGAATACGTCGTTACTACTTAAAAGGACTTTTTTTCCGATGGTAGCGCGTGAGCGAACCGGTGACAGGTACACACCATCTTCCACCGTCGAGTCCACATACCGAGACGTCCGCCTCCGATTCTACGATATTCCCGATGGCTTGCGCTCGCCGTAACACGCGTATTTTTCTCGGCCGCGATTCTCGAGATTCGATTCGCGCGAGTCATTGTTTACGCGCCGATGTCACGCTCCGCGTTGATAAAACATCACCGAGCGGATATATCAAAGAGCGAGAAGCGTAGTACCACGCGTTGCGAGCTTTTGCCCCATTTTTTCCCTCGCTATTCGATCACCCGTGTCGCTCGATTCCACGCTTCGAGTTGTTTCCCCCCTCCATCCAAAAAATCTTGCCCGATTTCTCGATGTACACTCGGACGAAAGAGAGAGAGAGAGAGAAAGAGAAATTTCCGAAATTGCAGAAACGCGATAAACAGTGTCGCGGGCTATCGAGGTTATCGCGGTCTCCGTCGTAAATTCAGGACCCAACAACCAACCCTGCCGCTCTTTCTCTTCGACCTCTCTTCATCTCTCTCTCTCTCTCCATTTTCTCTTTCCCTCTTCACCTTTCTCCGGTGAAGCGCATCGGAGAGACCGACACACCACCGGGTACATCGGTATTCGGCGGGGTTACGGGGAGCATAGGACGGAGATCTCTCGGCGTGGAAGAGGGACTCGTACGAAGGACGAGCAGCACGAAGACGGCCGTATATCCCGGACGTACATACCGGCCGCATACCAGTGGTGGACACTTACAACCGGCGTAAGGAGCTGGCGTCTCGCTATGGTCGCGATGACCGGACACATTCGCGGGGGCATCGGCGAACTGCCGCGTTAAATCATCCTAGAGAGGGAGGGAGAGAGAAAGAGAGAGAGCGGTTTCATCTGGACGACTGCGAAAGGAGCGTCGATACGTATCTGGCTTTTCTTTGCGCCGAGCTGGTTATGGGGCCGGCGCGAGCGAGAAAATGGTGGAAGAAAAAAAAGGCCGTGTTTCCTTTCCCCTTCGTACGAACGGGCGTTGTTTACCGGAATCAGGCTCGAAGACCAGGAGAAGAACTTTCTAAAGATGGATGATAATACGCGTGGGAAATGTGGAAGATCGATGACGACGGGAATGAAGAGTTGGTCATCGTAACAACTCGGAACAATGGTGTTCGCTCGGTAACGACGTGGTTTTCCTCGTCGTTGGGAAGATTTCCTTCGAGATTGAAGTAAGAGGAGGGGAGAGAGAGGGTCGCAGCGCGTCAACAACCATCGGCGCGCAGATTGTTTCTCGCGAAGAGTGGCGAGTCATCGGATGTCGACGTTACGGCAGACTTTAATGCCGATTCATTCGGCGAAATTATAAAACACGCGCCAGAGTTTCGATTGTCGGCCGCTCGTCGCGACACTCGCGTAGTCACGGTATCCCGCAACTCGAGGAGTATCCTGTCGCGGGTGTGACCTTTTTTTCCTTTTCTCTTTTTAAAAGTCGCGTTTCGAGTCGACACGCGCCTGTCTCGAAGCGTTTGATTCGTCGTTTGGCAAAGATCGGCGATAATCCAGTGGCCGCGACGATTGAACGAACGTAGGCTCGGGTCGGGCAACGACTCTCCACGTACGTTTTTTGTCGTACGCCGTGTTGGGTGTTAAACGTGCCGCGGGCTAGCCTTCGTAATTCCCTTTTTCGACGCGTCTCCCCCGTGGCAGAGGGAGAGGGATAGAGAGGGTTCCGCGAAGTCGCGGCGACCGACGGCGTCCCGCGCAAAAAGGAACGCTCGTCTAACCGTGATTCGAGTGGCGATTCCACGACACGGGAAAAGCGGCGGCGCGAATAAGAAAACCGCCTCGGGCCGCGAGTCGCCGCGTGAAATTAATTGCACCGGCTCGGTGCTCGTTTATTATATACCTCTCCGGTAGTATGCGCGGCGCGGGGCCCTTTCCAATTTCTTGCAACTTTGAATCCACCGTGTCGTTTTTAATCGCGATGGACGGTGATGTATGCGCGCGCGAGGGGACGACCCTCGAAATCGAAACCGCGTACTGTTCAAACTTGCGCCGTTTATTCGTGCAATTATTTTTCTGCTCCAGGCATCGAATATCGAAAACCAGAGTCGTAGACGATCGAGGATTCTCCGTGATTTCCACGAATATAAAATAATCGATTTCGAGGTGAATGATGGTTTGTTGAATAAATGGAAATTTCGCTCACCTCTTACGACGTTGTCGGCCCTGCTCGTGGATCTCGTTCAGGGAATGCCTTCGTCGATCGCGATTTCGCTTCCTCGGTGTCTTCCCCTCGCTGCCGTAGATCGGCCCTCCCCTCGTCAAAGTGCCAAGGTCGGCGAAAGCGGTCATCTTCTCGTGATGATTCATTCCGGTGGCGGCGCATCGTTGCCGTTCCTGCCCTTGAGCCTTGCCACAGTTCCACCCGTGGCCACCCGCTTTTCGCCCGCTGTTGTACCCGTGCCGGCCGTGGTCCCTCGGCAGGCTGCAGTACAGATTCTGCGAGGGCGTGTACGCACCCTTCCCGAACGATCGCTCGTTTCCACAACTCGCTTCCACGAGCATCACGCCCCCGCTATTCGTTTTCGCCGGGCCGCATCCCTCCTGACAGCTCTTCGACCCGCCGCCCAAATGTTCGCGCAGCCATTTCCCCAATCCGCCGCCACCGCCGCCGTTGTTCCCCGCCTCGCCAATCCCCCCCGTCGTCGACGAATCCCCCCCGTTCTTGCTCCTGCAACAAGAAAGGAGAAAATGGAAAGTGTTCGAAAGTTCGATTTTTCAGAGAATACGTGGGGTAAGTAGTATTTTGAATTTGCCAATCTCTCCTCCGTCACTTTTCTTCCGGCGTTCTTTGCGAACGAGCTTCTTTAAAATTCCTCTTTCATCCGTACGACGATTCGATTCGAGGTACCGTGACGAAAAAAAGAGCATTTTCTTGCGAGGGGGTAAAAACTCTCGAGATGTTTCGCGCCAGCGCGTAGAAATATCGAAAGGAAAAAGGGGGGAAAAAAGGGAGGTGGAGGGGAAAGGTGGAAGCAGCGTGGATCGCTTCGCAAGCGTGGAAACGGAGCGTCGCACAATAGAGACGCGATAATGGCCTCGGTCCTCGGCCAGTTTCGATTTCAGCAGGCGAACCGATGAAGGATCAGAGAGAGAGAGAGAGGGAGAGAGAATCCGTGCATGTAACGAGACAAAAAGCGAAGAGATGAAAAAGACTGAGAAATGGGCGGGGAGGGGAGCGAGAAGACGAAGGAGAGGCGGAATGAATGGCACACGGCCTCCGAGGAATCAGGGCAACTGCTTTATAATAATAAGGGCCATGTAGGACGAAAGAGAGACGGGGGAGAGAGAGATATATATATATGTATAGATAGAGAGAGAGCGTGAGAGAAGAGGGAGGAGAAAAGGAAGGGTCTGTGTGTAGTTAGGACGCGGTGACCTTGGCAAGGTCATCGGTACCTCTGGCCATGGCCGCTAGGAGCCGCCACCGCGCGGCTCCGTCGCCCTCTTACCATTGTCTCCGCTCGGTTCTTCCTTATCGATCATTCTTTCTTCCATCGAGTAACGCTTCTTCCCCCTTTGTTCTCGCCTTTTCTCCACCACAACCATTGTCACGTGAAATGGGAAACCATTTGGCGGTATTATTACGCCGCGACGTCGTCGAATCGAACCGAGTCCGATTTAAACGCTCTTATTTATACGTGTCCTCCGACCATTCGATTATCGTTTCGGTTTTATAATTGAGTATATCGAAATGAAAGTTGGACGATCGAGATATCGAAATACGGTATTAACCGTGTAGCATAGATTCGTTGGAGATCGAACGGACGAGACGCTTAATTAATCGCGGCAAAATTAATTAGCCGTGTAACGCAGGTTACTTAATTGACCGGCGAAGAGCGAATCTTAGGCATTCGCGATAAGGGGAACGCGGTCCACCTCGTCGAAAAGGGGGTAATCGAACAACGAGATCTCGACGACCCGGCCAGACCCGGGAAGAGAGAAAGAGAAAAGAGAGAGAGAGGGAATGAATAAAGAGGAAAGAAAAAAACGAAAGAAAGAAGGAAGGAGGAAAGAGAGATACGAAGGTAGGAAGATACGTTTCTGTGTTGGGAACGGAACGAGAGAGAGAATACGGGCGGGAAGGAGAGAGAGGCAGGAGCAGTAGCCTCCGACCGGGAGTTTCGTGATTCTCCGCGTATTACCTAGTGTGTTACACCACTGTATAAAATTCCGGTTCTGCAGCTCCCTCCGGAGACCGTTGCCGGCCATCCCTTCCTCCACTCTCTTATCTCCTTTACCTTTCTTTTTTCCCTTTTTTTTTTCCTTTCCTTTCCTTTCTTTTTTTTTTTTTTATTCCTGTCGCTCGTTTCTTCTTCCCGGGGTCCCGCGAGTCCTCGCGTTCCACCTCGGCCCGAAACCGACCGCATTATCAGGGGGATCGGTGGTGAAATTTCGCCTCGGCCAATCGAACGAGCTCGTCACCCGGGGATTCGGCCGCGTACCGGGAAGTAACGAGTGGAACGCGCTATCTCTCCTCTCTCCTAACGAGGAGGAAAGTGATAACGCATTGGGCAATACCGCGACAGCCAATAAAAAAGCAAAGGTCAAGCTAATATATCGGCGGAATTTTATTACCCTGGCGGTGGTTCGTATAGGTGCAGGTTTTGTTATCACGCGTTACGAGATCGCGTGAACGGATCGAACGCTTCCGTTCTGCTGGATCGTAAAAACGAATGGCGAAAAGGAAAGAAATTATATTTTCATTGGAACGAAAACAAGTATAAAATGCGCACCGATCGATATGCGCGATTTTAAATTATAATATCGCGAGATCATCGTCCCCGCGATAAATTTACAAGTTTAAATTCGACGATCGTTGTTCGAGAACGGTTTACCTTCTCGAATTTTTTTTCGAATATATATAAATAAATCGAATCAATTTTATCGGGCAGTAAAAGTGTCCAGTTTTAAAAATGACGATTTATTTGTTGTAGGGTTTTGCCAAGTCTCTCGGAAACGACAGGAATCAAAGAAGTCGGATTTCCACGGAAGTGTGACGAATCGACTCTGCTTGCAATTTAATCGCGACTTAATCTTGGTATCGGTCGAGATACCGGCAGAGGCTGGCCATGGTGCGGTGTCACGCTCGCAAAACTCCGATTCGCTAAGCGATGCATTTATATGCTCTCTGCTCACCTCACCGAGTCCAATCCTCTTTTTGCCGCGTTTCGTTCCGTGTAAACTCGTTCTAGTTTATTTTCAGACGCCTTCCCTTCTCCTGGGAGGAGGACCCGAGTTTTCTTCGAGTCCTCCATCGATCGACATTGTTCCACAGCGACGCAATCTTCCCGTCGCGTTCACCGACAAGTCAATCCGTTTCTCCATTAATTTCTCCCCCCTCCCTTCTTTCGTTAGTTACGTTAGTCTTTGAGAACGCGACGATCCACTCGAGACGTGGCGTAATTTTCACGTCAAAGATAGATAGATATTATAGATAAATTTGCGAAATAATTAGCACCAGGACGGAAACACTTTCGATATCGGTCGAAGAAAACCGATCGATTAATAGGAGGAGCGCAAGATTATCGATTACGCGTATCCGCTTAATTTTCCATCTCATCGAATCGATCGATGTTTTTTTCGAATCTACGAACCCTCGATTAATAGCACGCGATAAATATCCAGCCGTTTTTCTCTTTGCGCTCTCGCGATCGTCGATTATTTATCCTTAATTATCCTCCCGAGGAATATAATAATTCAAGCCAACGATTGCTTTTCGAACGATCGAGTCGATAGATTCGTACGGATCTCCTTTCGAACCGCGCTAAAATTCTAAAATCGAAACGAAATCTCGTCGTATTCGGAATGAAGGCGATCTGTCCCGAATAAACAAACGAAACAACGGAATAAAATTTGGCAAGAGCCGCGCGATTTTACGGCACACCTTGTATACGTTCGCCCTACACCTTTTCGCGGAGGCTGGATGGCCTGGACTCGGGCTGGTTCTCGTCCCTCTTACTCTTCGTCTCGCTCTCCGACTCCTCTCGGGTTTTGTGCGGCTCGCCTCGCGAGATCCTCCGCTTCTTCTTGTTTTCCTCGTCCGTCGTCCTCTCCGTGGCGCGCGGCCGCCTCGCCCCCTCTCCCTTCCTCCCGCCTCGGGACCAAGCCAACGCGCTCACTTCGCCTTTCCTCCACCGTCTCTGCTCCTCCGTCCCAACTGTCGCTTTGCATCCTTCTCGACTCGCGTCCTCGACGATATCTCTCGACCGTCTTATCGACGAATCGAAAGGAAAATTCGAAAAGGGAGAAAAGAGAATCGTCGACGCGGCATTTGGAAACGAACGAACGAAAGTTAATTATTGTATCGAGGAAACTCGATGGACGAGCTGTGAGTCGTTTTGTAAAAAAAAAAGGACTCGAGGAGAGCTCGAAAAGCCTTAAAAGCCTCGAGAACGGACCGTTTCTTCCATACGCGTGTGTTCCCTTTCAACTTCTCAAATTTACATCTTCCAGCTCGTCCTATCTCCGCACACGGAGTTCCACCAAAGTACCCGGAAGACGATAAGGCCCGAGCAAACATCGCCCCTCGGTTCCTTCTCCGTTTCGCGAAACGCGGCGGCGACTTGTTCTCCAAAAATCGAAACGAAAAGCGAAAGTCTGATCCGCTGTCTTCTCGAAGGCAAAGGTCGAGAGAGAGAGAGAGAGAGATAGAGAGCGATGGTCGGTTTACCTTTCGTCCATCCACGCAAAGCACACCGAAGGAGTCCTCCTCGGTCAAACGCGAGCCGGCTCACCGTTTCTGAATATAATGCGCGGCATTATGCGGCCACGTACCTATTTGGCGAAATTCAGCGTCAGCGTGGCGGCCGGTCGGCGCCTTTGAACCCAGACCACGGAAAGCCGCATTCTCGCGAGAGAACCACCAACCGGGACAATGCACCCGCTGTCTTTCCACCGGTAATCTCTCCCGTTCTTCTGGCCCAACCTTCGCTCCGTACATTATCCTTTCCAACGTCTTATCGATCCTGATCGACGGATATCTCCTTCTCCCCCGTCACTCGACTTTTGCGCAACCGCGTACACCGCTCTTTCTCCATATACGGAATGCATCTCCGATACGTCGAGTTTAATAGCGCGATTTAGTCCCGACTCTTGTCCATACCAATGGAAAAAATAAATAAATCAACCAAATAATTCGTAATCACGCGTTAACGATGATAATCCTTCTTTTTTCTTCCGAAGCCTGAAAAGAATCATCGATAGATTTCTTCCATGTTTGGCCGTCGCACAGAATTGGCTGTTATTACTCCGATTGATCGAATCTTACCACATTTCAAGAGGAAGATTTTTCTCCTCGATCCTCGATTCTCTTTCTCCCTCTCGTTCGACGCGAAGCTTATGCACCGGTTGACTTGCACAGACAAGTCTCGACGCTCTTCCCAAAGATCGATCCAAATTCGAATCGAAGGAATATAATTTACGCGAGAAAATGGTTTTTTGATGGGCGAAATGGCGAGTAGACGACGGTAACGGGAAACGGTTGGTTGGAGAAAGACGGCGATCCAGATTGCGATGAGAAAAGGCGACGAATGGAGTGGAGAGGGGGTGGATCGGATACGACAAGATCGTCCTCGTCATCGGCCGAGTCCGCCGCGACCCTCCGGGGCAAAGATCACGAGGTAAGGTTTTGTTTAACGGTATCGTCCGTCCGTCCACGATGCTAATACCTCTCGGTACACGATCGTTACTCGGACGGTTGGGACACTGATTGCCTCGTTACGTCACACGATCTCACGCTAATGATCCCAACGAGGATATCTCGGATCGAGGCGGACCGTTTCGGTGGAATGTGAACGGGTTCTCCAGGCCATCCGTAACACGGATCACGCGAGAAAATCGATCCGATTCCGTTCCCTCGAGCTCGCTCCCGAAACGCAACCAACAAATGTGCGATTCGTTTTTGAATCCTATTTCGAAACCGTCCAAGGATATCCTCGCCATTTAACGCGATTCGTCCGTGTATATAATTCCATTGTGCGTCCATTAAAGATAAAAGATGGATTCCAATTAATCCATCTATCCACACGCTATCTGTCCGATTTTCAATCGAATCTCTTCTCATTTTCTTACATCTCCTTCGATATAAAATCATCGCGATATTTTTGTTCGCAGTACCAATCAACGTTAATAATTAATAAACGAAGAGGTGTTCCAATAATCGTAAAGTTAATCGATGAACCTATTATCATCGGCGTGGAATTCTTTTCCCTCTCCCGGATATTTTATTTTCGTTTCCGCGAAACGGAAGAAGAGTGAGAATCTTTTGGACGGTGATGAGAATCCAAGGTGGCCGTCACCTTTAACCAAGCATTCGCCGATAATCGCGCGAAACGGAAATTATGCCCGCAGTAACGACACGTCGTGTTCTTGCGAGGCACAAAGGTTCGCCCGCCTCGAGGAATTCTCCGCGTGTCACCGCGCCGCTATATTTCCCGACAATGAGTAGTAAAGCTTGGTGATGTACGCGAAAAGGGACAGAGGTGTCGGTTCTTTTTCTCTTTTCCCTTTTTTCCCCCTTTTTTTTTTTTTTTTTTCTTTTTGCGCGCGGCACGTAGCCGAGAAAGGAGAAACGGGAGTGGAGTTTTCGAGGATCGAGGATGAAGGAGGAAGGAAGAAAAAGGGAAGATGCTTACGGTTGTCCCGCGACCATGCCAGTCTATAAAAATGTTGCCGTACGTACAGGCAATAAGCAGAAGCAGAAGCAACAACAACCGCATTTGAATACCGCCTGTCCTTGCCGACTATTATCCGTTTCCCTCCTCCTCCTCCTCCTCCTTCTTCTTCTTCTTCTTTGCTTTTATTATACACCCTAGCGTTTCTCTCTTTGTTCGAATTGATCCAATTACGCTCGAAAAAGGGTTGGAAAGGAAGCGAAATTTTCCGTGTTTCCAATTAATCTCGAGATTTTTATCCTTTACGCGAGAGAGATTCGTGTGTCTCTAAACGGTTGGAATTCGGGCCGCTCGTTTCGTGAAAGGACGGAATGTTTCCACCGTGATCTCGTGTCCGTCACGAGGAGGGATCAGCGGCCGGAATCTACCGAGCCGAGTTTCTCGAAAACAAGCTCGGAATCCGGCGTCTGCGACGGGACGCGAAACGATACGAACGAAAACGAGAGCGAATCCATCCATCCGTTCATCTATTCTTTCATCGAGGAACAGTCGATGAAATCGCCGCGTGATTGTTACTTGGCGCGAAACTATAACATGATCACGGATCTCCTCGTCCGATTTATTAGAGCGAGAATCACCGCGGGAGACAAAGTTGCGAACGTGCAATTAGCGGGAATGTAAATAAGAAGATTATAATTGAGGATGGAGAAGGGTACGAGCGGCGCTCCTCCTCCTTAACGAGTTGCTCGCGATCGACCTTTTTGCGCCGATCCGACTCGAGGCTTTTCGCTCGCGGATCGCGGCAGGGAGGAGCAGCCGATGAGGCAACATACGTGGGCGTGCATACGTTCTCTGTCAAACTACGAATCCGAGACCTCTTTTGTTGTAATTGAGGCCCGGGTCAGGCCGTTCCCTGCCACGATTCCTAACGCTTCTCCCCTTTTCGTAACGTATCTCTCCTTTCCAGAGTTTCTTTCAACCAGACTCTTTCGATAGTTTGAAAAAGACACCCGTGAAATTCGAATTTCGAGTCTTCTTGTCGTAAAATTCATTTACTTATATATAAGGGATCGATAACCCGTTTATTATTATCCCCGTCGGATAATTAACTCGAGTCCCGTTAAAAATGAAGGTCCACGCGGTAGCGTTCGCGCGCATCCCTATCTAAATAATCCTTAATATCGTAGCCGGAGAAAGCGTGGATTCGATTTCATCCGGCACGATCCTCCCGTATCTCGGCGATGCATCGGCATTCCCCTTAAACCCGCCGCGATCGCGAGAGGCAGGAAGCGAGATTAAATCGGTATCCACTCTCCGTACCGTAGAGCTAGTCACCTCGGGTGAATAAATTCGGTAGGCGTCCGAGAGAGAGAGAGAGAGAGGGAAGCGTTTGCCGCCGGGAAGAAGCGGAGTTCTCGCGCATAGCGTAATCGCAAGAACGATATAACGCTTGTGTATTATATCGAACGGCGGGTTGCAGCTTACGCGGCGTGTAAGCAGGAACGCGTAGCCGATGTGTATACATACATTTCCGCGAGCGTAACATGCGCGCCGTGGGTGCCCAACCCCACGTAACGCGGTGCGCCGCGATATAAACATACGTGTCTTATGGTCCTTTTCTCAACCACGGGGCTACACCTTGGTCCGAGCATCGCACGGTACACGTGTACGCGTACACTCCCGTCCACGAGTACGTTTCAATCGCGAACTCTTCTCTTTCGTTTCTTCTTCTTCTTCTTTTTCGACGCGACACGAAAAATTCGACGCGCTTCGAAAAATTTCGCGGTGGATTATTACTTGGATGGGATAAGGAAAGGAAAGAAAGTTTTCGCCAGGTTCTCGGGATCATCAGGGTTATTGTATCACAAGGACTGTACGGGTCGGAGAGGCCGGTTCGAGGCAAAGGCGAGCAGCGACGTGGGCTCGTTATGGTTTCTCCGGCACGATAATGCTCGATTGAAATGAGCCCGGCGTGAAATACGTAGCAATCACGCCACAGCGATACGCGTGCACGGAGGGGGGGGGGAGGGGTTTGGAAAGGAAACGGAACGGAAGGATATCGGGGAGAGAAAAAGTGGGAAGGTTGGAAGGTTGACTCTCTATCCTTATAAAATATTCATTACTCTCGGTTACTTTCAGGTCGTTGGGGCTGCGGCTGTGGAAGCTCGGTCGTGTCCCGCTCTCGAAAAAATTCGATCCGGCGCGCTATGTCGATTAAGTGGATGACAAGTGGTTGTGTCGGCGAGACTCTCTCGCTTCGCGGACCGTTTCTGGAATTAACGTCGTGATTGTGAAATAGGCACGACTTGGGGAAACGGTGCTAAGAAAAGAATTGTTCCCGGAGATCGAGAGCACGAGCGTGAAAGCGAACTTTTCGATAGAGATGTATCGTTCGATAAAGATCCTACGATTCTCAATCTCGAGAGATTGAAGAGAATCTGAAAATTCCTATTTTTCATCGTCTTAAGGACTTCTCGATTTTTCTTCAACTCCGTTAAGAGAAAAAGTGAATTAATCGCGTCATTAATCCACGCATTCGAGCAACGAGATTGTTGGAACGAAGCTGCGCATCCTTCCAAGTTTGGAAGGAGAGACGATGGATGCAACGGAGCGAGTAAATACAGCGCGCGCACGATCGACTTGGAAAATGATACGCGAAAAAGGGTGGATAGCGCGCGAGGCACGTCGATTTGTTTAGGTGAAATTACGCGGGTGACCTCGACCCTCGGGAGGTCGAGGCGGAAACGCGATGCTATAGTTCTCGGCGTCGACAGTCTCTCGAGTGCATCGAAGGGAAGATTAATAACGTTTCTTCGCCCTGGGAATAACTATACACAAATGGATCACGCGATCTCCTCCGCGCTTAGGAACTCGAGCGTTACTCGAGCGTTTCGCGAAAAAAAAAAAAAGAAAAGAAAAGAAAAAAATACGTCGAAATAAAAGAACGAACGGAGATGAAGAGATCAAAGTGTAATGATATTTTACGCTCGTTAAGAGACGATTTGTACACGGGGAATATTTTTCGAATACGAATACACCGTTGTCATCGAGAATTAATCCCTTCGAGTCACTCTCGAAGCTATATATATATATATATATAAATCCATGGACGCGGTGCGAATGGAAAATTGGATGGAAAGTGGTACGTAACGCGTTAACCGAGGGGCGAAGGATAATAAGCGGCAAACGAGGCGATAATACGTAACATCGAATCGCTTAACGCGACAAGAAACTGCGATGGAGCCGCAGTTATGCCAGCGATTTCACTGTAATCCGTCGGAAATTGGCGTAACGGCGACCGAGCGATGTATCGCGTTACCGTAGCCGTGTGGCGCGGTAAAGCGAACGATCGAGGTCGGTTCATTTTTAATTGAATTTACACGGGAAAACGGTTCCCGTTGGATAACAGTGGCACGAGAGGCGGCGCGATCCGAGAGATGCGAGAGAGAGAGAGTCGAGTGGAAGAAGACGGGCGGCGTTCGACCTCGGTGGAATATAATCGAGCGGCGTGCTCCATTTCCCGCGAGATCGCGATGGAAGGGCGAATGGAAGCGGCACCGCACGAACCTGGGATCCTTTTACACGAGTTCTAGCCGAGTGTGGAGTATGGGTGGAGGCGTGGGTTCACGAGGTCGGGTCGAATCCGCCGAGATCGTGATGCGGTGCCGGATGACGCGAGGTAGCTGGCCAACGGGGAAACTTCCGTTTCGAGAGATCGACTCGGAGAGGGAAAAGTATCGGTTCGATAAAACGGATCGATTGCGAGTTAATCAGTATCGCGTATTTGGTATCGCGACGAAAGGATGAAGAGAACAAAGGAAGGGTAAAGGTGAAGGAAAGTGGATTTTATTTAACAGAGATACCATTAGCTCTGAGTCAATGAAGAGGAAAAAGCGAGAAATGTCGAAACTTGTACGAGACGGCAAAGATTTTATTTGGCCCAAGTTTACGCGTTGTACTCGATTTGGTACGAGCTTTATCCGCGTACGTCGCAATAGATTGAAACGCGTGGAAAGGTTGGAGACTCGTCTGGCAAGGCAGTAACGTAAGAAAAATCCTATTAACAATCGCAATAGGGTTCTCGTTAAGCCGATTGCGTCGCTGTTCAAACTCTCTGGTGTAGAGTAACGTGTCGGTAAGACTAATTAGGATAAAATGACTCGTGTGGATCGAGTTCTTCGTTATTTAATCGATAGATACAGTTATCGCGATCCTGATACAATTCTGAAAACGTACCATCTTTAGAATATTTACGAATATAATATTCGAAATTTAGGAAACATCTGTTAATTTATTACATCCTTACTCCGTTATATCCATCGAGTATATCTTGTCCAAGTTAAAATTCGAAAGATTCGAAGTTGCTCGTTAATTAATCGAAAGTGAAGATTCGAAAGTCGAAATGGCGACGAAACGGTTGTTGAAATCGGAATAAAATTTCAAGACGCATCATTTTGAATTCGAAACGTTTTCGCTAAACGAGAAATCGCGAGAAGCAACCGGCGAGCAAGCACGAGGCGTCCAGATGATACCTTAAATGGGACGTTCAAGTGGGCGGGCGTTAGAAAGTTGGCAGACATAGCCACGATTTGATCGCGTAATATTCTCGTACTTATTCGCTCGGAAGATAAATTAAGTCGACAAATCCATCCATATTTTTCGAAATGCAAATTGCACAAATACATATACTCGATGCGTGGAAATATTAGGGAATTAAATAATCGAGATCCCTTTTTTCCCCAAAGGATTCGTAAAATTTAGAATTACACGTTTTCCCGTAAAAGATTCGCTGCCTGGTCCGAGTCGCGCTTAATAGTTTCCACTCGGTGGAATCCGTGGACCCGAGGCTAGGCGATAAATCGCGTAGCGGAATATTGGTCGGGAGTCCCCTTTGGCGAGTGGAAAACATAGCGCACGGAAAAGGAGAAGGAGGAGGAGGAGGAGGAGGAGGAGGAGGTGAGCGATCGGGTTTGCCGAGCGAAGCGCTCACTGACCCCTGACGGCTCCGGCACCAAAGCGGACGTCACGAGAAACCTTTACCTTCGTTACCTTGCCAGTATTTAAGGATCTTCCTCGGCGTGCCGTACATACGGCTATGCAGGCATTTAGATCTTTATCCGACCCTCCCCGTCAGGAGCCAGTACTCCACTGAACCTGAAACCTCCTCGAGAACCATTATCGGTTCCCGCGGATACTCGCCGCCCGCTCGATCGCCTGTGAATTTCTCCCGATCCCATAGCAGGCGAACAAACCATATCGTTCGCTCTAAAACCCGCCCAACCGATTTTCCTCCACGATTCCGATATTTTTCCCATCCCCTTTCGCCGCTTCTTCGACTTTGCCAACACCTCGTGTGTATACATATATATATATACACATGTACACACACACACGTGGGAACGTGGTTAATCGAACGGGTTCGCGGCTACCTCCCGAGCCAGTTTTGCCCGTTATCTCGAGTCATCGCTTTCCTTTGAAGACCACCGAAACGACGGCGTGGAGGAAGGGCGAGGAGACGCGCTCGTTCCCGATCTTATTTATCAAGGACCGGTGTTCCTTCGCCGTTTCTTACGAGCGGATCCTCCTCGCGTTGATAACGGTACACGCGTAATCAACGCGAGGCACGCACAGCCTCTGTCTTCGGTCTTTCCGCGCGAAGACGATGATGGTGGTGGTAGATAGGTTAGGTATCTATAGGACGCCACTCTTTCCTCTCCTCTCCTCCCCTCGTGTTAAGAGCAACGAGAGAAAATGAGGGTAACGAGAGTATAATAACAATGTTCCGGCTAAATGTCAAGGATATCCTTCGAGAGAGAATTCGTTGGTCGGGTTTTCGTGTCACGTCGGCCTCCGCGTCGGGGAAAAATATATCCCTCCCTTATAAAGCTCGCGTTGCAACGATTGCGACACTCGTCTTTCGTCATTTAGAACGTATCGAATTGGATGGTTGGAGTTTATCGTGGAAACAACGCTCGTCGCCGCGCGTGGGCGTTCGAGAGACGGAGCGAGAATCGGGTATATTCGGGGAAACGAAATTCGCCGTTTTCTTTCTTTCTTTTTCCATTTTGCGAATCGAGAGGAAGGAAGATGGACGATTTTCATCTTTTCACCGCGAGAATAGAATGATTCTCGAGTCTCTCCCCTCGAGGAATAGCAGCGTTACGCGTCGTTTATTCGGTGTACGAGGAAGTCGGGGACGTCGTTCCCCGATGCCATGCGCGTTCTCCTCCCCCGAGGCGAGAACGGTGGGAGAACGACATCGACCGTGGGACGTCGAGAAGGAGCGGTGTCAAGGGCGGGAAGGAGGAGGAGGAGGAGGAATCGCGTACCATTTATCACCGTGCGTAACCGTGCGCGCATCTTCCAATAAGAATACTATACGTACACTGTGGCGTTGCGACAGGATCCCGCGTGGATCGATTCGTGGCGGGAAAAAGGAAAAAGTGTCTCGATGATATCTTGCGCGATATCATACAAACTGTTCCGTTCGAGGAGGCATGAATCGGTCGAAGTCGAACCGAAACAAGCGGCTGGTTCCATTGAACCGAGAGGAAACGGAACGTTTCCAAAGTGAAACGGGGCGAGACGATGCTCGATCAACGTCAAGAATCGGCCCCGTGCAGATCTGTAACTCGATTACGTAAACTAATGATAGACACCGATGTAGCATTTATGGATTGTTATTTCGAAGAGCGCGGGGGGAGATGGAAGATGCCAGAGGCGGATAGCGAGGTGCCAAGTTTCATAAGCACGTCCTTGCTTATCGGTTATCCGGATCGGTCTGTAACCTCTCTCTCTCTCTCTCTCTCTGCCGGTTTATTACAAGCGGAGGCAACGTGAGCTACGTACACACAAGGAGGCGCACGGAAACGGTCTAAACGGCTTATCACCCTTCATCGGATAATATCATCGGTGAAGCTGAACCCGAACCCTAATGGTTATGAGTAATAGCCGGAGATGGCGGAGGCGGTGGTGCGCGGGGTCGGATCCGGTCAACCGTACACGGAATACGGAGATTCAGATACCGAAGTTGGCGTAACCCGTTACGCATTATCCGGAGTTTGCCACCGATTTGTCCGTCGTGGGATCGCGACACCGACGCGACGAGCCAACGGTCCTCCGAGCCGCGATTCCTTTCCAATTTGTTCCCGATGGAATGCAAAATCGAATGCAACAATGCCTTTACGTACCGGCCTGTACCGGTTACGTAAAAACGTCTCGCTCGGACCTAGATATCGCTACGCCGCGACCAGAACCCGGATCTTTCGTTTATTAAATCGATCTCCTCTCCCTCTCTCTCTCTCTCTCTCTCTCTCCTTTTCGTTTCGTTCTTCGAGGATCCGCGACGAGCGCTTCGTTTCGTCGAGCCGACTGTTATTCGATACGAAGATATTCGTATCTTAACTTTATCTTCGGAGGATAGATGAACGTAATTCGAAAAATTGAATCTGCTTCTAATGAAAAAAGTAGTAGGAGATATATTCGTATAAAATAAACGAAGTTGTATCGTTAAATCCGTTGGAAAAATCTGTCTCGCATCGATCGTTTCCTTATTCGCGCTGTTATGCGTGATTAATCGAGCCTCGATCGAAGCCTCGTTAAAGCGTGATTTACATAAACGGAAGCTTCGTTAAACGAACTTACTCCAGTCGCCTTACTTTTTCCCTAATCGCTGCGCATAGGATTCTCGATTCATTTCTCACGTTCCTTCACCGATAAAATTCACGCGTAGACAGGTTCGTTTCGAAGAAATAAAATCAAGGAAATAACACGAAGAGATACAAAGAAAATCAAAAAACTGGCGAGAAGTGTGTCGCGAGGCGAGAATCGTTGGAATTAAAATCCGACTAACGACCTCGAGACGAATCGAATCTCCACTTTTGTTTATTCAACGGTGTTCTTCACCTGTTCCGTTCCTCCTTGTTCGACCCTCCATTATACTGTCAAATGACTCGATTGAAAATGCACCCCTCGAACGTAATCTACATAAGCTACACGGGACGAGGTCCTCGTGGATCCTCGCGGACAGTGGACAGCGGAGGCTGTCGAAAAGCACGGGCGAGGAACGCGGATGAAATCCGGTATCGGTCGAATCGATAGCGGCGATAAATATATGCGCGCACGCCGGTTGATTGGAGGAAGCGCGGCCCGATGGAGGGGGGAAGAAAGAGAAGGCGATTCATTAGTCGTACAACACGGAAGTGTTGGAACGGCGCGGTGGTTCCTTCGAGTCGTGTCGGTCGTCGGTGCGTGGCCACGCGTGTGTGCGTGTCCCTCGCGTGGACGACGGTGCAGGGCCAAAGTCGGCGGAGGGCCTTGTTATGCGCGACGGGGGCCCCCTCGGCCAACCTCCACTCCCCGTTTCGCTCGATCCGGCTCAACGTTAAAACGCGGAATATATCGCGGCGATTCTTTCCGTCTTCGATCCTGCTCCCCTCTCAAAGAGAACAGTTCTTCCTCTTTCCTTAAGAGGACCAGGCCACCGCGTCACAAGAGGCGCGCTTCTCGAGACGAGGGTCTAAGCCGCGAATCGAACCGAAACCCGTTTATTCCGTTTCGAAGGGAATATTATTTATTATTTATCCAGCATTTATCGAACACTATTTTAATCCCTCGAGTTTTTCTATTTGTATTCTCTTTTTTTATTCGGTGCAATTACCGTAATTCAAGTATCGATGATATATACGACGCGCTCTCCTACCGTTTCGTAGTATTTCGAAACGTTCACGCCCACGCGATTCGAAACGAAAGAATGATTTAGATGGAGAGGGAGGGGGAAGGAGATTTTTTCGGGTGAAGAACGAAGGAAGAACTCGCGAGGCGCGTGTAGCCCCGTGATTTACTTCGACACGACGGAACTATTCCCGCGACGGGACGGCCGATAAACGATTCACACGATGGAACATAGCGCGAAGGACATCGTAAATTGGTACGACACGGTAACAAGCGTGTCGTAGGAACAACGAGGTTCGGTGGAAGGGCCGAGGCGAATCAATAACGCTTTCGTGTTCCGAATAAATCCCATCTCGCCCGACTAGACTTAACGTTCTCCCGTTGATCTGCGCGGGAGATCGGATTGCTAAGGAAAGTTTAATTTCGACAGGATTTTGTTACGTTCCCAATACGGAAAAGAGGTGGAACGCTCGACTAATCGAGTTTTTTGTGAAAAGGAGAGAGAGTGTTTTGATACACTTTGACGTTTCTCGAACGATGATTCGTGTTTGGGATCGCGAACCCGGCGGATTCCACGCTCGACTATTAGCGGATCCTTCTCACGCACCGCAAGGACCGCGAATTCTGCGGATCGCTTCCTGCTTCGATCAACCGGTTGCTATACCGTTGCTATAATCCGAAGAATCTTAAGGAGAGACGACTCTGCGGCGAGCGGATTAGGCGACAGCGTTGGGATGATGATCGTGGTGGATTGCCACCGACGATCCTAGGGACGATTTACGTCGCGACGTTTCGTTTCGAGGCAACGAATTCGGATATACCGTTATTCGATGGATGCGACCTTGCGATGCGATCGCGGTTACTCAGGAAGGAGAGAATATTGGAGGACGAAGGCGGATGATACGAATAATTTGAAAGATCGAGCGTTGGGAGTTTTAGGCTACGAGGAGTTTATCGTGCCAACGTTTTTCGTCACGGCTCGTGGAACCCTTAATAAGTTTTATAACGGTCTCTTGATTTTAATTTCATACGTTTTGCCAGTTTCGAGGATCGCGGCCTACGTATTTTCGAAACCGTGAAATTCCTTTTCTATTCCTGCTAATGGATATAAAATTGCAAACCTCGATCGTGTTAATATATGTACACGTGCGTTATCCGATAAAATTTTGAAACCTACTTGGAAAGAATCGTTACCAATTGCGAAGCGGTAATTACGCCATTTGCGATTTAATCGGAAGGGCGTTAAATTGCCCTACTAGAGAGAAAGAAGAAAAAAGAAAAAGAGGAGAAAATATTACGAAATAACGCAATACGATCGCGCGTACGTTTCTACGCATTACCTCGCATAACAGGTGTAATTTTACGGGCCGTGCCTCTTCCGAACCGGGTCCGTGTTTTCTTACCTGTTGCACTGTCTCTTCAATTCCCGCCGGATACTCGTGCGCGTGCGGATGAACCTGAACGCTCCGCTGCCCACCGAGCTCGCTCTCTTTTCTCCCTTCTCCAGCATTGGGAGCCACTGCTCGGCCTCCACTCCATTCTGCACCTTGTCATCCATATCTGCCTCCTCACCCTCGCTCCGTCGTCGATCCTTTCGTCTCTCCCTCTCCCTCTCTCTCTTTTTCTCCTTCTCCCTTTTTTCTTTCTTCCTCACCGCACCCTCGTCCACTCTCGAACGTCGAGAAACGTCGATGATGCCGCGACGTTTACGCTCGGACGCGGTCTCATGGCGGTGTGTAACAGCCTTTAACCTCTAACGGATCGGTCAAGTTTCTCGCGATGATGCCGATCTCTCTCTCTCTTTCTCTCGTTGATTAACCGAGCATCGAACTACGGAGAGAGAATAATCTCTCGGTTCGGATGATTGGATCGATGTTCGTATCCTATCTTCGTAACGATTATATTTCGAAGCAGCATGGAACGGACGACTCGCTCGTAACGTTTCCCAGGAATCGGTTTTACAGAGAGGAGAGAAATTGGGCGAAAATTTAATGGCGATTTTCGGATCGTTGGAGCGCGCGTGATCACGCGAAGCGGATTACATAACGACGCGCGCGTGCACGAGTGACAGTGGTGCGGCCAACTGCGCGCGACCGGTCCTCCCGTCCCCTCCGGTCCAAACGATCGTCGCCTTACCTCCTCCGTGTCCGCGTCGACGCGTCCCTCCGTACTTTTCGCCGATTCTCTTCCACGAAATTTCCAATTTTCGCTGCTTAACGGTGTTCCCCTTCTCGCCGTGTATCCGCTTCGCACCAGACGATGATATTCGACGTGCAAAAGTCTCTCTTTTCCTTCCTTCCTTCCTTCCTGTCAACGCAGTCTCGTCGACGAAGCCGATCTCGTATTTCGTGGGCCGAGCCGGAAGTTTTCGCGCGGACGGTCACGAGCGGCCGCCATCACGAAGCCGAATACCGCGAGTATAGCCTCGCGACGATCCCACGCTGCGAGCCACTTTTGGATCGCGACACGCGCGCATCTCTCTCTCTCTCTCTCTCCCTCTCTCTCTCCCTCCGAGCCACGGAACGCCGATGGTTGGAAAGTCGGAGATCGGCCCGCCGCCGCTTTTCCCCCTCGACGTGCTGGAGTGCGCGAGTCGTGATCCGCCGCGAGCGGGGCGGCGGAAAGTGGCGTGTTGCACGCGCGCGCGCGTCCGGACTCGCTCGTTACCGCACTGGCAGGATATTCCGGAGTGACGTCGAACGCACGCTCGATGTGGAATACCGGCGCCGGTGCATCGGCCCGCCGCACGCTCGCGTTCACGGTACCAACGGCAAATGTGGCCTCGAGTGGTAGCGCTCCGAAGCGACACCTGTGAGGAGACGCTACCCTCTTCCTCTTCTTCCCGTGCCTTCTTCCACCTCCCCTCCCTCGCCACCTCTCTCCTCTTGTTTATCCCGATAACCACGCCACCCAACACCCTCGCCGCTTCTCGATCGTTGACGATCGACGGCAGGGAGGGGGGAGCGTCGACGCAGCGAAAACAGACGACCGTCTATTTATTTATCCATCTATCCATCCATCTATCTATTCGAAAGAAGTTGTATCGACTTGGCCTACGATGTGGATCGGTATTCGATTCGATTACGCGCGGTGACACGGACGAGAGAAAGAGAGAGAGAGAGAGAGGTTATTGTAATTATCGATCACCAGCGCGATATATATATATATTTATCGGTTTTTCGATACGACTGGGACGAGATAAAAAGCGAGGGATCGTCGATTGTTGGCCGTCGCGTCTCTATTATGGACGGGAGAGGATCTTAACGATTATTACGGGGAATAAAACTACACGCGTCAATCGACGTGATCGAGCAACATCCTCCTCGCAATAAAAGCACGTAGCGGCGGTGCGGTGTACCAATGCCAACTGTCCGCCGTTCCCTTTTCTCTCTCTCTCCTAACCCTGCGCGCTCGAGTTCGAGTTCCTTCGCGTTGCCTTTCTTGCGCTTCGATCCTTTTGCTCCGCCGATACTCTTGCCTCCGTCACTCCGTATTTCTACGTATATATATATACATATACCGTGTACACACCGTGTGACCGTTCGACGCGCATCGATAACGAAACGAACTCTCGAAACGAATCGAGCGTCGAAGCGTTCGCACCTAAATAATATCGATCGCGAAATTTTCCGTCTCTGTGGTATTGTTGTTGTTCCACGGAAAGTATAGGCGGATATTGTACTCGACGTTGAGGAACGGAGGAGGCGCGTTATAATCGAGTTGCGTCACGATAATATCGACCGAGAAAGCGGAAACGGTAATTCGCGCGGGCGGATAAATCGCTACCAGTTCGTTCCACTCCCGCTCGCTCGCGTTCCCCCTCGAGTTTTCTTCCTCGATCGCGATGATCGTTATCGGCGAATTCGCGTACAAATCCTGTATTCGCGATCAAATACGGTCCACCGAAAGATGCTTGATCTCTGAGGGAGAGGAATCGTAAAAATGGAGGAATCGTCGATTCCGGCGATTCCCAAAATATATCGCCGTCGTAACGAGGCGGGGAAGATCGCGTTACGAGACCGAATAGATAGTCCTCGTTAAATCGCGCGATTTCAGCCGGGTTGGGATAACGATAATAACAACGCTTCTTTATTACATATGGAAACACAGGCGGGAACAAAGAGAGCAGGTTGAATAAAGGATAAACGTAGTTTAACCCTTTATAAAAGCGCGTTCGAAGACGAGCCGCGACCAGTGGTCGTGGTATAAATTCAACCTTGAACGTAGGCAACGAGTACCGGGTGAATACGAGATACACCTGGACGATACCTGGTCGACGGAAAGGGAGAGGAGAAAACGAGAAACGAGAGAGAGAGAGTGGGGGAGAAACGGAGTTTCGTATCGATATACGCGAAAAATATCGAAAAGAAACGAAGGTGGAAACGAAGGGGCGATCTTTGTTCGCGAAAGGAGGGGGGAAGCGTTTTTCGAGACGAGCGGTGCGCGCGGTGTGCACGATCCTTAATAGCGAAGGAAGCGAGGAGGAAAAGCGAGAAGCAAGAAGCGACCGAGGGGAGAGCGAGCGCGTTCGACGGTGAAAACAGGTGAGTAACGGCCGACAGCCCCCGAGTCTACGAGCACGTTGGTGGAAGTTGATCTCAGGGCCGTCGAGTGTGGCGAACCACCGATGCTTCTCCCGTACGAGCAGAGGGTCACGGTCACAAGGTCGTAACCGCGATCGTGTGCACGCTGCTTAATGCACAGCGCCCGTCAAACGGGATAATGGATCCACGAATTTCGCGATCCACTCTCGATCCCGCGTCCTGCCCGGATAAATCTAAAGAAAACGTCCTTATCTTTCCTTCCACGCTGCACCGATGAAAAATTCTATTCTCGATCGCACGAACAATTTTCACGAATAATCCAAACCATCCCAATCCCTCTTTATTTTCTCGTCGAGTTTGTCGTTCGATTTATCCATTTTGAGTAAGTACGAAAGTGCTTCATAGAACTCCTTCATAATTGACCACTGTTGGATTAATTTTCTCGTTTATATCGTGCTATTCGTTACTTTCTTCGTTTCGTTGCCCGCAAAAGGGGAAAAAATACAGGGGAAAAAAAGACAGGAGGATACTATATCTATATCTCGTAATAAGAAACCGAAGAAAATAAGAAGAGAACGTAAATCCCTCCCAATACAATCGTAAAAGATGGTCGAAATGGCCGATCCCTGTATCGAGTTTAACGAGAATGACAATTATCGCGCGTTCCTCCATCATCGGGGACCGTTTTCTTCGCTTTTCTCCGCTCTCACGGCCGCGACGAGTGACGAGCCGGTCGCGCCGAACGGGGTTTCCGAGGAACGCGGGTTAAAAAAGGTTGGAGCGACGCTTTTGTGGCCGTGTGAAAGCGAGGCGCACGCGCGCGCCCAAGCAAGCGTTCCATTCAATCGTAGGGTGTAATTATACGAGGAGTCGAGGAGACAGACCGAGCATCGAGAGGCGTCGCTGACAATGGGCTTAGCCGTTGCTTCGTTAACCGGCCGATTAAAATAGAATGGACGCTGTCCACGCGTCCGTCAGGGACGACTCGTCTTCCGTCGAATCGAGGAGCGCCGGTAACGAGCCGCCATTATTTTGATTGCTCTTGTTGATTTTACGCTCGCGATAGAGGGCCGCGTGAAAGGAATAGAAAAAAAAAAAAAAAAAAAAAATAAAGAATAGGAGCGTGAGCGTGAACTCTCGAATGTGGAACGTATGGCGATTAGAACGGTTCTTCGAACGGATATCGCGCGCGGAGCCAGGTTTATGGGTCGGATGATTTCTACATTTCTACGGGATGGATAATCGTTGCTCGATTACGTTTCCCAAAAATTGTTACCACGTTTATTCCTCGTTTTCTATACGCGCGTGGACGATTCGATTAGGGAGGAAGTTGAAGATGAGGAAAAGGGATTTTCCTGTGGAAAGGGGTCGTTTGGTCGGCGAGATCGCTTTCCTCGAAAGGGGAAACGACGCGAGAAGAAAGTGTCGTTGTTGGAACGGTGGAAAAAAGAATGGAGAACGCGGAACGAGAAGAAAAGGTAGTAGGTTCGCGTCACGGTTGGCCGCGCATCACCGCGCGTCTACCAGCTTCTTCCTCGGGAATCGTTGGTCCGGTTTCGTCGTAGACGAGGATTTATCTGGGTTAGGAGGTCTCGCCTCGGAAGCGGCCGATCCGCGTCTATTAAAATCCGCGCGTGGCGGGTGTAGAAGTAGTAATTTCCAGCGAGCCCGACAATTTGTTACCCCGTTACAGAACGCGCGTGAAAGAAAAACGAGACCGATTTTAACCGTCCAACGATAAATTGACCGTAATGGACCGGGCGACGTTGAATCGAGGGTTCTCGCGACACGGTAAGCGACCCGACATTGTCTCGGCTTCGTGTCATATTTGCAAACTCGTTCGGTTCACTCTATTTGCGTCCACGCACGGAGAAAAGGAACCCGACATTCAGAAACGGCCAAACTTCTTCGTCTCTCGAGTAATTCACGATTACTTGGCTTGCTTGAACGTTGGTTTAGACGATGGTCGTCGTAAAAGGTGAAAAATGATCGATCTTCGCCTCCCCCCTCCCGTATGCTAATTTACGCGCGAGAGTCGTTACGGCGAGGTCTTAATTAGCAGCGCGACAATGACGTTGCCAATCCACTTTCACCGGGGCTGACACTCGAGGCCCCGGAACTCGAGTGGGCGGTCGTTGCTCCGATCTCGTCCTCTGCCCGACCGTCGATCGATTTTCACGTCCCCCCGCGGACGTTTCGCGGACCACGCGATGTGTACGGTCCAGCCGGACGTGGGACGAGAATGTCGTCCACCTCCACGCGTACGAGCTGCTGCTTCTTCTTCGTCTCCTCCACGGGATCCGGTCCACGCTCGTGGAACCACGAGAGCAACACCGTCTCCGTGTTTCCGTGTTGCTTTATTTTTTTAATTACGACCACCGCCACCGCCCTCGTTCTTCCTTCCTGTCCAACCGCTCCAGATTTATGGCCGAGACTGAATTATGAATGCTTCGTCGCGTTTCTCAAAACGTGCTTCTTTTTCCCCACCGTGTTCCGATCGTTAGCCGCAATCGTGCTTCCCTTATACGAACTCGAGGCGTACGATCTTTTTCTCTGTTTCCTTAAAATCTCGCCGATTTTTGAAATCAATTTTTCGAAAACTACGATTGTTTCGAGAGCTGTGTTATTTCGAGATAAATAATCTCGCGGATTCGAGCAACCCTATTAAGATCGTCGGCGGCAAAAATGGCGACGCGAATTTCGAGTAAACTCTCTTTCTTACCGACCGAGGGAATTGGAGAGTCGGTCGCCTCTCTAACGAGGCCCGATCGAACCGATTTATTCGAGCGCCGAATAATCTTGAGAATCGGAACGATCGTGACTGGAATGATTCGAACGATATCTGCCTCTCCTCTGCCCGTTTTAACGACGATGTTTCTCTTCCGGAAGCTTGCTCGAAACCGATCCGATACCAGGTCACGGAAGCTTCTTCTTCTCTATTTGGGTCGAGATAACCATTACTCCGCCGATACTCCGCGTCACGAAACATATTAGCGTTTTAATTTTTTTTTTCCAGAGAGGTGTTCCGCGCAACTGGAACACGCGAGTGCGAGGCACGACGCGAAACGGTGATTAAGGGTCGGCTTGCGTGGAACGCTCCAACGATATTTCGTCGTCTCTCCGTCCCATTGACTCGGAGAGGTCACTCGGTCGTTACGATCTCTCGAAAACTCGGCGTGGGAGATTCGCGTTAAGGGTTTATTAAACGGATTAATTTAGCGCGTCGTAAAACAACGGACGGAATTACAAAAGAATCTTGTCGACCATTACTGTTTGTCTCAAAGATTCCTTCGATCTTTCCGATCCTGTTCGTTGAAAGAGATGTTGGATTAAATCGAGGCGTGGATGATAGCGCGATATTGATAGAAATAGTTGGTGAAATCAGTGTTGGGAAGGAGCGAAAGAAAATAATTGGTGCGAACTGCGCGGATGGAGCGCAGCGTTCGTAGACCTCGGTCACCGCGGTAATAATATTCGCGATCCGTTTTACGTCCGCTCGCCCGTTTATGCGCGCTTAAATTATTCACGGACAAATCTAATCACACTCGCTGTCACGTCGGCTCGGTCTGGACGCGACGGGACGGCGTGAATCATCGTAGATCGAATCGAAGCACGTAACAAACCGCCGTGATAAAAAGATCCCACTGCCTGCCGAGTGTTTGAAGATTTTCCCACCGTTAGCCGGGTAGTATCGTGTTCCCCTTTATGTTATGGAACGAAAGTCGAAACGAAACATCTCCAATCTCTTTTTGCGCCGATTTCCTCGAATTTCGCTCGTATCGAGTTCGGGAAAAAGAGCGGGAACGGCACTAATAATAATAATAATCGAAATAAATATACGTGTACATATATGTACATATATATATATATACATTTAAATTTCGGACAATGGAAGATGAAGGGAGTGTGAAACGCGGAAGATAAATGGAAGGAGGATGGGGCGTTGTAAAAATTTATTGGAAAGATTTGTCAGACGCGAAATAGCGTCCATTAAAAAGGTAGACGAAGGTTTCTCGCGCAACAGGTCTCCGCTTTGTCCGCGTACGCAAAAGCTGTCGTTTACGACGCGAGCTATAGCTACGTGTAATCGCAAAAGGTTCCATGCAGGTTCGCCCTCGCGCGTGCATGGAACGAGCGTGTGTATACGCGGCGGCGTGCCGGTAAGGTTAGGTTAATAAACGTAATGCGACGCCAGCGGAGTGCAACGTTGCCGATGCGGCCACCCCCCCGATGTTGCTCCGAGCTGAAATGGCGGGGGCGGAAGGGCGGGAGAGAGAGAGATATACAGGGTGTACCGCGTAGCTTTCCATTCCACGACGTTTCGCCGTGCGCAACTTTCCATCCATTTTTTTTTCGCTCCAACATTAAATATTTGATCCGTGCCGTGTGAAAACGCGTATTTCCACTTTCCTTTTTTTGCTTTTGAATTAATAAGACGTGGAACGAACTTTTTTTTTTTAAAAAAGGCGGGGAATTATCGCGATGGGAAGAGAAAGGTGTATGAAAATAGGAAGGAAAAGTAGCGGTGTTATTTTCTCGGAAGGCGCAGCATCTAAAAATACACGAAGCGCACGGAGGATCGGGGCGCTGGCACGAAGAATAGTTGAAATGACCGAGCATACTAGAACGGTGTTGCATTGTATCGAATCTTTCTTTTCCTCGCGACGTATGAAACGGGGCACGATCGTTTTAGAGACATTAATTATTCTGCCATCGAGCACAATTCTCTTTTTGTCAGTGTCATTGTTCCTGGACAGCCCTTCAAAGCCCTCTTTTCACAGCCCGCGTGGTGTCACGATCATTTTCTATTCATCGCTCGGCTCACGAGCGCAGCTTGATCGATCGATTATCTATGAATCAAAAGCAGATCTCGCGTTATAACGCGACAAACCCGGTAATCTTCCTCGCCCAAGTTTATTTATTTATTTACTTCTTAAAATATCCTCTTTCTTAATCCTCCTCCTACGACGATCTCACGAATTTGTATATCTTGGTGTATACGAAACGTTGAAACTTTAGTTAAAAGAGCGAGAATTTGTCGGGCACGCAGTATAGAGGAGCGGTGGTAATCGGTAGGACAATTAATCGAGGGCTGGTGTGGGAGACGGAGGTGAGAAGACGGCGCAAAGATCGGCGATGGCTGCACCCGGATAATAATATTCGCAGTGTGCGACCCTCTCGTAGCCGCAGGTGGTAGAAGGTGGTATGCGTGTATAGGCGAAAGAGCCGTGGCCGCTCGTTCGCTCGCCTTCCTGCCTCTCGCCAACACCTTGAAAAGAAAAGCTCCTCGGCGCGCCTCGGTTGCATAATGCAAGGCGGGTCCCCGGCTCCGTCAACCAGTTTATCGGCCTGTCAGGTATACGGTATACCCGGTTGACAGATGTTGCCACGGGGATCCGAGAGATTCTGGTATCCGCGACACGCGTCCCTTCCTCCTCTTCCATTTTCTCTCATCTTCCATCTCTTCCTATTTTTCCGAATATCGTTCTCATTATCTTTCGAGAACAAGTGTCGCGAAAAGTTTCGAGCGTATCGATGCGAAATTCCTTTTCATTTACAAATGTAATTTTCTATATCAATACTGTGTCTAAATAATTAATAGTTTAATAGAAATTATTTCGAATTATCAACAAGCAAAGTCCTGCGATCCTTCTTTTCATTGTGAGCACATATTTTCAAGAGTACATCGCTAATTACTTTCTTTTCAACCAGATATCGTATTTTCGTTCGAGCATTTCGAAGCGGAGGATAGTGAATTCGAAGCGTGATACGGCTTTTGTTCGTGGAAAAAGTAGCCGTGCGTATATAGATGCGTTATTACATCTGGTGTCCACGATAACGAGAATATCCTCGCGGTGGAATTACGCGCCAATCTTGGTCTGTTCATAACAATTTCGAATTATCGCGTTTCGCGTTTTTCCATCGCTGGGAAATTACGCGAAATTGGTGGTCGCGACTCGTTCGTGATAATCTGCCGACGGTAGCCGAATACGGCGATTCTTCTCTCACAGTCTCTCTCTCTCTCTCTGATCGAAGGTCGAAGAGGAGGATGGTTAAAACAATCGGAGGGGGTGTCGAGTACGGAAAAAGCATGGGGAGGGTTTAATGCTCGAACGGTGGAGTCGGTTGTGAGTGATTTATGGGGTTTTGCGGGGAGGCAGACGGCGACTGTCTAGCGTCATGGCATTTCGTATCGCGGTCGCTACGCTTCCGGGGTGTCGTGAATCAAGCGAACACGTCGCGGCCAGCGCGATTATACGACCTCGCGCGCAGGACACGACGTAGGGCCTTTATAGTAGGTATACATCTGTAAAAGATCGGTACATTGGTCCGGTCCATTTATCGTCGGTGGCCAACAGCCTCTTCCACGCCGTTCAGAGCAGCTGCAAGATTTACGAACAGCGCGCCACCGACAGATCAAATATCTACCGTCGTCGTCCAGGATTTTCTTTTCGAACCCTCTCTCTTATCGGGGAAAAGTTATTGTTCGAATCGCGCGCCTTTCGTTCCTCTCTTTCTCTCCATTCTCTCTATCTTGCATCTAACGTGTATAGAAAACGAATTCAAATCTCTGGTCTATATATATAATTAAACACCGAGATTTTTAATTCGAGTGGAATTTGACGAATAAAAATTAAATTCTATCTTGCATCTAACTGTATAGAAAACGAATTCAAATCTCTGGTCTATATATATATATAATTAAACACCGAGATTTTTAATTCGAGTGGAATTTGACGAATAAAAATTAAATTCTATCTTGCATTTAACGTGTATAGAAAACGAATTCAAATCTCTGGTCTATATATATAATTAAACACCGAGATTTTTAATTCGAGTGGAATTTGACGAATAAAAATTAAATTCTATCTTGCATCTAACTGTATAGAAAACGAATTCAAATCTCTGGTCTATATATATATATAATTAAACACCGAGATTTTTAATTCGCGTGGAATTTGACGAATAAAAATTAAATTCTATCTTGCATTTAACGTGTATAGAAAACGAATTCAAATCTCTGGTCTACATATATATAATTAAACACCGAGATTTTTAATTCGAATGGAATTTGACGAATAAAAATTAAATTCTGTCTTGCATCTAACTGTATAGAAAACATGTATAGAATTCAAATCTCTGGTCTATATATATATATATAATTAAACACCGAGATTTTTAATTCGAATTTGACGAATAAAAATTAAATTCTGTCTTGCATTTAACGTGTATAGAAAACGAATTCAAATCTCTGGTCTATATATATATATATATATATATATATATATATATATATATAATTAAATACCGAGATTTTTAATTCGAGTGGAATTTGACGAATAAAAATTAAATTCTATCTCGCATCTAACGTGTATAGAAAACGAATTCAAATCTTTGATCTTTATATATATAATTAAACACCGAGATTTTTAATTCGAATGGAATTCGACGGATCGATGAAGACGAAGAAGGAAGAATTGAATTTTATAAAAAAAGGAAAATGTCAAGCGATCAAGTGTTTCGCTAGCCTAGTCGTAGGCGTCGATCCGCCGATTAAAGCGCATTTCGAACGGGGAGAGGGGTTCGAAACGATCGAGCGGAAAGATTCGAAGAGGATCCTACCGGCGTGCGTTTCCAAGATACGCTTTTATGGCTCGCGTCTCCAATTTCACGTGCAATAACGAGACTCGCGGCGCGACTCACCGTATAAAGGGGCCTGGGGACGAGGGCGGAAAAGCAGAGACGTATCGACGTATCGACGCGGTGGGCGTCGATGGCAGGAACGAGCGAGCGATGATCGGGAGAAAGATCGGGCGAGGAACGAGATCGGTGAACGATCGGGAGAAAGACGAGGGGAAGATGATATACATGTGGAGGAGGGAGCGTGCCGTTTCTACGATTCCCACGCCCACCATTCCCGACCACGAGACCGCAGAACACCGCTCTAACCACCGACATTACGTCTGAAAAACCTTGCCGTTCCATCGTCATCGCGGTCGTCCCGTCAGACGTTCTACCCTTTCGTTTTCCAATCTATCGTCTGAACGATTCGTCTATTCGTACCTTTAGACTTGTGCGTACACGGAACGGGATCGATACGATGCTGGCACGTAACTCGTGAATATGCATGAATCGAACGTTGCGAGTTCCCTCGAGATTCGAAAAATCTTTCGATGATAATTTTCTCGATATCGGAAAGAGAGAGTGGGACGTATTACGGTAGTGAGCGCGAGGATCTCGTTCGGGATTTGAAATGTGGAGAAATGTTGCGCGGATGGTTATCTTTATCGTCTGGTAGCTGAATCGTTTGGTAGCTAAGTTTTTCGTGTCGGGGAGACGTTCCCTGGGGTGGTTAACGCGAGCTTATCCACCTTTCCATGATCCACCCACTCGTTATTCGCTCTTCTCGAGTACGTTGAAAATCGTGGTTAAGTCGCCTACCCACTCGAGAATCTCGATTCTCCACGATCAGAAATTAGTTGCTTTGAGTTCGAGCTTTAATAATGACTTGCGCCTCGTTTTTCATTTCATTTATTTTGAAGTAGGAAGATAAAATACTGTTTTATCTCGAGGTAGTAACTTCCCAAATTTGTAACTTTCTCTATCTCGAATCCTCTTCTCGATGCTTTCTATATCGAATGGGAAGATAGTGTTATCGCAATTATTCATCTTTCCAATGGAAATATCTCAAAAGTTTGTTAGAGAGAGAAAGAGACGAAAAAGAAGCAAAGCGGTGGAAAAAAGAGAGCGAATACGAGCGCAAAGGTAGCGAAGAAAAGCTAACAAGGCTTCTTTGAAAGAAAAGCTCGGAGGCACAGCTGAGTGCAAACGCATGCTGTCGCCCGATAAAACGCGACCGACCGCGACCGATCCGATAATCCGATGACATGCGTAATTATTTATTATTGCGTGGAAAACCGCGGGGCTGATAATAAATTCGTTGCGATCGTTCGAACGCGAGATAAAACGAGATGATACCGAGGAGAGAAGCAATCGAGTCGTGAAAATTATAAAATTCCTTATATAGAAATAGGATACGAGTTCTTCCTTTTCTTTTTTTTTTTTTTTCGAAAAGCGTCGAAGCATGTAAGGAAGAAATTTAAATTGTATATCTTGAAAATTTGTCGATGGTTCTATTCCTTTTGTCGATAATGAATTCGTTGATCCTTTGAACGATTATACGTATCGAATATGTTTGGATAAATTATAAAAATTTGTATGCATATATAGATACGATGATTACATATGGCTAAAAATGATAGAAAATGTATATCATTTTAGAGAGAGATTTATATTTAAAATACTATTTTTCGCTTCGAATATCGTAGAGTAATATGAGAATTTGATGCCGTAAAACTTGTAAGAATGTAAACTAGAGCGATCTCTAGTCGTGAAAATTGATATCGCGGTTGATGGAATGATGGATAATTGTCGGTACGTTCGTCGGTTGCATCTAATAAATATTTAGCGTTTCATACGTGTTCGAGAGTTCGGCACGAATAACGGCGCGTGAGCCGCTCCTATTTGCTCGTGAACGAGGAGGACGAGCGTGTACGCGGAGATGAGATGAACGTTGCCTTCTCACGGGACGACGTTTTCTTTGCTGGAAGCGATCCGAGGAATTAGCCGGCGACGAATACGTTCAACCAAGGCATGGGCGTGTCTTCCGAGTGGCGGAATATAATTCCACGTTCCTCGGAGCCTAATCCAAATGTCCGTTCCAACGAGTCGTTCCCTCGATTAGACGTCGATCGATGCGTCGCCCTTCCAATTACACCGAGAGAAATCACAATCCTTCGTATTCTAATTTGTTGCGAGGCGAATTGATTTAGATTCGAACGAGGATTTCGTTCGAGTATGATTTGCCATTTACGAATGTACGTATAATCACGGACTCTGTGTCCAACGTATTTCTTATTGCATAATTCGAAGGTAAAAATCCCATTTCTTTCTCATGTTTCGGATTTTAAATGTATCGCAATTAATTAATAAAGCTGTCTTAAAAGTAAAATTCAACTTCTTTTTTAGAAAATTTCTCCGTAAACATATTGTAGAAATATTATTCGAGTCTTCTTATGACATCGTAAACAAGGATGGAAGACGATCGAAGAAAGATAGAGATTGAATAAAAATTATGAAATTAACGCCATCTCTAGGATGCCGCAGATGAAACATAAACAAAGAAAGTAAATAATAAGAAAAGGATTAGAGTCAATGTAAGAATTGACCATGGTGCTCCATCTTTCGAGCGTTCTTAAAACTATATCTTTATATAGAAGCGTATTTGATCGAGAGATGGCGCTAATGATTACTTCTCATCTTACCTCTATCCTTCTTTCGCTATTTTCTATCCTTTTTTATACGTTTCAGCAACGGCACTCTGTAGATGGCGCTGATTTCAATATTTTTTTTTTTTTTACTTTCTCCCGTTACTCTTCTCGTCTATATTTATATTCTACGAAATAATATACGTTCAAAAGATTCCATTCAATTATTATACGTCGTATAATATATGTATGCGCAATTTTAAAACGTTTACTTTCATATTTCTGGAATAGCGTTGGAAAATTTTAACGCAATTGCGACTTTATACGACACTTTTTCAAGGAAAGGCGAAAAGATGGCAGAGAGGAGAGAGAAAAAAGATAGATATAAAAACATTTAATAAGATAATTACTAATTCAACGAATCACGCGATCGACTGTTGGGAGAAAAAAAAAAACAAGCGGAAATCTGAAATCTTTGTCGACTCGCTTCGACGATTGACGATCGGTTTTTCGCGAAACGAATGAAACGAAGATAGATGCTTTTGAAAACATTTATTTTTATTGCAGAATATAGATAATAAGAATAATGCATTACTATTCTTACGTGTGATTCGTTTACATCACGCAGACGCGACTCGGATACCGAAACGGATTCTTCGTCTACGTAGTTTGAAGAAAGTCTCGGATCTGAAAAATCATAACGGAAATGAGGTGTAATCTATATACAAATACTAAATGTGTTAAATATCTACAAATCGGTATGCGCGGTATCTTGTATTTGTTCGAAGAAACGAACGCAATTCTCGCGAGTACTGACGGAATGTTGGTCAAAACGGAGAAAACGCTCTAAAATGTCATCATTTTTTTTTTCCTTTTTCCTTTTTTCTTTTCCTATTTTTTTTTTTCTTCTTTTTTTTTTTACACCTATTCTTAACATTCCAGTCCCTTTCGAAAGGGAGGGACCTTGTTTATCTCTGTCTCGAGAGCACTTTTCTCGATCATCGAAAACGAAACGAATGTTTTTTCTTTTCTTTTTTTTTTTCTTTTTTTCCTTTTCTTTTTTTCAACTTAACAAAAAGCGATCGCGCATGACCTCGCGTTACGTTATGCAACTAAACAAATTTATTAGATTGTCGTACTTTACTCAACGTCCCCGACGTTTAAATCAAATCGTTCAAATTAAACGGTTGATCTCTCGAGAAGGAATCAACACGATTTTTTCCTTACGATTTCTTATTACGAGAAAGAAGAAGGAAGTAAAGAGTAGAAGAACGTAAATAACAAATCGAAATTAAAAATACGCCCCCGTATTTACACATATTTTTTTGCACTTCAGGCCGTATATTCCTTATACCTAACGCTAACGAAATGAAACAAAGACGATGCCGAAGATTTCGCATCGACGATTGAAAGAACGCATTCGATATAACAAGTATCGCGCGTCACGAGCATTGGCATTGAGCATATTCATAATCTCATACACCAAAATAACCTTAACTTAATTGCTCTACTATGTACACGTACGTTGGCTCGATAGCCGGAATCATCCTTTCATGTACACCGAATTTCTATGTATGTGTGTCTCTGTGTGTGTGTGTGTGTAATTAAGCGATCTATCAACGACGAGTTTTACAGAAAAGTAAGTACTTGAGCTGTCGCGCGTGTTCGCACGATCGAACGATCGTAATTTTAATAACAAGGGACGAATGCGATAATAAGATAATAATCCTAAAAATTTAATCGTCTCGTTCCCTATTTTTTTTTCGATCGAGTCTCTCCTTCGCAGGATCGCATCCTCACGCGCACGAATTTTTTTTCGTATCGATAAAAAAAAAACTAACTTAATATAATTGCTAACGATCGTGGAATAATAATAACAGTAATAATAATAATAATAATAATAATAGTAATAATAATAGTAATAATAATAATAATAATAATAGTAATAATAATAATAATAATAATAATAATGGTGAAGATCTCGTGGCGAACCGAAGTAAGAAGAGGAAATGGTTGCGCAACTCGAGTCACTTGGAAGGATCGAGATCTCGGCATTTCTCGCTCGCAATTATCTCGCGCAAAGTGTCTCCGAGTATGGCAAATATGGCAAACGTTTGCGGTATATTCGTGCACACGCGTATATTTATATATATATATATATATATTTATATGTATGTATATATGCACTCGTCATTTTCCAGCTCGCAATCGAACCCGACGCATTTCCTCTGCCGATCATCGCGAACAAATTCGATATATTCGATCCTCTTTTCGCGTTGTCGATATAAATTCGGTGCGGAAGAGAGAGAAAGAGAGAGAACAAAACGAAAGAAAAAAGTATCTTTCATCCACCGACGATTGGACGAAAACCGCGGCGAAGAGAAAAAAGACGACGACGGGGCTCGGGTTTCGTTCGTCTCGAAACGGATCGGCCATCCCACTTTTCGGCGCGAGCCTCGAGATTTCTCGTACTCGCGCAGAAAAGATGAAGCCGATATCGTGGCCGTGTCATCACGGCGCTTTGCACGGTGTTTTGCATATCGCGTATCGCGCGTCTGTGTACATGCGACTCGAACGTATCTATTCTTTTCACCCGTGCATCGCGTGAACGCTCGTGATAGCTCCTAATCTAAAAACTCGGGAAACGACGCGGTTTTTCGTAACGTAGATTACGAGCGTCGACCGCTCGTTACCGCTCGTTATTGCACATACATAAATACGATAAAGAAGGGAAGGAATACTCGCGCGATTTCCGCGTGACGGTGAACGTGGAAACGAACGAATTTCGATCCCATCACGATTCACGTTCGACGCCAGGTATATAACACGCGGACGATCGACGTACGACGATTAAACGCGGCATGGCGGGACGAGTCAAGGTCGAGATTAATTATATATACACATATATGTGTATGTACATGTATGTGTATATATATATATATATTGCGACCGTTTATAAATTAAGATCGTATTTACAGGCGAGCGAGCGCGAGAGGACGCCTCGATCGAACACGAGAGAAAGGGAGGAATGGTTGTCGCGGGCAAATTACTTCCTACTCTCACCGCGTGACGAGCGAGAGAGGAGACGCGAGGATGGAGGCCGGGGCGATGGACGGATAGTCGGATTTCGGGCGGCAAGCGCTTGGATCGGGCCTTCACCCGAATCTATCACGATCTGTTCACGAAATCATCGTAGATTCCCTTAGGATCAGACGTACACCTCGCCCCTTTTACTGTTCGAGACGGGGGGCGTGGCCGAAATGACGGTGGTGGTGGCCGCCGCCGCGCTCGTCGCCAATCCGCCCGACAGGGACGCGTTCGTGCACGACACGCTGCTGATCTTCCTCGAGGCGTCCTGGCCTGCGACCGGCTGCCGGTGGCCGGCCGACGCTCTGCACAGATCGTGCCCGATGCTGTTCGTCCTCGGCCTGGCCTCCGCCCCCCTCGAGGGGAGCACGCGCGCCACCAGGCTGTCCACCGCGTTGGGCGGCTCGTGGCCGCTGGAAACCGAGGCGGCCCGATTCTCCCTCGGCTGGAGGCCCGGCGACTGCGGCAGCGACATGCTCCTGTCCTCCCTGCACTGGACCAGCGGTGGGCCAGGCAACGAGGCCGATCGCCTCCCCCGCGGGTCCACCTTGGCCGTGTCCTGCGCGGTCGCCACCACGTAGCTCAGTTTCTCCGGGTTCATCAGGATGGGGGACCGGTCGTTGTAACTGTCGAAGGTCGGCGAGCTGCCGTTGCTGCCCGCCTGGCTCCCGCCGCTCTCCCCCCCGATCAGGGGCGTGCTCCTGTCCTGGTTCATCATCAACGGCGTGGAACGCTCCTCCTGGCCGGTGATGCTTCCGCTCCTGCTGCTCCCGCTGCCCGACCCCTCCTCCTCGCTGCTGTTCACCTCGGTCAGGGTTGCCTGGTGGGTCGGCGCGTTGGCTTGGTTCGTCGACTTGATCATGGACGCGGACGTGGTGGTCACCAGGCCCAGTTGCGTGAGTTGGGACACGGTGACGGGGGTGAGGGTGACGGGCGCGACGAGGCCGGCGCTCGTCAACGTCGGCGAGAGCACGGCCTGCGCCAGCGCCGCGGCACCCGACTTCCCCGTCACCGGGGTCCCCTCCGTCTCTTGTATCGGGGAGAGCACCACCTGGACCACGGGCAGATCGGTCGGGTAGTGGCCGTTGGCCGGTATCACCCCGACCACGCCCGCCCCGATGTTGGCCGCGTTCGTCGCAGACAGCGCCAGCCTCTGCTCCCGGTCCACCACCTCCTTCGTCACGTCCGGCGTTGGTATGCGGGGACGGTTCTTCAGCGAGACCGGCACCGTGTTCAGCTTCGTCATCGTACCTGGAGGAACGCAGGAATCGATATAAGTTATACGAATCGAATCGACCTTTCTTTTTCTTTTTTTCTTCTTCTTTTCGATTGGAGATCTTTCTTCCATCTCGCTAATTTTTCTCCTCTTCTCTCTCTCGAGGAGGAACGAGGAGAAAGAGGCGCAAGGTCTCAGAAAAGTTTTTTTTTCGACACTTCGCAATTGCGGAAATTGTTCTGATTACACAAGGTTACGCGTTGCATAATCGTGCGTGCATGCGCACGGAAAGCTTCGCGAGACTTTCGTCGAAAGTTTTTTCTTTTTTTTTCTCCTTTTTTTTTCTCGCCGCACCGCGATCGGAACGCGGCTAAGCTATTCCAAGCTTAGGAAATATCCGTTATCGATTTCGATATCCGTTAACGCGATCGTTTTATTCCTCTGTTTTTTTTCTTTTTCTTTTTCTTTCCACGCTCTCGATAATTCTTTCGATCGGCGACGAATCTTTTTTTCTTTTTTTGTTCTCTTTCGATTTCACGGAGAACAGCGTAGAATAACTCGAACCGCAGATAGTAAACGTTAATTCATTCGAGTTACAGATCCTGTTAACACGCGAGTACGTACGAGTGTTACGTAAGATTGCATCATTACCGTTTAAATAGCATCGAAATCGATCATCGATCGTCGTTACAATGAACGTTATTTCAAAACTGTTGATCGTACGATCGCGAATAGTCGCGTTTTAATCGCCGGAATATTTTTCTCTCCTTATATTTTCTTTCTTTTTCTTTTCTTTCTTTCTTTACTCGATTATTTTTATCTCCAAGGGAGAAGAAGGAAGAAAAGGAGGAGGAGGAGGGAACACTTGCCTTGTCGACCCATTCTCTGACTTCGAATACTTTTCCTCCCAACCAGCCGATCGTACAGCGACATCTTCAGATTTGGATTGTTGGTCTGCGGTAAACCTCCCGTTTCGGGGCTGCTGTAAACGCTGTTGTGACGATTCCTAGAGAAGAAACCACCTCCGCTGCTGTACGTGGTCGAGGAGCTGCGAACCGAGCCCATCCTCGTGATTTGTCTTTGCAGCCAATTTTTCCTTCGCTCGACCAACGGCGTGTCGACGCTCTCCTACCGATGGGAAGAAACGAAACGATAACGACGAATGACGGCGACGACGATTACACTCTTCGACTGTTCTCGAAAGGAAGGATGGTTTCGAGTTCGGTCGAGACGACGCTCACTTACGTAATCGGCGTACATGTCGTCCTGGTGGGTCTTGCGATGCTGAACGTGATTGTGAATCTGTGTGCCCAGCATCACGTTCGCGTACAGCGCATCGCTGTCTTTCACCTTGTAATGCTCCGCGGAACCCTTTGGCTCCTCCCTTCGATACTGCTCGCTCGCCACCGTGTACGGCAGATCTTTCGGCACCACCTCGTCCCAATATTGATCTTTCAACAGTTCCGGATGCTCCTCGTGCATTTCGTCCACGATCATGTATCCGGCCTGTTAAGTAAGAAGAAGAGAAGAGAAATAAACGAGTTTCGAAATTTCGCCGAGGCGGAGAGAGAAAGAAAGAGAGAATCTGTTGGGAAAAGTATGTATATACCTTGATGTGACGATCTATCAGCCAGTTTAACTCGATATCGTCATCGTCCTCGCCGAAAGGATTGATCAACACCTCGGCGACTTTCAACCATCCCACGTAAAAGCAAAACTGAAACGAAAACGGAAAACGGTAGAGGAAAACCTGGTCGTATCCAATTATATGTACGAAATATCGTTTGAAATATTGTACGGTACGTATAAGGTATATAAATATATTCGATCAATCGATTTAACGTGGATGAAAACGAGATTAAAAGCAAGGAGTAAAAAACAAAGTTTGTTTGCTTTTTTACTTTAGGCTTGGAGATGTTCGAAAATCGATATTCAAGAAACGATATTTCATACGGAATACTTTTCAAGTGTCTCTTTTTTTTTTTCTTTTCTTTTTACCTGTAAAGCCGTGAAAAATGGGAAATACATGTCAGGTTCCTCGTATTTCCCGCCTCCGACTCCGTCAGTCCGCTCGATAAATTGTCTGCCGAGCAAAGCGGAGAAGAAATACGCGTACAACGATAGCGTGACCACCTAAAAAAAAACGCAAATAAACGGCGATCAAACTCGGCCGATCGTAACCGTTGAATGCCGTGACCCTAAAAACCACGTTATGTCGACGACTCTCGTAATTGGCAAAATAAAATTGTCATTAATTTCGCGATACAAAGAGGAGAATAAAAAATATAAACGACTTTCCATTACGATTCGTTAATTAAATTTACTCGGTACGAGATTGCGGATTGGACAAGTAAATTAAACGACAGAAATTTATAGACAAGCATCGCTTGGTTGCATCACTTTGTTCGATTCTTGGAACGTGTACACTTTCTGCGTAGCCGAAGGAAGAAACGGATAAAACTGATCGACGAGCGGAGGAACGAGTATCGTGTCCCGACGTTCCTCCGCATCGCTATAAATATCGCTTGTTTCAGAGCTACTTTCTTCCTTTATTTTCACAGTTTTATGAAGAACTCTACGCTCGATGAGAATTACACATTGTTCGCGCGCTGCGCCAAGATGGAAGGGTATTTAACGATGATCGTAAAGAAAATATCACGGAACGTTCCCCGAGTACGCAGAAAAATCATCGGGCGCGATGATGATGAAACGGGCCGGCCGATCCTCGCCTCTATCCACGAGCTGACGAAACAAAGAGGCGAAACGTTCCCTTTGTTCCCAACTGTTCTGAAATGTTCTCGATGCGTGCGATCTTAAATCCAGATCCATAATATTTTCTCCCCTTCTCGTTTTTCCATATACTTTTTCTCCTCTCCGAACACATTGTACGCTCGAATACTCGTGTAAAAGTGTGTATGAAACGCGCCAACGAACAGGTTCGAACGAAAGCGTATCAAGGTTATCAACAGCGCGCTACCTTTCTCATCGAAGGCCACCAGGAAACGTTTACGGTTTATGCAAAGTCTCCTTACCGCTTGATAATAGCAATAAGAAGAAGAAGAAGAAGAAGAAGAAGAAGAAAAAGCGATCGACGGTGTTACATCTTTACGCTTCGATCGTATCCGAGGAGAGAATTATTTCCTCCTCGTATCGATGACACGAGATTATCATCGTCCTTGACCGTGCGTACCGCTTTCTTGAAAGGCGCGCCACCGCGTCTGCAAATATTTCAACAAATATATTCTACCAACGAGATCTCTTCTCGTAGAATTCTTTTTTCCTTTTTTCATATTTTCGATTCGGTCAACGTCGAGAAAGGAAGCGGTGCTCGTCGCGATTTCGTTTCGACACGAAAACGAAAACGCTCGGGAGAAAAATAATTGCCGACCGAGTCTGTTTCTCTTCCTGAACGGTCTCCGCGTTCTCTCCTCCTTCTTCTCGCTCCTTATTTTCGCTAATTCGAAGCAATCCCACGGAGCATTTATCTCCGCGTAATGAAACGTCTCGAGGAATTACCGTGTTCGCGGTTGTTCTCGCGATTCCTGCGCCCCATTTTCCACCGATCGATAAACTAAATTATCCACCGAGTTCCGTTACCTGCACATATGTATATAAATAGAATATAGGAGAAAAAGGAAGGAAATCTGTTTAACCGATTAGGATGGGATCGATGATAATCTCGCGAGAAGGAGAGAATTTCTTCGACGACGTTAATTTATTATGTTATATCCTTTGTAATATCCCACACAGATGACGCGATCTCGAGCGTTTCTTTTTTCTCTTCTTTTTTTCTCTCTCTCTCCCCCCTCCCCTTCTTTTCGCCGCGTAATCTCGACCGTGACTGACTCGAAGCAGCTCCGAAACTCGCGGTTTTTCGCGGATTCCGAACGTTTATTATTAGCCGTGCCATTCGTTTCGAGAATTCCTCCGGTGTCCAATAATTTATCGAGGCTGGACAAAGATCGTGTTCCAAGCATCGGTCACGTACAACCGAGATTACGTGGCGAATAGCTGTTTAATACCGCGAAAATGATGGCGTCCGCGGCCGACAATTAGGGACGTTAGCTGATGAGCAATTAAACGTTGCACAATGCATACGTGCCGGCTAATTGCGAATGCGAAACATCTTTCCGAGAATGGATCCATTTTGTTGTTGCGCCGCGACGAATCGAGTCCTTCGAACTGAATAAACAGCAGGCGCAGGCAACGTCGAGGAGCGGTGGGATCGATCGAGCGGAGGAGGGCTGCTCCTCGAAACGAGAAGACCACCTCTCTCTCTCTCTCTCGAGGGACTCTCGAGGATCCCTACGATCGACGGCGACCACGATTACGCATCCAGGAGCGTATCGATCGATGATATATCGGCGCGTTGCAACGAGGTGACGTACTTTCTAATGATCGAGGGGCTGCCGCCTCGGCCGCCTCGCTCGTTAACTCCGAACTGCCATGGAAACTGCTCAACCGTGGTCAAATCGAAATACACCGTTCGAAGAAACGGCCGTATTCCCTTAACGCCGAACGTGTCGAGGCGCGATTGTTCGTACTCTCGCGTGAAGATAAGCGTGGAACGAACGGTTGGAAGAGTCGGAAAGATACGGGAGAGATTGTCCATTGGAGAAAAAGTTTAGATTAGAGAGGGAAGGAGGGGGAGGGGGAAGGGGAGAGGGGAGGAGGCTGGGAGAGGAGAAAACGTGGTTATTGTAAAGCTAACAACGGAATTGAGAGTTACGCAATCCCTACAAGAGTAAGCTGTCAACAGTATCAACGGGAGAGAGGGAGAGAGAAAGAGAGAGGAGGAGAGGCGAGTATATGCGACGAGAATAGGCTCGGGATGAAGATGTCCGTTTAAAACACTCGGGTATTTCTCAATGACGATAAACACCGTCATCGCAATTACCCGGCTTCTTAACGATATTTCTCAATGAGATTCGAAACGGAATGATCGAATCTTGACTTTGACTCGGCGATCCTCGTCGACGCGAAGAGGAAACTCTTCTTTTAAAACTCTATTGTTATTGAATTAGCGCCAAATGCGTGTATATAAACACACATACACGCGTACGGAGGATTTTCGCTTTGGAAAAATTATCCGGCTATCTATGGCGTGGAACACGTTGTAACACTCCGTCGGGACGGAGCGTCATTAACATTGACACTGGGCGTTGATTCGCCCGTCCAATATCTCGCGATACTTGCCTGAGTGTAAACGAGGGGGACGCAGACGGTGTCGTAACCGATGAGCGCGCCAAGCCTCTTCCGGATGTCGCTCAACTCGACGAGAAGGGTTTGCACTACTTGGTCGCTGGTTATCAACGCTTCCCTCCTCGCCCTGTTGATGATATTCGTCGCCCAGACGAGCGGCATCCAGTACTTGGACATCGCGGCCTTCTTGTTCATCATTTCGAAGATCTTCTTCTCGGACTCCATCATCAGGCCTGGAAACACCAAACGAAACGTACGCTCATTTTCACTCCAAGTTAAAAACTTTCGAGCGTGAAAACGAAACCGTATCGAGGTAGAAACGTGGTGGGCGAAACGAAGATCTGCCGCGAACTTTCACCGTGCGAGACGCACGAAATGTCGCTCGCCCGTACCTCGATCGATAAATCCTACGAGTTTACTTCTCTCCCTCTCTCCCTCCCTACTTTTCCCCGCCGTATCCATTTAATACCCCTCGCCGAGCATTGTACAATCCGTTTACACGCGAAACTTTGCAAACTCGTCGATCCGCATCGGTTGCTACGCGCATCGCTGTTTAATTATATATTCCGCGTTTCCAGGAATATATTTATTATTGCAATCCTTGTATCCACAACTTTGACAGAATCGATATGCAATGGAACGAATAACTGGAGGATAATTCGAATTGAATTCTCGTTCGAATGTTTGGGGGGGGAAGAATTGTCGGGGAGTGGGGAGAAGTGGATCCGCGGCAACGTGTCGCGGGAAGAAGAAAGGGCTTGTTGTTTCATCATCAACGTGATCGAGGAGTGACTCGATTATATAATTTCTCGTGTGGCTGGTGGTTCACACGTGACTCGTCCGTGTAAACACGAAACACGTGGAGGACGATGCACATTGCAAAAAGCGCGATCGAGAATACGCTATTAGTCAGCCGATAGACGAGCGCGTCGAATAACGAAGCGGCGCAAAATGTAAGGCCATTGATTTCCGAACGAGAAGCAAACATCGGGGCTCGAGGAATGCCGAGTCGTCGCCAGGTTTCCGTTCCGTTCGCGGTCCGCGTAAACGTTCGTTTGTTTATTATGTAACCTTTTGCTCGACATTTCTAGAACGAAGCAGATCGCGGCTACGATTAGCGGGAAATATTTACACGCCAAATTTTCTTGCCACGATTTTCCACGAGAGGGACGGATAAGATAACGAAATTCCACGAAGCTTGCACCAATAACTACGAGGGAACGACGATCGATACCACCGTATTCCTGCGTGTCGAAACGAAATCGAGAGATCGGTTCAAAGTACATCGTGTCTAATATCCGTATTGTAATTAGTGACCTCGAAATCGATACGCCTTTTTTAACGTGCAATAATGAGAGAGAGAGAGAGAGAGAAAGGGAGAAGCATCGTGAGAAAACATCTTTCATAAATAACAGTCGATTTCACAAACTGTTACTTTTCCCTCTATACCGTAAGAATAATATGCGCTTACACGCGTAGATGACCGCGAAAGCAAAGCTACGCGTTTGATTTTCAAAACACGATGCACTTTTATTCAAGATTGCGCGCGAATGGAAAAATCTGATATAACAGCGATCGAGCAACAATCGACGCTTCTGTATTTCACGGATGCAACGCGTTCCAGATTCTCGCCGGGTGGACGCTTTAACGATCGTCCTCGGTCGCGAAAAAAAAAAGAAAAAGAAACGAAAAAAAAAGAGAGAGAAAAGCGACGTTAAATGTCGGGGCGATCGCAGCGAGCATCGTAACTACGCTCGATCGGTATCCGATCGGATAACGGGAACGCGGTAATTTCTCTCGAGGGGGGAATCTTTTTATTGTTAGACCAGAAACGAGTGCGTTCGAGGATCGTGTGATCCGCGCAACGAAGCCTAGGAATGGAAGAAACGCGACGCCATCCTCCTCCAGCGAGAGACATAGTTGCACATCGTGGCATCCGACGAAGCAGAAGCGAGCTCGAAACGGTCGAAATCGGGAACGGACCGTTGCCGATGCTACTACGACCGTCTCGATCGATTCGATCGATCGGTTCCTTTATTCAGCGTGCGCGACCTTGACGCGCACGATCGCACGGTCGCACGGCTTCTGTGCCGATCGAGCCGGGGAATTTACAATCGAGAGAGCCGCGAGCGATAACTCATCGTGTGATTCATGCCCGAGCCGCGAATATGGCGCTGGAAACGTATCCGAAGCACGAACGTGGAGGAACGTTTATATTTAACGTTTAATCCATCGGTTTCGCGATCATCCGCGGCAATTTGCCTCAATTCCCGCAATAAGCGATACCTCGAGCATTTTTAATTTTACCGTTATATAGCGCGCCTTTTCTGCCACCGCCAGAACTATCGGAAGAGAAATCGCATTAATCATCCTGTACGGAATTTCTGATAATATAATACGTATAGATGAAACGTGAAAAATATTCTTTTTTTCTCTCTCTCTCTCTCTTTTTCTTTTTCCTTTCCTTTCGAATACGAAACTTATCCCGGCATTATCGAGACACGGGTTTTCCAGCAGAGACTTATTCGGTCTCGGCGAAACTTGGCCGCTTTCGCGCGTTACACTTGGCGATTTTCGCGCGCGAACGAAAGAAAGAAAGAAAGAAAGAAAAGGAAAGGAGAAGAAAAGGGGGAAAAAATGCGCGGCGCCATCCACTCGAAACGAAATTTTTTCGAAAGCGAATATCGTTGTTCGGAAGTGAATTATGCCCACTTTCACAGGTTTTTACGATTCGCGCGTGGGGGTCGATCGAATGGCGGCGCCGTGGATATCGTACCGTAGATATCGACGCCGCCATCGATTCGATTTTGCGCGTGAAAAAGTCTCGAGTTGACGCGCGAAACTTATTTAATCGCGTCGATTGAAAATATATCGGTAACGATTACGGACGAGATCGAATCGTAAATTAATCAACGGGAGTGTGTACTCGCCCGTGATTAATAAAGGGGAGGAGTGGGGGGAGGGCGGGATTGAATCTTGACACGAGTCATTTACACCTCTGCTATAAATGTAACGTAATCTTAATGCGGCGATTGCGAGTCGAATGTAAACGAGTACGAATGCAACGTGTACACCGCGCGATGATGGCTCGTTAATGACGCGAATCATCGGGGAAAGAAAAACGAAAATGAAAAGAAAAGAAAAGGAAAAGAGAAAAGAGAAAAGAGAGAGAGAGAGAGAAAAATGGCGCAACGCACTGCGCCAGGTGAACGAGACGTTTCATTATCATTTTAATCGAGTACGTAACGGGTAACAGTAGTCCGAAGAGACGAGCAAAACAGTTGGATTTTCAGAAACGATTACACGGCCGAGCAAAGGAGATATCTAAGAAAATTACGTGGTCGCGCAACGAGCAAGTTCACCGACTGAAACCGACTCGGCCGAATAAGAAGAAGCCATACCCGTTTCCGAAGGATGTTTACCTCTCGAAAGCATCAGCTGAAGACGAAGATAAGCGAACGGCGGGAGGAGGGAGGGAGGGGGTGGGGGGAGGAGGAGGAGCGGTCCGGGAGCAACTCGGATGCGCTCTCGGGAACGCAGAACGGAGGAGGCTGAAACAGGAGAATGGTTGTCGGGGTCAATAAACGCGAGGATCCTTGCTCGGCTGGCAAGGTCGCCACCAAGGTAAAAAATCAACCGTGCTCCTCGTCTCTCTCTCTCTCTCTCCCTCTCCTCTTATTTTTGCCCATTCCAAGTTGGCGGACCGACGACGCCTGAAAACTATCCTTCGGACGGAGAAAACCAGTCCCCTCTTCTCCCCCTCTCCTCCTTCCCTCCTTCCTCCCTTCTCTACCCCAGTCCAGTTTGTTCTCCCTTAAGGCTGGTGCACAAGCGGCGCGCGCGCGCGCGATCGGTCGGTGAACGAGCGTGATTTCAAGGGTGAAACCGGTGTCGAAGCGCGATCCACATTTATCGCGCGCGCGACGACGATAGCGGTGGTTTTTGGCGCGCGCGAGCGGTAGAGCAAACGCCGGCCAACTCGCCAACAGCTCTCCTCGTCGTCGCTTGGCGCCGGTGAAACTGTGCTCCGATTAGGAAATATCGGCGCGTAATTAGAAGCGGGCAAGTTTAAATCCGCACACGCGAGCATCGGATGCGCCCTGAGTGTCAATCAGAGCTGTCTGCCAAAGAGAAAATCGAACCGCCTCGCGCACGCCTCTACGGTCAACTATTCGCAGACATTCGTGTATATACATATATATGTGTATGTATGAATATATGTATATTTGTATATATGAATATATGTATATATGTATATATATGTACAAATATCGTGTTCACGATAGCATCGCGTCATTGACGATTTCACTATCGACGAACGCCTGGAAGGAATGGGAGAAATCCGTCTCGGAACCAAAGTGTTTGGAACCGAATATAAGGAGAGACGAAGATAAATGGATTGTTTCGCCTCTATTCTGCGGACGATTTTTCGGGATATAATATATACACGTTTTGTAAACAGGTCTAAATTCTATCGTTTATATTTAGAAGCGGTGCAGGTGGTTCAACGGGGAACACCTGAGATACGTTACCTTTGAATATTCCAAGATAAAATAAGCCGTTGTTCCGAAGTCGCCATATCGTTTCCCTCTGACGCACGCAACACTAATAAAACGGAGGTGTAATAAACGGACATGAAAATACGATCGATTTGCACAGATGCGAAATGTTTGAATTATATATTCGTCATCGACGAGTCAATCAATAACGCTTTGTTCACGTGATCGCGTGAAATCAAAGTTCCTCCGCTATATACTCTATATATATATATATATATATATATATATATATATATACATGTATTCTCAATTGCGTAGAAGAAGATAAGAGAAGAAAGAAAAAAGAAAAGTAAGCGCGAAACTTTACGAACGTCGATTTCTTTGTTCGAGCTTGGTAAGAGTGACCCCCTTCGATGGAACATCGGCCAGTCGTCGTATTTTCCAGCATTTCGATGGTGGAAATTAGGCCGTCTTCTTACGCGTTCAACGACGCGTACGCGTTCTAACTGTTCGCGGAAAGGTCAAGGGAACGGAAGGGGAGGAGGCGTTCCGTTAATTTTAGAAACGATCGATCCGAATCGCTTCCGTAAACGGCGACGTGGTCGTCGAAGGACGAATAGCTTGCTTTCTTTCCATCGAGAGAGCCAGTCTCTCCTCTTCCACGGTTGGCAATCCGTTCGCGGATTTCCGTTTCCGCGCCATCGCGTTCAAGGATTCGAGGCATTGCGTCGACACCTGGTTAAATCTCGCGTCGGGCTTAGTCATGCGCGCATTCCCATCTCGATCGTAGCTGTAATTATTTTCTTGCGCATCGGGCAGGCGCCGATAGCGGTCGACGTAATGGAGGAGAAATTCTGGTCGGAACAATAATTCGTGCTAAATATAGGTAGCGCGTGCGGCGTATTACGGTCGGCCGAGAAGAAGGATGGACACGGAGCACCGTGGATCGATACAGGAGACAGCGAGTACCGCGAAGAAGTGGAAGAGACGAGGAGGAAACGGGTTTTCGAGTTTCTTGCTCGACTCCCATCGTGGCCGACGTGGATGTGGCCGAGATGATGATGACGCCGAGCTTGAGGATAATGATGATGATGATGATGATGATGATGATGGCGATGGTTTCCTCGCGCACCACCGCGAATCCTCGAGGCGTCTATCGCGAATATATACTCGATATATATATACACGGTCTAGCCAATTACCATTCGTGGCCAAAGATAGATTAAGGCCTTCGTTATGTCCGTCTATATTTAAACTTCTATTTTTTGCCCGGTTTTAACCAACCGTGTCATTTACATATACCCGTAATAAGTAGATTTCGATGATATCGATGAGTTTCGAGCATCTTGAAATCGGGCTTGCGATTATTCGCTGTGTTGCTCGAAGGTAATATCGTAATGCCGAGTTGGGATAAGAGAACGTTTTGAAAATTGGCACGACGCGACGATCGTTAAACGACGATCGGGCGGTGGGGTTAACGACGTACCGGGCGATAAATCGGGGAACGGTTCGAGAACGGTTTAGAGAAGGTACGGAGAGGCGCCTCACTGTAACGGTGAAAATGAATGGCAGTGATGACGAGAAGTGGCGATTGGAACGAGCGTTCGACGGGTGCAGGCACGGAGGAGGGAGGAGGGGGAAGGGGACGAAAGGGAATCGAAAGACACGCGAGAGACCCCCGGGGAAAAGCGGAGACAGACGGTGATTATCTTATCGAATGACACCGCGTATCGATATAATTTTCAGACGCGGACTATAATTAGCGTAGAAGGATTATTATTAATATTATTCTTTTTTTTTTTTACATTTATATATATTTATAGGAAAAGAAAGGGGGAAAAGGAAAGAGGGGGAGAGATGGGAGGAGGAAGGAAAAAGCGAGCACGACGACGAAGCGGGTAGAGCGAGAAGGAAGAAGGAGGTTGTTGTAACGTCGCTTCGGGTCCGGGAATAGATGGTAAACTACATGGCTGGCACTGGTCCGGTTGGCGCGGTGCAGCGAGCAAAACGAGTAGCCCGCCAAGAAGGAAAAGGAAAAGGATGAGGAATTGGCGCCGGCGCTCCGCGTTTCTAAGCGGTCTCGACTCGCTTCTTGAAAATTAGCCGGACGCACGTGAAAATTGCCTGGCGGCGCGAGTCGAGCCGTTCGATTTACGCCGGCGACCCAGCTCTCGAGATTCGCTCCAGCCTCGCCAATTTCCAGATCCCGATTCTCGCGGAATTGCTACACCTTGTTAATTCTGATCTCTCTCGTGCCTGTCACCGTACATCCACGTAAACCGATCCACGCCTTCGTTTCGTCGGGATTCTTTTTCTTTTTTTTTTTTTTTAATTTAATCGTTTTTTAAACGTCGCTCGCGCGTTCTCTACCTCGATGCTTTATTCGACGATTTCATCGATAATTATTCTAAACTTGTAAATTGCGCGGTTTACTTTTCGATAAGATATATCGAGTCTTTTTTACGATCGATGAAACTCGAATTTTTTGAAATTTTTCTTTCTCTCTCTTTTTCTTTCTACCTATCAGATAACAGATTCGGTATTAGCACCGATTTGCATCCGCAAAAGTCTTTCGCAAGGTATTGCAAAAGTCAACGACCATAACGGTTAGGTTGCGATGCGACTGGTAAATAGAATCGTTTGCAATTTAAGCGCTCTAAAATCTGCTGTACGCACGTTTTCGTACAGTTACGCGTTGAATACTCATTGCAATTGTATCGAGAATTGCACCCGAACGTAGTCCATTTTTTTTCTCTCTCTCTCCATTTCTTTCGGCAAAGAAGAACACGACCGAATGTTATAAATAGAACAATTCCGATTTTTATTATTTTACTTTACGTATGTATACATCGTGCGTTTTAAAATTACGAATAACCTTCTTAATATCTCGCGTCCTCGTTAAACATCGTCTACTTCCTTATTTTATATAATTTATTTCCAAATTCGTTTTATCCGAGATTAAAAAAAAGAAAAAGGAGACGCGTGATAAAGAAAGAAGCGAAAGAGACGGAAGAGCGATTTTCGAAATACATCGTATGCATCGAGCCGAAAACGTCCTCCAACTTGCTCCTGTCTCAAGATCACGGCCGGTCACCATGTTTTATTTACGCGATCGTAAATATCGGCGTAATCCTTCGGAAGGTCGTAACGCCGCAAAATCACAATTACGTCTGGGTGTTGTTCACTAGTCGGCACGTTCGATGCCACGCATCTAGAATGGCGTCGGTAACCGCTTAAAATTCTGTCTTCTCTTTTTTCTCTCGAAAGGTTGAAGAATGCGTTGCATCCTCGCTACATGAATTATTAATGGAGATCTCACGCGACGATCGGCTCCCCGTTCCGTTGTTGGCCGGACGAGCTCGTTTCCAGAGCCGGTGGATAGTTACGGATTTGGATCGTCTTCGCGATTCTTCTTTCACCGTGATGACCAGACCAACCGACCGCACGTTTCTTTCGCGATTCGTGTGCGTGATACCAACGTGTCCGCAAAGATAATTCCACGGAAGGATCGGTTTTTGCTGTCACTCTTGTCACTTATTTCTCCGGCCGGCGGGGAGCCGGCGGAATGCTCATGTTCATGGAAGATTCGCGGAACAGGCGCCTGAAAAATCCGTGCTATTTCTAGTCGAGGCGAACATCCGCCACCGGTTCGCAAAAACCGTTCGGGGATTCGAGTCTTTCTTTTGCATCCTCCAAGAAACGGTTTCTTTCTACTCGTCTACGGATACCGTAAGCGTAATTGTGAAAATCGTTAGAAACAGTTTTTTCAATTGCATTCTAAATGAGAACTGTTAAAAATATTTTTCTCTCTAGAAACGTATCCAGTCTTTTTTCGAGCACTGTATATATCTCGTTTCCTCGCGATTCCATTCTTCTTCGTTCTCGAGTCCGAGAAATTTAATTCGTTTAAGTTTAGATTTAGAATTTCGAATAAAAAAATTCCAATTTCCGACTTGGGTGTACAAGTTGGGACGTTATATTGTAAAATTGAAATTCAATTTCGAACGTTCCATTTCAATTTGAAATAAAAATCCTGCTTTGAATCGTGCGATATGACTTTAAAAATACCGCCATTGCAATCTTCGTTTTAGCAATTGAACGCTGCGCGCGCAACTTTACCGGTGTCAAACAAATATGGCGTACGAACGTCATGCACATTGTCGCGACTTTTTTTTGTTCGACGAATCGAACAAACGATACGTTTGTTTCGTATATATTTCGTATATATATATACGTGCTCGAGCAATGTGTTCGCGATAACTTTTAGTTTGTTAATAGTACGTTGAACAAATTAGAGAAGACAGTACATTATTTTATAGTATGCGGTATGTATACACGTACAATCTTTACGAAGAAAATTGATATCGAAACGCTTATATCGTGAACAATAGCTAATTCAATAATAATTCGTAATATCTCTTAATCGTGCAAAGTATTATTAAGGATACGTTACAATTATCGTAACGTCGAATTAATTTCGAGAAGGAAAATTTCTAGTTTCATTTTGATACATGATAGTTACATTATCTCGAAAAGTAATCGTCTCATCGTTTCGAATCGCCAACATCTCGACGATACATCAAACGTTATTTCAGAATATGTGGAAAACTTTTCGAACGTTCTTCAGCCACTCGTCTTGGGAAATCATCGATCGTTCGTCGAGCTGAGAGAAATGAATTTTTTTGCAGAAAATGACGGATATAAACAACAAGAGTGAGTAATACGATTTTCAATATAGAATAAAAGTGTGCATAAAAGTGTAATCAAGTGATTCCGAAAATCTAAAAATCGTCATGCTCGAATGCTTGATGTGTACGTTTGTTCGTTCGTTCGTTTATTCGTTCGTTTATTCGTTCGTTCGTTGGTTCGTTCGTTCGTTCGTCTTTCTCTCTCGTAAACGAGGATAGGACAAATGATGTAAATTTAATGATCCATGCATTCCTTCAAGGTTTTCAAACTCTAAGTAAAGAAAGTGTCGAAAGACAAAGTAACGACTTGAAACATATGTATAAATAACATTTCTATCACAGACGTACAGTTACATGTTGTCAGGCAATCGTTTGAAGGTTATGCATGACACATGATTCAATTTCGATTAAATAACGGTTTCAGCATGCAAATACCACGTTGCTTAACATACAATGGATCCATACGAATTACTTATTAAGGACTAATTGTAATTCCTCGGGGAATGCCGAAAATCTCCATTTTGGAAAGGATTCGCGTATTTCTGTCGTTATTAAATCGTCCTTGTTACCATAAAAAGCGCTTAATTGCGTAGGAAGTGGCATGTGTGTTAATTGGTTAATACGTCCTCGAAGTTGGCAGGGGAGGGATTCGAATCGAATATTTACGCTTATTTTACGAATTATTAATTCATTCAAATTGAAAATTACGATTCGTCGTTAAATTTTTGAATCTTGTTTGACGATAAAAAATATAGATGCAAATCGATCAAGACGTTAAAAAAAACGGATTTGAATAGAAAGAAGAGATATCGATTTTTTTCGTTGTTACGGAAAAGAAAAAGTTACTTTTTCGTTTTACTCGCGTAAATAATTCAACTTTATGATTCGACGAAACGAGAGTGTATTTAAAGATCGAATAAAAGAGAATAAAAGTGGTCTAGGATAAAATGTATAACTCACTGACCAACATCTACGATGTGCTGAAGCGTGGGGAATCGTCTCTTAACGCGCAACGAAATCCTTTGCAGCGTAATGACGTACGCGAGTACCGCGTACCTCACGATGTTTCTCCTCATCAGTCTGCCTCTTTCGTCCTGCAATGTGAAAATATTTTAAAATTATTTGCAACTGTCCGCAGTCGTCGTGAACGAAAATCGCGCACGGTGAATCGCAGTGTGCGCGCAGAGGGAAAGGTAGGGGAGAAACGGAAGACGAAGGCGGCGGTATCGAAGCTTCTCTAAAAAAGGACGGGTAAAAGGACGAACGTTTTCTTTCGTTTCCCGTCCCGCCACGTCTCCCCCCAAGGTCATCGAACAGCATTCTATTACGCGGATAATGGAATATTTATAAGCAGCGATCAAACGAATAAGCACGGAGAATGAAAGGAAATCGGTATCATCGATACGTGTTCGATACAAAATTCGTTTCCGAGGCCGCACACGAATGCCGGACACGTTTCCCATGTCTCTGTACACACTTTCCCCTTGTTCTTTTGGCCCGTGATCGCGAATCGGTGGGTCGGTTTCCAACCGATTCCAATATATCGATCGAGAGAAAAACCCAGGGTGGCGCCTGCCGGCTATTTTTCCTTTCGTTTTCTGGCAAACGACGCGCGCGCATTTTGTAATCGCGCGCGCGTGGCCGTTTTGTAATCAAACGTCGATCACGCGTCGTCGGTAAACGATCGCGCACGCTCGGCGGAATGTCAATTTAGTCGGAAATCGTAGGCGCACGGTTCCCGAAAAATTTCCACGCGCGATAAACAATCGGCTCGTTCTAATGGAAAAAAAATGTAAAAAAACCGACCGGCCGTCTTTTCCGCCGCATCGTCGATCGTCGAAACGAGCGGTATATAATCGTGTCGGTAATCGTTAATTGAATCGTTACGTATGTGGAACACGACGAGATTCGGATGAAGCGTTTTGTGGATCGAGGCACGTCTCGTCCGCTCGATATAATGCGCGCAACGATCGAAGAAAGTTTGTCGAAACTAAAATTTTCGTCCGGCTAATAACACGTGGACGGTGAACGGCGTACGTACGTACATACGTACGTACGGCGCAGGCCACGTGCTGATTTAGAACGAACCCGTTGCGATCTGCACGAAGAAAGTTGGCGAAGCCGAGCCGTGCGATCCGCCCAAACCCGCTAGAGAACGCGATTTACTTCTCCATTATAATTAAACCCGCGCCTACCTCTCGTCTTCTCTCTACGTCGCGTTTTCGACATCGCTACCTTCGTTTCCACTTTTCGACGATCGAATTACTCTTTCCTCGCTCGACCGTTGCTGCAATTACGAAATACGTATATCGCAAATATAAACACGTCGATTGTTATATCGCGAGCGGTTAAGAAATTTATTTTTTTGCGTTACATTCGTTTTCAAAGTTTCTTTTCTCGCTACTTACAAAAAACGAATGTGAAAAAGAATGGGCTTACGTTGCGTTCCGTAATATCTCTCTCTCTCTCTTAACGACTCACAATTATACGTTAATTAGCTTCGTATAGATTCTTGCCCGGAGCGATGCCACGTTATCAATCTCTCTAGTTATTTGAAACTCGCGCACAACAATCTCAAAGGTTAATCCGATTGAGTTCTAAACGAGCTCCTCGAATTTTTTTTTTCTTTTTTTTTTTTTTACCTTGGTCGATCGATCTTCTCTCGGTTGAAATTGAAACGAGTAACGGTAAACAAAGACGGTAAAAGCTCCTCGTAGCTTTGCTCGAGGGATCTCGTTTCTCCCGGTGGCTCTCTGGCAACGAACCGAGCCGAAACCTTTTTCTCCCCCTCGACGGGTTTCAAAAGAGCGGAACGTCCCTTCTTCCTCGGAATTCCGCGACTCGTCGCGCGTGTAAAAATGCACGGGTTGAAAAGGATCCTCCCCACGGGGAGGGAAGAAGAAGGTGGGAGTCGAGGCATCCTTCTCGCCTCGGGACCTGAATTCCAATTAGATTTCAATGAAAGGCAGAAGCTCGTGCTGCCCTGCTCATTCACAAATCCGATACTTTGCGTGTCGCGCACATACGCGAGGAAAACTACCGTTTCGTATGCAGCTTCCATTGTTCCACGGATCTCGGGCGAAAATCACGCGGTTTCTCGAATATAAATTGGTTTCCATCGATATCGATATCGAGGGGAAAACATCGCACGAGGAAGCGATTGATACAATACGGAAAACTCGTATCCAGTAGCAAGTTTCCAGCCGGATTCCATGCGCGCGAAACTTCACGGAGGGACGATCGAAGAAGAGTAACAAGGACGGACGTAACACTGTTGATCGCAAAGTGCGCGTAGGTTCGTCCTTCTTTCTTGCTACGATATGAACGTCGCACTTTCACTTCGTCGTTGTGTCATTGACCAACCAACGGTTGGAAGATCGTTCCCCGACGAATTCGAAACTCGTCTCCGATCGAACTGGCCGATCGCATCGATCCTCGAGAATCGTGACCGATCCTGTCGATTTTCGTTAAATTAATCGGTCGAAAAAAAACGCGTTAAATTTTTTCATAAAATATATGTATATGTGGAATTGTTGGAAAGATTCGCGATAGTCGGTTCGCTGGTTTAATTAGATAAGGTGATGAAGTAATACGCGACGGACGTGTACGAAAGTAGTAAAGTGGAGTTGGTTCGTAACTTTCGTTATCGGTAGTATAGAGCAGGCGATCAGAGAAAGTAACGATAATGGGCGACAATTTCACGCGCTCGTACACGTGTGCCAGAGAAGTTGGAATCGCGTGCCAAGGGTCGGTCGAACAACCTCTCGAGAAACCGAGTCTATCCGAGTCTCCGATCATCCGTTAGACCCTCATCAAGAGGAAGAAGAAGAAAAAGAAGAAGAGGAGGAGGAGGAGGACAAAGAAGAGAAGGAAGAAAAAGAAGAAGAAGAAGAAGATTCGCTCGACTGCCAATTATGGGATGATCATTCCGCGCATTTTTTTCGCTTCTAGGTGTGGCGTGACTCCGAGAGCTGGCACCTACTTAGGTTAACGACATCGAAACGTGTCACGGCAATTCATTAGCGTAATGAGACAAACGCAACGATCGCTGGTATCCGTGCAAGGCTGCGTGCGCGTTTATCGCGTTTCTTTCGACTCGTCTCTCGGCTACTGGAAACTCCGTTCCTTCCAGTTAAATTCCCTTCCCAGTAATAGTTGTTTATTCCATTCCGCATCGCCGATTTGTCGACAAAGCGGCGAGAATCAGATCTCACTTTCGTATACTTACGTTACCAGGTATGGCCGCGCTGATAAAAAGGGCCAGGTTGTCGGGCCAGGGTAGCAGCTTGTATTGTTCCCACCATCGCTTCACCACCAGGCTCACGTAAAATCCCAACACGAACGACATCGGTATCGATTCGCTAGAATTGCCGAAGTAGTATCGGATCTTTTCGAAGATTCTGCAACAGACACAATCGGCGGACACTCTTATCGCGTGTATGTCAGCTCAGGGATCCAAATCTGAGATTCATTTCAGGAAGGAGGGGGGAGCGATCGAGGGGAGGGAGGGCGGCCGTTTGCGAATCGCGTTCAAATATTTGTTTAGCGCGTGGTGGAATTCTCGCGCCGCCTCTCCAACAAGTGGAGCAAGGTTGAGGTGATACCTACGTCGTCGCTCGGCCAGATACTACCACTACCACGTACCACCACCGGCAACTCCGCGCCTGGTAAATGGGAATTTCCATCGAAATTTCGCAACTGCTCGCGAAAATTTGCTAGCGGTACGGGCGACCGTGCGAGAAGCGGCCAGATCTCCGACCGATTCGACGGATCCTACGCTCTTTCAGAGCGTTCCACTTTTGCGCGCAACTGTTATATTTAGCCTCGCGTCGAACAAACGTGCGCGTCTATCGCGAAATATGATTAGAGTCGTGTTATAGCGCGCTAAATAAGCTAAAAGAAACTCGAAGAATTTAACGGATTAACACGCATGGATACGCGTATTTAAGATACGCGCAATTAGAGGAGGATCTTAAGGTTAACGCACCTTTGTTTACTCGATTTACCGCTTTGATTTTGTTTGTGCTTTAAACATAATAGTAGAAGACGACGAAGGTGAATATCGTATAATTCATCGATTTATTGGGTCGAGTTGCGCGTAAATTCTTTCTTTTCGTTGAAAAAAAAAAAAATGAAAGTATCTTTTAAAATGATTATTCATTTACTTGCTACTCTTCCAATTTTTACTCGAAAGTCTCTTTCTCATAGGTAAAAAAAATAGGCCGAAAAAAAAAACTTTTATTTTATTTTTTCACAAAGGAGGGAAAAAGAATAATAGTGAGAATCCGGATGAGCGGATATTAGAAATTCTATGAAAAGATTAAAAATTTACGGTTGGAGATATACGTTTACGGTTCCGAGTATACGATCGAGCAAGTTTTTATATTCCCATCCGATCGGGCTCTTCCTATGACGGTCGGGGAGGCCCGTCCAGTCCCCTAACCTGAACCGGCCCTACGGAGCTTCTAAATTTAGACCGTGCGAATCGAAGCGGCCCAAAGGAGGGGGGAGGGGCCCCGTTTTAACGTCGGCCAACCATCGGGATCTTCTCTCCTTTTTCTTCCTTTTCTTATCTCCTCTCGCGTAAATAACAGGTTACATTTTTATGCGTCTTTTAATGCCTACCCTGGACGAGTCCCGCCACATTCCGCGGGGTATTATACAAAATTCGCGCTTTGTACGGGAGAAACAATTTTATATACGATATCCACCGATTTAACCGTGTATAACCGAATATATCTAAAACAGACGCGTATAAATGTCGCTTCTTACGATCCTTCGTTTCGACGATTTTTCTTTTTTTTTTCGATCGTTGGACAATCGTTGTTGTGAAAAATCCTGATTTTCGAATGGGATCCTCCGTTCCGGATAAATCGATCGATCGAAGGCGAGTCGTAATTAAACAAATTCGGTTTTATCGGCGGCGATTAATGGCCCCGTTTGTATTGGTGCGGCCAACATTCGCGGAGAGCTTATCTGGTGGTCGTCGTAAAAGCTTCGTGTAAAAGGGTAACGACGAATCGCGAAACGCGATGATAAAAGGAAAAGAAAGGAAGAAGGAGAGAGAGAGAGAGAAAGAGAGAGAGAGAGGTTTCAACGTATTCGTGCGCGGGACAAAAGAGACGATATAATGCTGATAAAAGGGAGGTGGGAAGGGGAGGGGGGGAGCGGGATTGGGGGGCTCGTCGTAAATTTGCCGATATTATAACCGATGAAATATAATCCCGGTCATGGTATAGAAAGCTTTTGTTGCTCGACCAAGGTCGATGTCGCAAAGTTCGCAGTTACGGCAGCTGATACCTCACCATCCGTTCCTTCGCGAGATAAAACCGCGAATGGAGAAAGATATTTTTATTCTCCTTGCGGCTCGAAAAGATGCCGTTTACGTAATCTAATAAAAAAAATTCTCAACGAAGCGCGACTTTCCTTCATCGATTCGCGAGGAAAAAGGAAATCCCGAGAAATGAAAAGATTCGAGCTTAATCGAGCCTTCGCTTTTCAAACTTTCTCGAACGAAATTCGATCGGTATTTCTTTCTTAAGTTATCGTTATTATACGTTGTATCATACGAACGAGAACAAACTATCATTCCATTTCGTATCTCTCGAGCGAAGATTTGTGCAAAAATTGTAAATTGTAAATTTGTAAATTTACGTTCCCTTACGTCAAATTATCGTCAACCTTCACGGAGGGAAACTTTACGGCGAGAAGATATTCAAATGAACTATTCATGTACTCACACCCGCTGCTGCTCGTTCAACGCATATCGATACGTGAAATTGATGACGTAGTAGACGAACAGGTAGGCCAACAATTCTCGCCAGATTAGCTTGTAAACGGATCCCCTCCATCTGTGAAAAAGAAAAAAAGAAAAACATTCGTATTATTTACCGTCGTACAATTTTTCGTGAATATCGAGTTTATTTATTTTTCAGCATTTATTTAAAAAATAAATGATCGACCTGTTTAAACGATGTCGATGACGACGTTCGATGTATAAAATTCGGTAAACGAATAAAACGTTTTCTCTTTCCGATGATGAGTGCAATTATCGATCGATCGTCGCCTTTTGGAAATTGGAATCGCGGAAAATGGACGGTGAAGTGACTTATAATATTCGGCAACTGTTGAATCCTACGGTGAGAAATGTGTGTCAGGGTTAGAGCGATTTTACGAGTTTCGAGTACATTGAATTCGCAATTATATTTTCGTGTTGAAACGCTTCATCGTGTATATACCCCGAGTGGCACACATTGCACAGTGCACGATTTCGAAGGATTCATTGTTATTCGCAAGTTTTATAGAGTCATTAAACGTTGCCGGGAACGTGGTCGGTAGAGAAGATATATAATTGCGGCGGGCACGTTGAAATGATCGAAGGACGATGAATACCGAAGGTTTCGTCAATACCAATCGCGAAGCGACAATGACTTTAAATTCAAATCCCGCAGCTGTAGATAGCGCGATGGAACGTAGTGCAAACGAGGCCAAAGTGAAAACCCGTGAATTATCGACGGCCGTCGTCCTATCCGTTCGTATCCATACGCGTTCTCGGCCGACACGCGCTGGTAAATAAACGTTGCTTCTAGCTATATTACGAGCGTATCGTGCGAAAATCCGCGTGCATCGTACGCGTTTTGTCGAAAGTGTGCACGATTGTTGCATTCGATTGCGCGAAACGGTGGAAGGAAATCCTATTATAAATCGTATTTGCATTTCACAAAGGAAATTATAGTTTATTGGCATTGAAACGGAGAGAAAGAAAGCCACCGCGTAAAAACCACCTCGGATATCCGGTGCATTGAAAGTATCTCGTCCAACTGTATTCGCAAGGCCGTAACGAGCGGGGTAACGTTCGATCCTCCTCCTTGTTTTCTATAACCTTTAAGAGGATCCACGCCAACCGCTTTTCCTTCCAGAGATCTTCTTCTCGTTACAAATTCTCGTTACGTCGATCAACGATTCTTTTAAAGCACGAAATTTGTCCCGTGTCACGAAATTCGGATGTATTTCCATCAATGACGACCGAATGTTCGATCGTCGCTCCATCGTCGTTTTTCAGAAATTTCAAAATGGGCGAGACGAGAGGAAAAGAAAAATGTTATTGGAAATGAGTGAAAGTATAGCGGTACATTTTATATTCCAGCATGAATACGTCGAATTCTCAAACGCGTTTCGAAACTCGATAAACAATACGGCCCGTCGTTGCCCGTCCGAGATTCTGAAAGATATTGGACGGGCGGCGAAATCGTTGCGCAATCATGCTCACGCCAAGTTGGCCGCGGGACGATAATGATAGATGATAAAAATCGCGACGTCTATGAATATATCGCTTTATTTGCGTGTCAGTGGGTCATGGTGGAGAGAAGCATTGTCCCACACGATTGGTACGATGCGCGGCCCCAACACGCCCGTCACGAACCCCCACGTGTACAAATGCGCGCTACGCGATACTTCTACGCCTTCTCCGACCCATTCATCGATCCACTCGCCGTGTTATTCCTCCACCATTATCACCAACGCGAAATATTCCGTTCGCGTGCAAAGTCGAACGACAAAAAACGATCAAAGATCGCGTCGCGTAATTCGAAACGTAAGTTTGAACGGAGCTCGTTTCAATTACGCGATTCGAGAATGTACGAATAAATTAATGCAGAATTAATTAGGTCCGTTGAAAATGATCCATCGATGGAAAGATAGATTTCGTTTCCGGCGTATTCGAGAAGATTCAAACGATTGATTTATGAAATACTTAAACACGTAGAAGGATGAGTGTAATTAAATGGACGAGCCAACGGCGCTGCATATTTAATCGCATCTTCCAAGATAATGTTTTGTGCATTGCGTCACCGTCCACTCGGTGATTTACATGAATTTGTACGTCGAATCGCGGAGATCTCGTCGGCCAACAATACGTTACGAGGTACTTGCGAACTTCTCTCCGTCTGAAAAGATATTTTCCTGTCCGACCGATTCGCATAATTCTCGACGAGTCGAGTAACGAGTTGGAGAGAAAAAAAAAAAAAAAAGAGAGAAAAAAAGAAACCGCAAGCGTATTTACTTTGCATTCGTTGCAGCTAAATTCGAAACGATTTCGAACTGGCCTTTTCTCGAAAGATGGATCCAAGAATCACTGTATCGATTATCGATTATTACTCGATTCGCGAATTTTTTCACGAGATGGAAGCGAAGAAGACGTCGTCGTACGTAAAGCTTCGAATCGAGCAGTTTAACGACGCGTGGACGAGCGAAGCGCGTGCTCTTCGAATTGGTTGGGTGAATGGGGCGAAGACTACGTTACAGTCGGCCAGATGTCGAGCATTAAGATGATTGTAACGCGATAACGGTGATTTACCGTGGCGCACCGTGATCGTTTCCTTTTTTAGTCCTTCCTTTCTCTCCCGTGTTCTCGTTTCGCGGTTTCCGACGAAATCGAAACGCGAAATCTCGCGTCGCCTCGCTTTCCACTTGGAAAATTGAAAATTCGATTGGAACGTGCGAATCTTCGCTTCGTGGATTCGATGTGCCAACTTTCTTCGTATTCGCAACGCTTGCGTAATCTAACCGTTTACGATATAGAAATTTCGAGCGATAATTGATCCTCTCCCCGTCTCTCTCTCTCTCTCTCTCTCGCTTTCTCGAGAGAATGACGCGAATTTTTCTTCAGCCGGAAAGAAAATTCGTCGATTGAAATCCACGATTATTTTTCAACCGCGGAGGAGACGCGTAGGAAGTGGCCGGCGCGCTTGTAACCGCTTTCGTATCACCGCGGAATGTTAAATATTGGTGAAACGTGAGTCACAGGCCGCGTTAACTAGCCGAACGATACTCCACCTTCGGCCGCCGGCCGAGTCGATTATTTATCGCGTCCACGCTTGTCCGCGGTGTGTCCGCGTTTTCGCGAAACCATTCCGGAACAATGTCGATCCCGGACTCGTTGCGGCGGTCGTTGCTTTCCCTCCCCTCCCCCCGATGCAACAGCCCACCCACTCGCCTGCCTTCCCGCCTGCCTGCCGGCAATAAACTTTCGTTAATTTACACGCTCGGTATTATGCAAATTTCCCGGCGAGAAACAAGCGGCGCGCGCGCACGCGTTAACGGGCGGCGAAACCAGCTTACGCTCGCTTGCGCAGTGCGGCATAAACGCGGCCGGGTTACGAAATAATTACACGTGGAGCATCGTTTTACGAAACTCGACCAGGAAAACGTTGCTTCCCTCTCCTCGCGATTTTTTCACGACGACCGATTTTACTCTCTCGCATATATCGATCCGTTTCAAAGGAGTGTATATAAGAATGGAGGGAAGCGGAATCGGATTATGGATCGTCTCGTGGTCGATTCGGAGACGGTGGGATGCCGGTCACGCGCGAGGTCGCGTGTTCCAGCACGCGGAAAGCGCGTTAAACGGGGACGAGGAAGGGCGAGGAAGGAACGGACGAGTTGCAGAGGAGGGAAATAAGGAGCTCGATATCCGCGCTTGATCCTGCAAAGTAACGGTCAAGGTCCATCCTTTTATCGTTTTCGTCGCATCTTCCAGCGATTCGTTTCCAACCCGATCCTTCCAGATTCTTATTTGTCTTATTCAATCGTATATTAATACGCTCTTAAGCGCGTTACATCATTCTTATTTACCGAAGAGACGTCGGCCGGCCGGCCGGCAGGTCGTCACGATACGAAATCGAGAAGCGGAAGTGAAAATATAATCGCGACGCGGATCCGACCGAAAACATGGCGGTGCCGACGAATATGGCGGTTTCATCCGTTCCCTCGTCGCCGATTCTTCTTTTACCAACGCTGCTGAATTATTTATGAAAGACCGCGAGAACTATTCTTATTGTTAGATCCTTCCCGAGGATGGATTCGAAGAAGCTGAGATAATATATCTTTACAATAATATATCTCTGTCCTTCTCCTTTGAATTCTTCGTGTCGAGCGAAAGGTAGAAAACGCTTTCGAAAATTTTACGGCGATAAAAAAAAAAAGGAAAAAAAAAATCGGCGTTCTTCTCGCGCTGATAATTTTCTTAAAGAGACGTTGTCCTTCTCCCGTACGAAGGAAATTTTTCTCGAAATCGGCGAATTATCCCATCCGTATTCTGGAAAGAGAACGCGATACGAGTAAAAAGGGTTGGTGCAATGGCCGTGGTTGATTGAAACGGGCATTGCTCTGCTGATAAATGCTCGGAAAAACGAATCGAACCGCGTCTCTTTATCCTCGCGATCGCGTATAATTGGTTCCGAGAAAGGAATCGTTCGTCTCTCATCGAGGGGGATAAAAATGTTACGCAAACTGGAGAGAAAAAAGCGTTGGAGAATCCTTGCATAATTAGTCGTTTCGAAAAGTTTGTACAAGGTACTTGGAATCGTCCAAATTATGCTTTACGACAATCCCCATCCTGTTCGCGCGACGTTGAATAATAGTTTTAGATCGAATTATGCTAATATTAGTCTCGTTAAAACGAGCATTACGAATCCTGATCCTTTTGTTCTGTCGGCCAAAGTACGTTTAACCGTTTCTATATAAACGCTTCTTTCCTAAGAACCTGGCAAGTTTCTAGTCTCGAGATAAAAGGAAAAAAAAAAAAAAAGGAAAAAAAAGAACGTAGAGAAAACGAATCTCTCGAGACGTACGCGTTGGATAAATATACAACAAGTTTTTCGTTATTTCGTTTCAAACTCTGATCGAACGAGTGCGACAATTTAATACAATATTTTTCGAAAATCGATCTCATCTGCCAATCTCTCGACACGTTAAAAATTCGGAAAGAAGGAGAAAAAAATATTGGAACGTATTTTTTGGCAATATCGAGGAAGGTTTGAAATCTTCGAAGCTCGATTCGACCAATCCCCGGGGCGCTATCTTTTTCGAGACATCTCGAGAGTGATTTATGAATCGTTGAAATCGCGGCTCAAACGCGTGATTTACGAGTTCCCATCATCGATGACCGCTTCAGAGAAATATCGAATATTATATTCGAAGCCCAAACTCGAATGCCAGGCTACTTACTCGAAAGTTTGTGCGAAAACGAGTCTCGAAGACGAATATATTTCACGTGCGTAGCGCTATCTGTCTTCATTTAGACTTTGGGGAAGTCCATTCTTCGTAGAAATCTTGCTCCATGAAAATTATCATATTTGGATATATATGAAATGGATGGAGATGACGACCCAAAAAAAAACAAATGTAGAAAATGATTCAACATCTTGTAACAGGAAGAGAGCTTATCCGCCCACGAATCGACGTTCTCGTGAACGAATAAGCATTGTTACGAAAGCGAAAACGCGTTAAACACACGTTCGAGGAGATGATACGGATGTAAAACTAGCGATGCTATAACCGATATTTCGATCTTTATAACGCAACTATAGCTTCGCATTTGTATCTACGAGCGCTTTGTCGACTTGTATCCGTGATGCAATTCAATTGGACGAGTCAGTTGAAACGAGACGGATTATACGATTGGAAATTTGATCGTAGAATTGACAAAAGAAAAATTGCGTTCTTATCATAAAAAAAGAATAAAGCAAGTATTACAGTTGCGTTGGTATCGTGGCGGAGATATTTGATCTTGGATTATACACGTTGCTTCACATCACGTATCGAAGCTCGCAACACGAATGGCGCCATCCTCCTCCTGGCGTGAGAATGTATCTTTCGCAGTTACGAGTAAATAGATTTTGAAACGTGTTTAATTAGAGAGAATAATTCGATCGAAAATTTAAGATCCGAAATAAAAAGATAACGAATAATGATCGATCGTTTTCCATTGTGCGCATAGCGATATCTGAATACAATGCGTATCGATGCTATCATCGTTCGAGATCATCGCGAAATATACGTTGTTACAATCGTACGATGATGAGATCGTAAAGGGGAAAGAAGAGAAAAAGGGAAAAAATCATCGATCCATAGTAATTTTCTCTGTTGCCGTTAGAAGACACTTGCCGCCACAGTCCCATAAAAGCAATTGCGGAAGTACGCCGTACGGTCAGTTTACATAAGCGCGGTGGGCGATTAGCATCGACTGTTCGGTTGCTAATTAATCGGTATTGTAAAAAACGTGGATTCGACTGTTGAAAATTACGTTACGTTACAAGGCCTTCCTTCCCGTCGCTTGGGAATTTCGCGAGAAACCATCCCATTGTTTGTATTGCTAATGAGTTTATACGCCATACTCTCGGCCCAACTCTTGGTCGATCACAAAGGTAAATCAAACTACCACGACCGTAAGATAGAGATATATACACGAAGAGAACGATTCCGTGGATTGTGATTTACAATGCGTTTAAAGTGACGCTAGATAAGAGAACGAAGATGTGTTCAAGGATAAGCCATTCGTCCATTCCAGACAATTCGAAGAATTCTCGAAAGCAAATTGATCGGTCTTTTAAACGATTGTTGACCATTGTGTCCAAACCGCATTAAGAATTTTTTTTTTTTTTTTTTTTCGAGAATTCATCGCGATAAAGTCTTCTCGTTCGACAGGTACGTTACGTTTTCTATTCTCGACAATGTCAAGAGGAATGTAGTTTTTTCTTTCTTTCTTTCTCTCTAAGGAGACATTAACAGATTGTTGTTTTTTTTTTTTTCTTACGTTCGTCAGGATGGAATGACACATTCCCTTGTCGTACTTCAGACCATGAAAATAATTAAGCCGCGTGGCATATAGGCTGTGTGGAGTTTAGATGAGCGTTATACATACCGATGAGCTTGATTGACAGTGACACAGTTACGGCTAACCTTGTATCTCGAACCGAGGTGCGAGAAATGCGTGGAAGGTACACGCGGCTATCGCGTGTGTCACCTGCCTTTGCTTGCTTTGAGCGCGCGCTCAACGTTTTCGTGTCAAAGATCTGAATGATTTCTTTACTTACACTGTTCGAGAGAGAGAGAGAGAGAGAGAAAATAACGCTCGAGTCGGAACGTTGAATTTAATAGGACAGCAATTTCGACGATCGATCGATCGAAAACTATCGTACGAATTTGTTTTGGTTATTGATGAGCGTTCTCGTTGTTCGAGGACCTTCCTGTTTATTTCGAGGAAACGTATAGAATCGTATAAATACCGCAAGGCCAATTCTGGGATCCGATCAAACCGTTCCTCGATGTATTCATGGCTTGACTCACGAATTCATCGTTCCATTTCATTATCGATTATCGGCTCGCGAATTGACGAATGTTGCGAATGTTTCAGCATGTTTTTTCCTTAATCGTCGCATTACTTATTCCTACACGTGTGATTAAAAATAGATACAAAGAATGTTTTTTTCTCGAGAGAGAGAGAGAAAGAGAATAAAACGCTTGCGAAAATTACTATGTTTATATACCTCGCATAACGGAGATAATGGACGCGTGTGTTTCGATAGACGTATGTTCAGAAAAAGTTTCTCCTCCTCGACTTTTCCTACGACTTCTTTCGCCGTTCTCGAAATGGCTTCGACGTATCGATCGATATCGAACGCTTCTCCTTCGTCTTTCGGCAAAGAGAATCGTCATCAAGGCGAGGAATCGTAATCGATCGGTCTCGCTCTAGGCAAGATAATACCAATGCGGGCGACAAGGACGCGAGGCAACGAAACGTTGCATAACTAACTCCGGTCACGCTTCACGGAGTGATGCTCCTCCTCGCTCGCGTCCTCACAAAAATCTCTCGGCCGCTTCCTTCGACATCCGTGCTTCCGTGGACGCGTAATCGAAGGGATGGACTTCCTTCCTCGCCTTCTAATCTATAACTCCGAGCTTTTTAACAACGAAACACTTGCAACAAATTTTATTAACTTATATTCGTAACGATAACGAAACGATTTGCGATCTATACGTTCAAACAAATATTTTTATTTAAATAATATTTCTAGAAAGAGATAAGAAGTAGATATTATCGAAGAGGGATATTTATATTTATACAAATCCTTGAGGAGACGTTATAGAATCTTTTGAAATATGGAGGCCGAGCGAAATGATTTTGCACATTTCCACGAAACGTATAATCGGATCCATGAGAAAACGCGCGGATGTTGATAACATTCAAGCGGCGAGAAAGGGAGAGAGAGAGAGAGAGAGAGAGAAGAAGAACGAAGGAACGGCCAGACTCCGGTCACGGTGCGCGCTCGGGGATGGCTCCACATTTTAATTAGTAAACGAGCAGAACGGAATGCCCGTCACACGTCTGTCTGCCGGTCAAACGATTATACCTCGCCATTCCACCCATTGCAAACGAGTCGTTCGTCCCTGTATCGTGTCGTTTAACCGTCGTAGTCGTCGTAGTCGTCGTCGTCGCGTACGCGCACTCTTCTTCTACGATCAAGGACCAGTGGAAACTTTTCAAGTGCCTTCGCGGAAGAGAAAACGAGTTCCTGTGGTTGCGTCCGAAAAATTCTCTCTTCTCGATTCGATTTAAAAAACGAAGACAAGCTCTCTCAATTCGCAACGAAAGGAATCGAAAAATTCATCGAATCATAATTGATCGACATTAGAGATCATTTTTTTTCCTTCTTGTTTAGAAAGAAAGATCGCGCACGTAATCCTTTCGCGGTGGATCACGTAGAACAGTTTTTTACGCGAGACTTTGAAATTATCTTCGCTCCTCTCGCGTGCCGTTACAGAATTAATCTTATCTTGCACGAATTCTCAAAAAACGTAGAAAGAAGAATAATTTCTTTCTTTATGAAAATTGACTGTAAGAAAAATGAAAAATAGTTAACAAGTACTTGATTGAAAAATCGAGGAGAATTAAATAATAAAAATGAGAAGCAGGGAGGAGGAGGGAGAGAGATTTCAGAAGGATTAAACGCGGGAGACACTGGGTCAGCTCGGGTTTCTAGGCAGTTGGATAGCGACGTCGCGTCCCCACGGCGAGTGCAGGCGTGCGCGCGCGGGCGCGTTCACGCATGTGGCCCAACACGCATGCGGCGCGAATAGGGACGCGCGCGCACGCGCTTAGTACCCGCTGCAGTCCGCGGAAGACAAGAGAGGTGAACGAAATGTGTGTCATACGGTGGAAGCGCGTGTGTGCGGGGCGCGCGTATCGGTCTCCGTCTCATTGTCATTCGGCGTAGTGCGAATGCAACAACGTTCGTGCGGTGAACAGCGACGCAGCCCCGTGAAAGAAACGAAGACAGGCGAGAGGCAGCGAGTTAAATTCGCGAGGAGAGGCTTGTACAAACTCGGCGCAAGTTGACACGACACGACACGACAGCGCCGTGTATCCGTCGTCGTCGCGACACACGCGCGATCGCCATCCTTCTCCAATTTCAGCAGACGACGGTCTAGTTGTTCGACTCGAACCAACAAACTTTGCCCTCTCCTCCGTCCACGCTTTCGATACATCTCTCTCTCTCTCGAACCGTATCCTCCCTCTTCCTGTATCGAATAGAACGATTTTGACTCGATGTTTGATTCGTCGAAACGACGGATTGCCTCTCCGTTCACTCGCCTCGTGTTATCGCCGAGCGTGAAATCGGATGTAACGCTACGCGGTAATGCTTTCGGGCAGCGTACGATGTTGCATCGTGTACATATGTATATGTATATACATATATATTGATTTCACTCGGTTAGAAATTGTATTTGCGAGCGAGACGGCGTAGATACGGAAGGACGGGGAATAGCGCGGCGAGAACACGAGGAATGCGGCGAGTCGGTTGAAAAGTCGATCGGCGGATTTCACTTTTTCGCGAGTTTGAAGAACGAGGATCCCGCCGAGGATCCCCCGATCGCATTGTGAAAAGCGTTTGTTGCTTTCACGCGTGCGATTCGCTGCCGCGGTTGTTCCGTTCACGCGGCGGGCCCGTTTCGCGCGCGTGATCGGCGCAACGGTTACGCGTGGCAGCTAGGAAGCGGATTCTAAGCCGAGCGAGCGGCTACAAAAACATGGCGCTAAAATGAACGATCGGGAATGAAACGAACGGGCGCTCTCGCTTCGATCCGTTTCGTACGTGGCGAGTACACGCGAGCCGAATAACGTTTCCAACCGTCAATCAGGAATCGACTTAACGACCGCGCTTCTCCAACTCCTCCCCCTCCTCCTCCTCCTCCCCTCCCTCTTCCCTTCCCCTCCCCGAGGCATATCTCCTCGACAGGCCGGAGAACGCGTACACGGCCGTTGATTGCTATTCCGATGGAAAATTAGCCGCGATTTTCTCTCTATTCCTGGCCTGTGCGCTGATCCGATATTTATAGATGCGTTTCTGGACTCTCTCGGATATTTATAGATCCGCGATCGTCGTGTTCTCTTTGTCTGGCGACGAGGTTGGATAGGAAAGCTGATATGGACCGTTCCGGAAGACTTGCACGAGAAAAAGGACGCTTGCGTTGCGTGCCGGTTGCATCTAAGCCGCATGAAACGCTCCGATATCGAGAATCGCGTATCTCGCGATTGAAAAATTCCTTCCTCGCCTCGATTACTACTACCGCGTACTCTATTCTTTTATCTTTTGTCTCGTTTTTTTTATCCACCCAGCGATCCCGTTGCTCCACGGAAAGGAACGGATCCTCCCTCTTCTCTTCCTAATCTTCGAAATACTAAGAAATGTGTATTTATTCGAAAAATTGTGTGCCATGGAATCTAATCGCACGGCACGGTTGGAAACCGGGCTCGAATCGAAGGAAACGAGTCGAGGGAGCGGAATGGTTGTCGCGGGTTGCCAATTTTTCGAATCGAGCGCCGTGTACAATTTATATCGGATCCAGCTCGGAGGATATCGAAGGATATTGTCGCGCGTGCTATCACAAAAGCGTTTTCTATTTGTGGAAGTTGTTGGTTATTTATAGATACGTGGTTGTCTGTTGGACGGCGCGCGCGTGCGCGCCATGCGTGTAACGAGCCTTAGGAAAGCGAGATCTTACGTGAAAGCCGTTAAGGCCGTTTTCAACTTGGCTCCCGCAGTCCTGGGAGAAACCGAGATTATCACCGGAGGATCCACCAACGCCGCACCTAAAGGTCGTGCAAATGTCAATAAACGAGTCTCGGCAAGGACGTTATAAATCGTGCGTTATCCTGGCTGAGATTATGCATTTTCACGAACAACCGAGGAGGAGGAATTCGCAGCGACGATTCGCAGCCTTGCGTCATCCCATTTTTTTTTTTTTTTTTTTTTCTCTCTCCTTTATTAACAGCTCTCCGATCGACAATCGGCCAGGCCTTTCCTTTCCTTTCCGAATCAACGGGAACGAATCATTATTTATCTTTCCCCGTGCATTCCGAATACCAATTATCACGACTTTTATCGCGACTCGTGATTCCACACGTGCGACGTCTTCCCTCCTCCTCCTCCGTTTATTGACAGTCGCGGATCCGAGCTTCTCGCAGTCTCGGAGATGCGCGTTGCTACGTCGCGATACCGTTGAACGGATACCACGGTACTCGATCACCCGACTCCTTCTGCTCTCCCCTCTTCCCTTCTCGGAATAATCCTGCACGCCACCTCGTTTCGACTATCCGGCTAGACGAACCCGTGTTCAACCGTTCGGACGCTACGAGATTTACATAAGGATCATTGTATAACTTGGCGCGATCTGCTCTCTGCGAGCATCGATATCCCCCGAGATTCCGAGGAAACTCGAGCAACAAACCTCTTCCCCGTGGTTTTTCCACGCGGAAATTGGTCAAGTTTTTCTACTTTTTTTTTTTTTTTAGAATATTGAATCGACGAAACATTTGCGTGAAACACGGATAAAATAAAAAAAAGTATAGATTTCCTTCCCCTTCTCGTCGATTTTAATAATCGATCGATGGTTAAAATAAATAATAAGAGGCGCGAAACTTGGCCAGCGTGAATACCGGTATTCATTCGTATGTAACCGGCAACTGGAACGAAAATCTCGATGGCAGAGGTGTAGTAGAGATATATTGAGCGTGGCGATATTCCACGTAATGCGCGCGTCGTTACGGCTAAAATCAATGTATCGACGACCTTATTTCCTTAAAACGTATACTGGCAAGCGTTGACCGAGCACCATTTCTGTGCTAGCGGGTTTTACGTGCTCCGCTACTGTGATTCATATAACCGTACGTTCTGAGGGAAAAAAAATCAGGACAATTTCTGTCTCGTCCCGTACCGCCTCGTTTAACGTTTAACGTGACGCTCGTAAAGATTACGAATCGATCTGCGAAACACGTCGAGGAAAGACAATGAGAGAGGAAAAAGGAGGAGAAGAAAAGGAAAAGGAAAAGGAGATTGGAAACGTTATCGTTGATTTTCCTTATTTTCCGCACGTGCGTTTGCAGAATCCTTGTCCAAGGACTCGATCGCTCTCTCTCTCTCTTTTCTCCTTCTCCCCTATGCAGCCAGCCAGGCTCTAAATCGAGAACACGATACATCGAGTCGAAAGTTAAACGTTGCACAACGAACCACCGGTCGCGATATCGCAATATCTTCGTCTTACATGGCACGCCGACTATGTAAACTGTCTAGAAGCGTATGCTCCAGTATCTTGTGGAACGCTCGCCTCGGCCGCACGCGTGTCGAAAGTATACACCACCTCTGTTTCGATTCACGCGTGCGACAAATCTTTTGGGGGGGGGGGGACCATCTTTTCGCGAGAATTTTTTCCCTTTTTTTTCTCTTTCCTTTCCTTTTTTTTTTTTTCGGCGAAGAAGAAAACGGCGAATCGATCGGCGCGCCTCCTCTCTCGCGGTCACCGTGAAATTAATCCACCGTGAGGAAAGTGAGAGCACCGCCTTTTCGCGTATTGCGCTCGTAACGTAAGCGCGTCGCGGTGTTTCCTACTACTACTACTACTACACCACTACTACTGCTACCTACTACCACTACCACCACTACTGCCGTTGCTGCTACGACGAGGTACGAGACGATAACGTCGCGACGAACAACTCGCGTTTTCCGTTCGGGGGACGGATTCGAAGGGACAAAGTGCGGATAGCGCGAGCAGTGGTGTTCCACCGGTGTCGGGCGGAATTTCGAGAGGACGATCCATTATACCGGTGAACTTGTTGCTAAGGCCTCGTGCAGGAAGCGGCGGCGGCGGCGGCGGATCCGTTCGACCTGTCACGGTGTCGCGAGATCGATCGCGATCGATCGCGATATCGCTCGCGAGGGAAATTATCGCGCGATATTCAATCGACGACGCGAGGTGGCGAAATAATAACGGCGAGAGAAAAGGAAAGAAAGAAAGGAGGAGAAGAAGAAGGAAAAAAGACACTCACTTGACCAAGATCCTCCAGAAGCAGCCGAAGCTGGAGCCATTTGGCACTTCGCTCGCGTACGATATAGTCATTTCCTGCCTGACCAGGTGTACACAGTCCCCACAGTCGCGTTTCTATCTTCCTCCTTCGTTTCCCTCCGCCACTCCGTGCTCCTCTGCCGTTCGATTTAGTTGGTACCTCGCACCGTGTCGTTGGTGTTTCCGGTGGAGAAGTTTTTACACTCGCGCACATGCGGCGCGCGGGCCGCCGTCTTCTCTTCGACGATCCTTGACGATCGAGCCTCGATTGACCCGGGTTCTATCGGGTGTTTCGCCTTCGGCTTACCATCGGGTAGCTTTTAACACGATTGGACGGGACCAGCTGACCGGACGGACCGACTGTCTGCTGACTGAGCTCCACTGACAGACGACAGGACCAACAGAGAATGGGGCCCGGCTACCACCTCCACCTGGGCCTCAGTGCCGTCTACGCCTGTCCGATAACCTTCCACTTTTACCCATCCTATCGGAATACTTACTTTTTTCTTCTCCCTCCCCCCCTTTTTCCTTCATCCTTCGTTACCATTTCCTCCGCTTTGATCGACCTATTTCTTCCAATAATAATATCGGACTTTTACCATTGACGTAAATTAATCGGAAAATTTCTCGAGACACGCGTATCACGATGATATTAATATTAATCGATACCGATTTTCTTCGCGTTTTTTTTTTCGTTTTTCCTTCCTCTTCGATCTTTTCGATTAAAATTCGTACTTTCGCGGCTCTCGCCGCCGATTGACGATTTCGCGGTCTCGAGAACGCGTATCGAACGAATGGACAAAAGTATTCGTCGCGAGCGCGAATACGATTCACGAAGAATTGTTTAAAAATCGATGACACGCCTCGCCTTTCGAATGGATCTGCTTTCGAACCGAGTAAAAGGAGAGCGTTTCTGGCCTGGCTTCTGTTCGCTTCTTCGCTTCGATATCGACGACCGTGCCTCGGCTGTTTCCACGATCTTGGCCAGCTTCGTGGATTCGTTTCCCTCTTCGCTTTTATACGAGCGAGGCATCGCTTTAATCCCCCCCCCCCCCTTTCTCCTCGCGTTGAAGGAACGCAAGGACGATCGATTCTCGAAATTTTCGGCCGATTTTATCCGGTGGGAAAGTCGGATAATGGAGGCGGGATCGGTGTTCCTCGAAAAAGAAAACGTTGTTTTTACGGCACTGCCGTCGTTCGAATGCCGTAACACCGCGGCTCGCCTTGCCCGAGCATTTCACCGCGACATCTCGCGGCCAATTCCGACACTCTTCTCTCACCTTGCCGCGGCCTAGCCTGCGGCGGAATAGCGGCCTTCCGATACCATCCACCGGTCATCCGTCGCCTTTTTTTCACGCGCGAGAGGAACGCACCCACCCAATCTTCTCGTTCCGCGTTACCCTTCGATCCTGATCGAAAAAATGCTTGGCTAATTTTTATCGACCAATCCATCATTTTCGATCTTTTCGAAAGATATCGAGAAGAGAGAGAGAGAGAGAGAGAGAGAGAGACTAGGACAGACGTTTACGCACGTGTTTGCCTCGTGTTTCGAAATCGCGATTTCTCGGACGAATTAGTTCGGAGAAGCGATCGATAATTTTTTCTATTTTTTTTTTTATTCCTTTCGTGGAAATAATGGACGGGAGCGAGCCGTGAAACTACTAGCAATAGAATCGAAAGAAGAACACAGCGTAAGCGCTACGAGACGTGATATATTGAACGATACTTTTTACAAAAAAAATGCATACAATTGAACGATATTCACATATTATTAAAAAGATAAATCATACAGCTTTAATACCCTTTTGAACATTGAACACAACATTAGCCGACGTCTGGAATAGTTTCTTTTCGTATTCTGTGATACGCATCCGTATGATATTCGTGATTCCCTGTTCACCGATGCTACAAGGTAGAGATAAGAACATTTCGTGACAAACTTCGTGATGACCCTAAAAAGAGAGAAAAAAGAAACGATACTCGTTCAATCCTTCGTTACTCGTTTTATATATAGATTTGGAAAGAAACGTAGAATTCTTATGAATAGCTTATATACCTGAATCAAGGTTGAAACTGGCATAACTCTCTGCGTGTTGTTGAGAATAGCTCGCACGATGTCGGCAGTAGCGAGCCCGATTGTCGTATTGGTGTATCCCTTTAGGCATCTAACGGTGGGTCCACTGGAACAGCGAAAGCGAAATTGTTACATTGTAATCGTTTCGACGAAAACTTTCGTGCAATTTCGGGTGGGAAGAGTAGATATATATATACACTCACAGTCTGACCACCTCTTTGGAAAGTTCGTACCATCTTTCCTCGTCGGTCTCGAGGCCGATATTGGGCAAAATGTCGCGAAACTGTACACCCGCGACATTTACTCCAGACCAGAGTGGGACTAGGAGGAAACGTGAAACGGATTTAAACGTGATACGGATCGGGTCTCGTTCAAAATTAGAATCGGCTGGAAATTTATTTCGTAAATTTAGCGTGGCAGGTTTCGAACTCACCCTGGCTGTCCCCATGCTCGCCGATAATAGTGGCGTGGACCGAGCTAGGCGCTATTCCTAAACGATCGGCGATTAAGAAACGAAACCTTGCTGAATCGACGTGAGTCCCTGTTCCGATTACTCGACTTGCTGGTAATCCGCTTATTTTCCACGTTAACCACGATAAAATGTCAACTAGTGGGAAGAGATAAGAACAATTTTCAACGATCGTTTCGTTTGATTAGACGCGCGCGAGAAAATGTCGGCTCGAATCGAGTTGAGAGTTCGTTTTCGAAAATCCGCAAAATTCTCGAGCGTTCCAACATTTTCCCCGACAAATCTTCTTTTTCTCTTCAAACCTGGATTACTGACGACCAGGATCACAGCGTTTGGACTGTAACCAACCAGAGTCGGTATTATGCTTTTCAGAATCTCTGAATTTCGTTGTACCAGGTCCAAGCGCGATTCACCCTTCATTTGTCTAGCACCAGCAGCTAATACGATCACCTTCGAGTTGCTTGTGATACAGAAATCTGAAATAACATTCTCCGCGTTTCTCTATCCTCCATCATAATTTGTTCAATCTGTTTATATGTATATGTATGTATGTATGTATACGTTACCTGTGTCGAAATCTATACGAGGGCTTTCTATAAGCGACAATCCGTGACAATAATCCATCCCTTCTCCCTCCAATTTCTTCGGGAACGCATCCACCATAGCGACATGCGCGGTTATTTTCTGCGGGAATTGCAAAATACATTTCTCAAAATTAATATTTCGATTTTTCGATATACATCCTCGTTGTTACGCGTGCTCACTTTCACTCGTGTTCGAATAATAAATCTCAGCCTCGTAACGTACGCACGAATCGAAGGTAACAAGTATAGGAGAGAAGAAGCCGATTTACCTGGAAGATAAGCGCGTTCACGATGGCCACGCCAACCATACCGGATCCTACCACGGTCACTTTGTGACAACAATCTTGCACCGGTTCCGAAAACTTGCACAGCAGCTCTTCCTTCAAACATGGTTGTCTGAAATAAGAAATTTCCGGTAAAAATGTTCAAAGATACGTATCGTTCGATGCATCGAAATCATTGCTTTATTCTCTCTCTCTCTTTCTCTATTCGATCGATGGAAAATCATCTGATGAAGCTTGGAAGAAAATAATTTTAAATTAGGAGTAAAGTTCGAGCACCTTTCTAAGCGGTGATTAAACTTTTGCATTCACTTTAATACACTTTAACAAAGTGATTTTTAAATAACGAAAATCCTAAACATCTTTACTTATCTGTTCGCATAAATTTATTTTCGAACATTATAAAAAAGGATTAAAACATGTATCGTTCGTTAAATTTCGCGAATAATATCTTGCAATTATTTAAGAGACGATAAAAATCTTCTTTATTCAAATTAATTTCAATTTCACGGACCAATTTCTCTTGCCTGACTACTTGAAATTTATTTTCCATTCTCATTCAACATCGTTTCCACGTTGATCGAAAAGGCCACATGTTAGATCGCTGAATTTTGAATTTAATCTTAAATTGAAATTGAAATTTTAAACTCGACGCATCCGATATCGAAGTTAACAGCGGCCAGCTGGAGTAGGAAGAAGTAGAGCAGAAGATAGATCCGCGTTAGGTATACGAAGAAAACGGGCCGCTTACACGAAACTGACCGCTCTCTGAAAATCAGATCCAGCGCTGGCGTCCTTGCCGAAATCAGCGGACGCTACTTTCTTCTTAACGTTCCCACCGAAGATATCCTTTAATATCGTTGGCGGTAAGGTACGATTGAAATGCTTATTGGACAGATTTCTTCTCGATATCAAGTGTATCGAACATTTCAGATACTTGGGTAGCGGCAAAGATGACAGCATGCGCGACAAAACCATTGCTCACACTTTCACCCGATGATTTTATTCGTTTCCCGTGATTTTTTTGTCATGGAAAATGTCACATCGCATACGCATTAATTGACGTTTCACAAAAGAGAAGTCGCTAGCAATCATGGCATCTCTAGTAAACCGCCATTTGCCAATTTTTTTTTATCGATTTGCCAATTGTTAAACAATCCATGGTTACAGAATTACAGGCACGAACCGAATGTGCACACATGATTGCGATTGATCCTTGGGGTGGGAAAAAGAAAAAAAAAAGAAAAAGAAAAAAAAAAGAAAAAGGATAAAAAGATGATAGAGATAAATATGGAATATAATTTTTATCAAATAGATTCGAAAATATTAAATTAAATTTATCACCGTTGATGTAATAATAGTATTATTAATTTATTGAAACATTGTTATAAATACACAAGACAATTCGTGGTATCTCTTTTATACGATTTTATACGAAAATTTTGCGAGGTAGGTAAGGAAATTCGCTCGATGTTCTCGATCAACGTTAATGAATTTAAATTTACGTGAATGAATTTAAATTTTTGTTACAAATTCATCTTTCATATCGTATCGTGATTGATAATCGTTTACGTACGTACTTGTGTTTCGATTTATATCGATAAAATATCTTATCTAACGTCAAATCATATGTACTACATACATATGACATGTAACTATTACGTCATATAACATATGTATATATAATATAATCGGAATATATGAATTATAGAATTAAATTAGGTAGATTCGATAGAATTTTTTCACAAATAATGCAAAATATCAACAATACATGGTAATACTTTATGATCAAGGAACTTATACATTCTTTTTTTAAATATATAAAAAACCATGCTTATTATTGCAATAACAATAACACTCAAAATGAATTTTTGTTCTATATATATATGTATGTGTGTGTGTGTTTGTGTGTGTATGTGTGTATGTGTGTATGTGTGTATGTATATATTTGTGTGTATGTAGAAAATATTCAATAATATTATTATTATTATTATAAAATTTAAATAGTTTTTAATTTAAGTAGTTTTAATACAACATTTTTAAATATCGATTTTACGCAGTTTATATAATAAATTTTAAAAAAATCTACTCGTTAACTTACAAAGTTAAGTTGAACAAGCAATAAATGTAGTGAAAAAAAGGTGTTTTTAAAAAACAATATTTCGTATGTATATAAACAAAATTGAATGAACGAACGATGAACGGATTCGGATCATTATAGAGAGAACATGCTGTTATTCACGCATAAAACATACACGAGACGCGAATTACTTATAATTTCAAATCTTTTTGGACTTCGTATATCGTCTGAGCCGATTTTTGCAAAAGGTGCGTCTCCTCCTCCGTTAAGCTTTGTTGGATAATAGTGTTGACACCGTTTTCGCCCAATGAGCAGGGCAAAGACAGGAACACGTCATCTTTGATCCCGTGTATACCCTGAAAAAAGCATCGTGTCACATTCCCATTCGGCCAAAACGAACGATTGTATCCACGAGTTTAAACAACGAGGAAACAATTTTTTTCCTTTTCTTTCTCGAGCGACGTTTCGTAATACGATACACGCGGGGTATCACGCGCATCACGGTTTGTGCAAGAAGAGTTATCGACTTACGGTAACCAGGGTAGCCACGGCGTGAACTTGTTGCGAGTTTCGCAATATGGAGGAGACGATTTGGGCAGCGCTCAGGCCAATGGCCCACGATGTGTAACCCTTTAGCTTGATAACTTCGTAGGCGGATCCAATGACCTTTTTATATATCTCGTTCCAATTTTCCTTGTCATCCTCCGTGCCAACAGTTTCGTCCAGATCGCGCAATCTCACTCCAGCTATGTTCACTCCCGACCATACCGGTACTGAAGAGAACGTATTAAACATCTTGGATTAGAAACGAACACGCGGCTTTCACTCGTGGCTCGCGTGCATTTAAACAAATTTCAAGAATCGCGATAACGATTCGATTTTCGCGCGTTATCACGACGGATCGTTAAAGAAAAATCAATTTTGAAATATATCGACGTACCACACGAGTCTCCGTGCTCCCCGATCATCCAACCGTGGCACGACGTAGGGGCGACTTTCAATTTCTCCGACAAGAGGAAACGGAATCGGGCCGAGTCCAAATTCGTGCCACTTCCGATCACTTGATTCTTTGGAAGACCGGAAAGTTTCCACGCGACGTAGGTGAGAATGTCGACCGGATTCGAGACGATAAGGAGGATCGTGTTCGGACTGTATTTCACCAACTCGGGAATAATCTTTTTGAAAATATCCGTATTTCTCTGAACGAGATCGAGCCTCGTCTCGCCCTCCTTTTGACGAGCACCGGCTGTCACTATGCACACGCTCGAATTCGCAGTTATAGAGTAATCCGTGCTCGCGTTGATTTTCGCGTTCCTCAAGAACGAGCTGCCGTGTTGTAGGTCCAACATCTCTCCCTTTAATTTATCCTCCATCATATCGACCAGCGCCAAGTCGCTCGAAATATTCTGCGATAATGAAATGCGGAAAATATTACGGGAGGAATAAGATTTTTCAATTATGAATATATATACGTATGTGTATCATAGGGAGGAAAACAAAGAAACTTACTTTCGCCAAAAGACTGATGGTACAAGCCATACCGACGTTACCTACACCGACCACGGTGACTTTGTGCGTACTCGTGGGAACAGGGTCCATCACTGTGTTCAACAGTTTACTTCTCAACGATGCCATTATTCTATATATAAACAGTCGAATAGGATCGTTTAGTTTAAGCATTTTCTTTCATTCGTATCTGAACACATTTAAACTGTTTTCATGTTTCTACGTTTTGTTTCGAGAAAGGTCAAAAAGGTCACGGAGAATGTTCACGTAAAAAATTCGATTTATTTATATTTATATAAATATGTTTTAACACGTTTCTTTAAAAAATATTTTTTTATATATCGCGATAATTTTCCATATATGTTCTCTCTATTTACTTATAAATTTTTCAAACACGAATATTCCAAGATCTAGATAAGTTTCCGTGTACTTTTTGTTCCCGGAATTTATGTAAGTTTATGTTATTCGACAGAAAAGAGGAGAATGAAAGAGAATGAAGGAATAACGACAGTATATACATAGATTGATCGTAAAGTGAAAAGATAGAAAGAAAAAAAAAACATTACTATCTACTGTTACATTAAACAAACCAGAAATGAAATTTTTTTGCAACTATTTTTCGATTCAACGAAAAATTAAGAAGCAAAAATTTCGCTGGTTTGTAAAATTATATTGATTGTACTACACTCGTACTACGTTAATAGTATAGCAATATAGTAATACGCAAGCTCGTAAGATGCCACTAGCAGTACGTTAACCGGTGTTCGATAGATAAGCTACGAGAGCGCAGGTTACGTACAAAGCAACTATTCGAACAAATCGAATTCAAATTCAAATTGCGAAAGAAAGAGCAGAGCGAAAAGGTTTGAATAGAATCCATCACCGAAAGGAAACATTACTAGCAAGATGAGGTTAAAATTTCTTAAATGAACACCATCGGATCGAATAATTCTCGTAATTGCATCTTGACCTAGTTTCTTCTATGGGTATTCCACATAGCTTAACACGGTTTCGTCCTTACACGTTTCGTCGCGTTTATGCACACTTGTCGTTTCGAACCGATCGTCGATCGATGAAGTACAATTCTGTCGAATGTATAATTGGAAATTCGCGACGTGATTGTAATGAAAAAAAAAAAAAAAAAATAAAATAAAATAAAATAAATAAATAAATAAATAAAAAAGAAATAAACGTGTGTACACTAACCTCATGATTGCTTTTAAGAAAGATACAAAGCAAAGAAAGAGAATGAAGCAAACACCAAATTTATTTGGACGGTTTACCAGCCGTTCTTTCTTCCGTTCCGTACGACTGCTCCCAGCCTTCTGTTTGCTAAGGTGACCTTGTCCCCGCTTTTTATACCTCCCATAGACTTCGGCCGGCGTATTGGGGTCTGGCAAAATCGGGGATTTGGCCAAGTATTGCCGGAACGATAAAATTTGCGTCCGGTTTTCCGACAAATTTTCACCGTGGCCCCATATCACGTGTCGATAATACTTGTACACATGGCGCATCGACGTTATTTCAAATCCGTAATCGGTAATACATAACCTGGGTGGTGATGCACGGCGGAGCACGTACGTCGTGGCATACATTTTCGAAACTACGAGCTACGATCGTTGCGCACGCGTAAAATGACGCAACGTGCGTTCCCTTCCGTGAAATAAGTTTATCGATCTGTCCTGTACTTTCTTTTCGATCCCCACTGTGCCTGTCAACAAAAATCAGCCCGCAGGATGAGTCTCGTTCGTTTTCAGTCGAGGCTAAAAATACATTCTACGATACATTTGGGGGTTCGGTGGAATGCTAGCTAAACGCTGGATACGATCATTTTATTTCGATCCCGTTAAATTTATCCTATCTTGCTCAATCGAGTTTTGTAACATTTTGAAAAGGGAAATTAATTATTTCCCTTTTTTTTTTTTTTTTTTTTTAATTTTTTTCCCTTTTTTATTCGAATAGGAGAAAACTCTTGTATACGAAGATTTATATTCTATATTTTTGTACATATACATGGATCGCGATATCTAACGAATTAATTAGTTTAATTTATTCTCACTGTCATCTGTGATTCATGCAACAGAAATTTTCTAATTTTTTTTTTCACTCTTTATCATTGTCCGTCAAACGGATAACGCAAAGATATCATTTTCGAAACGATTATGATACGAGTCTTAATCGGAATTGTGGAATTTACATACCAGTTGAATTAAATGACCATTACTCAATCGTAATAAAGGATAACCTTTACAGCGAAGCAACACTTCCGAAAAAACCGAGAAAAATTGTCGATCGATATTTTCAACAATTCATCCGCGAGATTAGGTCCAATTCGGACGAGCGACTTTTAAATTTTTACAGACGCGTGAACAACGTTATATGATTCAGATTTATATTCCAATGATGCGATGCACACGTTTGTGTGCTACCAAGAAAAAGAGGAACCGAATTATCGTTGCAAACTTGCAACGACATTTTACGCATTTAGCTTTTGTTTCGTACTTTCATTTTTTTTCTCTCCTCCTCCAATATGTGTTTATATTCGATACATTCGATATATGATAAAAAAAAAAAAAGAAAAGATATATTTCTTTCTTCAACAAACAATAGAAAGTTTATAAATTATATATATATATATAGTTATGATGAACGAATTGAAGAAAATATACATTGACTAATAAAAAAAAAATTCAATTATATTATTCAATTATATCAAGATTTTGTCCAATATTATCTGACGCAATAATCTCTCGTCGATAGCAAAACTCGCTATCGACGGCGTCAACTTCTCGGTAACGAATGATATTTCGGCTGAATCATAATTCAGGAATACCGCGACAAATGCATTCGAGAATGACGCAACGAAACTATGGCTCTACGTGATCACAGACACCTTTTCATCATCCTACTCGTTTCCTCATCTCGCGATCATTCTCCTTTTTCTCCTCGCGTAAATCTAACACACGTATGATAATCGACGAGAAAACGCGAGGCACGAGTCATTGTTTGAATTGGATGCAATTTTTAAATACATATCTTTTTAAAAATGATGACACGCATATTGTTCTCTCATCAACCACGTACACGTATATATATATATATACTTTTATATAAACACGAATTAAAATTTACTTTTACGATAAAAGAAAAACCCTAGTAAGAGGAAGTTTACTTATATCCTTGAAAGAGTATAAAATGTGTAATATATCGTTTTCTACAGTTTGTTTATATTAACCAGTTTTTTTATCTTAGACCTTCAATTTCTTCCACGAAGAATTTTTAATCGATAATTTAATCGGAAGTGGACGAAAGGTTATTACACAAAGATACACTGCGTTTTTGCAATTGCCCTTTATACGCTTGCCATTGAAAGGAGGAGGAGAGGGAGGGGAGGAAGGAAAAAAAAGTGCTCGTGGATTGAAATTGACGCTCTCTGAATAACGGAGATCCGCCATCCCGTAATTACAACCATTTATATCGCCATAGCTGGCGCATTTCGTTGAGTAGAGACGAGTAAACCGAGGAGAAATTTAATAGAAAAGCCGAGCTTTTGAATTTGCTTCACGCGCTTGGTATTTTTATTATTTTTTTTTTTTTACAGTGTGAAAGTTAAATTGGCAATGCATAACTGTTATGTCATCAAAACGGCGTATAAGTTGCGTAATCCTTGTATCAAGCGATGGCCAAACGGATGTAATAGTCGAGTAGGGATAATTGGAGATGCGATATTATCGTAACTGTAAGAAAGGTGCACAAAATTGGATAAAGTGATTAATAATAATAATAGATTATAGCGTAATATATTATTCTCGAAAGTGGTTTACAACTAATTAAGATTGTTTGAAAGTAATTAGAATTCTTTAAATAATTAGAAATTATATTTTGTTTAATCATCCAGTGTGTTTACAAAAGAAAAAGCTTGCTGTAGTGGGATCGGTGTTTACAAATCGACATATTTTTAAAGAGGTAATCCTAGATTTATGAAATACAATTGAAATTTATTCGACGCTTTTATATTTGCCGTTGGAAAGACGCTTCTCTAAGGTTCTCACCAATCGTCCCTTCTTCATCCCCTCATCTTCTGACCTGCTTCTCCCCCAGGGAATTTCTCGTTTCTAATCTAATCGCGAGGGACAGGTTTACGATTATCAAAGGGGTTCAACCACTTGGATAGATTCGTTCTGAATTTACAAATTCACTTTTGCTTCCTTTTCCTTGACTTTTAGAGATACTTCGCTTTTCATTGTTCGACCGATTGATGGAGCTTGAACATGATCCGTTCAATGATTCGACTCCATCTCGATCATCGTGCCAATTATTTGGAAAAATTTCTCAACTGTGAAAATGCTGATGATCGAAGTTGCGTTAGGGGGGCGTTAAATTTGTTGAGTTTTTCAATAATTTCCATTTGTTCGAAACTATTTTTAATAAAGAAACGTGCTAATAAAATTGCGAAGCTATTTAAAATTCATTTATTTAATTACTAGGAATTTATTACGAGTGTAATACGATGATAATCGAGTAAGAAACTAATTTAGTGGGAATTTTTATTGATTTTTAAAATAATAAAGGTTAGCCAATTTGTGAACAATACATCGTTTGATTATTATACGTTTAACTTTGCCATAAAATTCGTAGTTAAACATCAACTTTCTTAATGATATATTAAAATTGCATCATCGTGCGTCTATCATCCAATGCGACAAAGGCGATGCAATGTTTTTTAAATACCAACAATTGACTTGTAATATCGTAATTAATAAATAAATTCCTTCAAACAGATTACATGTGAAAATATAATCGATTAATTCGGGGAGAGAAAAAAGAAAAATTAGGACAGACGAAAACTCGAGGATAATTTTTCCAAAGAATACGCACAAGTATAATTTTAGACTTGGAAAGAAAGAAAAAAAAATCTCGATATCGAGATTCTCGTAAAATTATCATACAGATCATCTATGCGAACGTATATAATCTACCTCCGTCTAATTGTCTTTTCCCCTACGGCTATCGATCGTTCAGGCTCAACATTAATCCGCAATCAAAAGATCGTGATCTTTGAGTTAAGACTGTTGCTCGTAAAAAGCTTTTTATCTCTTTCGAATTCAAATTATTACATCTAAATATCTTTAAATATAGTTTATCTTCTTTCGACGATTCGATAATCTCACGTTACATCGTTTTACAATATTTTATTTCTTTATAATAATTCTTTAATCGTCTCTTGGATAATAGCGTAGTTTTCCAAACAAATTCCTCTTTTAATCGATGATAATTCCGATCGTTACATTTTATCGCAACCATTTTCACAACATAGCGACATAGCGCGATTAATTCCTCTCCACGACTTTAATGGCTAATTAATAGAAATCATCCGTGTATGATTTCCACGCGTTCGTTGAATCGCGATAAATTAATCGATTGCGCGAAACCAATCGATCCGATTGAACTCGGATTCGAAGAAATAACACGAGTATTTCTCTTTTTTTTCTTTTCTCGATCGAAAATCGAACTTTGTAAATCTTGGCGGATTCAGCGGTTGCTAATTACATCTCGATCCATCGAAGATCTCGATTAATCGTGTCGAGCACAAATTGTAAAAGTTGGACTTTTTCTTTCTTTCTTTTTCTCGAACACTGTGCACTTGCAAATGCTTGCCACCGGATACCTCGCTCAACCGTTCATTCCGCGATCGCCGCAACGGGGAAGCGAACAAGGGAAAGGAGAGAAAAAAGAAGCGACCGTTTCAATTTTAAAAGGGCAAATACAAATTGCTCCTGCGTATAATCCCTCGCTGAACAACTTGGACGGAGATCGTACAATGTTACGTTTTTGTCGAGAGATCCGGATTGCCTCCGAGAATATTTTCTTGCCCGCGCACGCGTGTTGGTAAATTTACCGAGGCGAATTTTTATTTGGATTATTATTACTTCTGTAGTTTATCCGATCTTGCGAAAGATTTTTAAAAAAAAGATTTCTTCTTATTGCGAAACGATTAATTTCAACGAAATTGTAAATGGTATTCCTTGAAGTCTTTCTTTCTTTTTTTTTTTTTTTTGCGAAATTTTTAATCTCAATTTCCGGGTAATTTTGTGATAATAAACATGACCAACGAATCTTCTTTAAATCTTCTTTAAAAAGTTTGGAATGCTTTTCGATAATGAAATCGCACGATAATTTCAATTATTAAAATACATCGATTTAATATCAGCGATGTCAAAACAAAATCGAATAATTATTTATTTCGATAAGAGAATCGCTCGAAGGTTAAGTAATTTGTTATTTTTTCTTTTTCAATTCGATATTTGTAAATTACGTGAAAAACACATTTTGATAGATGAAAAATTTAATTTCATAACTTAACCGATCGAATAATTTTAACGTTTTGCAACTCGATTTAATATCGATGAGAGTAAAATAAACGCGATTACATATAAATTACAGTACAACACTTGCAACCTTATTACCTTATTACCTTCCACGTTACGTTCATCCATTATACGCGGGTGGTCGTAGGCCGGTGAACCGCAGCGTTAAAAGATGCATTCACGCGTGCAAAAAAATAAAGAACTAGGAGGAGGAACTGTGGAAGAGAATAAGTGGCCGAACTCGGTGAACTCGACAAGTGATTCCCCCCCCTCGTAACTATAAATAAATGCCGGTGGGACGAGGTTCTCTCGCTCGTAAATCTGAAATCGGGATATAATCGACGCGCGAACTGGAATCCGGCTTTCTCGCGATCCGTTGCGCCGTCGGTAAGGCGGGAACGGGCCGTCCGCGATCGATAATCTAGAATCCTGTAATGAATCAATCGCGCAGTCAATAGCCACGTATGCATCGGTATCGCGCTAAGAAATTATTCGAATTACTATCCCTAACCTTATCATCTTGGCCGCGATTGACCTCGGAGACGGTAATTTCGCGAGAATACGATTCACGAGTGGTTATAAACATTGTTGTTCGAATTAATAAAATTCGAGCGAAGAAAAAGATGCTTATTTATGGGAACGTTATCGATTAACCGATGGAAAGAGATAGACACGCACGAGCGAGATACCGAGTTGAGACGCGAGATACGGATTTGGTAATTGAAAAAACCAAGGGGGTTACGACAGATTTGTTTTGATGAGGAAATATTAAAGTATAAGATTACGAGCAATTCGATGAAGCGGAATCGTTATCGTCGTACATTTGAAAGAGCGTGTTCTGCAATTTCTGTATTGTGAAAACTAGTTATCATTGAACTTCGATTCGAAGCAGCAAGGAACGGATCTTGAAAAACGTGATCATCGTCCTACGTTATCTCGTTAACCTTGAGACTTTAGCAATAGGTTTTCGTCCATCGTTGTAAAGTTCAATAACACGACGACGAAGATAAAAAAGTTGAATCAACTCTACTCTTGCGTTTCTTCATCGGTTCAAGGTTAAGGTATAGGAAACATTTTTCCTTATCGAAATACGATTATATTCGCGATCGATTTTAATCTTTTTCTGCGATTTCGATGGATCCGCAGAGGTCACGACCCAACTCCAAACACGGTCACGTATCGTATTATAGGGATGCGTTCATCTACGATACATTATTGCCGTATAAGATAATTACATTTGCGGACGCGTATATCCGTAAGAATTCGATTAATCTTTTCTTTTATTCTTTTCCAAATGGTTGCTAAGGGATTGTACGATCCTACGAATCCACCATCCAGATCGATTACGTTCATCATCCACGTACTCGTGGATATTTCACGTGATACGATTCTGCGATTAAATAAATCGGGGATCGTATTTATTAGATATTCGAATCGTAGAAACATTTTTTTTTTTTTATCGTATCGAGAGATAATCGCGTCTTTACTTGGATTGGAGGGGAGGAGGTGCGAATCTAACCATTCGGTACGATACGAAAATGTTCGATCTATAAATCTTAATTAATCTCTCGGTTTCAGAGAGAATCGGATTAAAAAATATCGCGGTCGAGGATAATTTTCCGCTCGTTCCATTTTATCGCGCGGAGGACAAGTGACGAGAAACGAGTTTTTGCTGGACGCGGATCGAGACAGTTTCGGACAATTGGACGGTATTGGCGTGATTTTCTCCCATTAATCTTCGCTCGACAATTAACCGGGTACGAGGCTATTAATTACAATCAACGTTATCTGCACCGATATACGAACGACGTTTAATCTCGCGCTCGATGGAAACGACCGAATCCATTATTCCACGTTCATCCGCCCAACTGGATTAACGTTTCAACGATCTTCGAATTCTACGAATGCCTCGATAAGAGCATAACGTAAGGAGAAAGCCTGTGAACGAGAGGAACGAAAGACGGGAGAAAGGTTTCCCTCTAGTCATCTCTGGTAATTGATTCTCCTTCTATCCGATAGATGCCGTGGTTATGAAGATTTTTTTCAAGAATCTCTTTCGTCCCATCTCCTTCTCGAATCGTGCATTCACTTTGTAAGAATATGTGGAAAGTTAAGAGTTTCCTAAAATCGAGAGACAATATTTATTAGATTTATTATTTGATTCAACGAGATGTGACGACCGTAGCAAGAATCCAATATCGTCTATCCGAGATGTTCTATTTCGTTCAAAATGACATCTTTCGAACAACGATCTCTTCGGATTCTTTTCCATCGAATAATCTCTCGCGCACCAATTTTTCGAATCTTATCTTATCCTTATCGATCGATCTTTGGACGAGAATGAAAGAAAAGGAAAATGGGACGAAAGAAAGCGCTCGTTCAAATTTATTCCGTATCAACGAGAACGAGATCTTCCTTACCTTCTCTTCTTTCGGAGGGATGCGCGTGGAAGGCCTGGTCGATTGATTCACGGCCCCGCTGGTGAACCGGGAATCAGGACGGATAAGGTGGTAAAAAGCGGGAGAGAGGAAGCGAGGGGAGGAAGATGGAAACGACGGGGAGGGTTGAATGCGCTCCCCTCCGCAAGATCCTCCGGGGAGAGGAATACGGGTCCGTTGATTAGCAGATATCTTAATTACCGATTGGCCGCGCGGACTAATTAAATCGTAACTCAATCAAGCGGCGACCCGACCCACCCCCCGCTCCACCGTGCATCGAGCGAGCGCTTTAAGAGCTCACGCTGGCGTACGTGAACGATCGGACCGCGTCGGATATCGCACGGACTCTCTTCTTCTTTCTTTCTTTCTTTTTTTTTAAACTCGTTCGACGAAGTAAAAAGTAGGGTAATTAGTTGCAGGGTTACCTACCACGACGTTTCCTCCCTCTTCTTCCCTCGCGATCATCCTCGTTTCTCTCGAATGATTATTGAATTTTTCATTTCTCATTCGTTCGGATAATTAATATCGACGAATAAAAGAAGGAAACGAGAGAAAACGTCGCGTGTACTAGATCCGTAATCGGTTAGCGCGATATAAATTACGCGGCCGTGACGCGTGATCGAGATAATAGAGAAAAATGGGGCTCGGCCGGGAGAAGAGGAGAAGATGAAGACGTTGTCGTTATTAGCGTGGCTTCCAGCTGCAGCAGGAAACCCTCTCTCTCTCTTTCTGTCGCAACGCACATTCGTTAGCACGGATAATGAATCACCGCGCTCCTGTCGCGCGCGAGAGAACGACGAAAAGAATTGGCCGGTGGTTGGTCGTCGCGACGACAACGAGTCGCGGTTACGGGAGGAGAGAGAGAGAGTGGGAGGGGGAGGGGGCCATTAAAAGCAGCGGGTATCCAAGCCGGGCTCCGTTTCACGCGCTTTTTCCACCTTAGTTAGCCGGTTGCTCGACGAAATTTCGACTCCGTAATCGTGGTAATGAATCACCGGCCGATTATTTCGTACCGAACCTTATACACGCTGCCTCGCCGAATTCCATGAATAAATTTCTTTTTCTGGCCGTCCGGCTTGCTTAAGTAGGAACCGTTGTCGGATTCGTTATTGTACACGAACGGGAACGACTTTATCGGAGGGATAAAGCCGAGCAAAGTTGTCGAGGAACCGCGCGAATCTTACGACGGATCGTTTGCGTTTCCAAACTGTTTTCCTTATATTTGTAACGCGGAGTATTCAATCTCGAAGAAATCGTTCGAGTGACGCGATTTATAAACGCTTCTTCTATTCGATCGAAGAAAAAGAGAGACTCTAATAAAAGAGAGAAAGTGAAGGCTCGATTGTATCTCAATTTTATTCGCATCGACTTTGCAATTTTTCACATGAAAGGTGACGAAATGCATGAAATTTGATATATTCTCGATAAAAGAAGAAGAAGTGACATTTATTCCAAACTATTGAGAATCGATTTTTGAGTCTCGAAGATAGTTCGACACGACGTCTCCGTGAGTTCTTGCTCCTCCGGTGTATACGGGTGACGAAGAAGCGTCTCTATGCCGTTTCTACCTACTATACACGGCAGAGACATGTAAACGTCTTTCTCGAGACCGTGTCGACAACCCTGGTTAACGAATAACGATGGTGAGTATCAATTGGAAAGAGGAAAAAAAGAAGACGCGATTAATTTTGCTTACCTTCAAGTAGGTGGAAACGGTGACGCAGATACAAGTATTTCGTACGATCGCGTCGACAACCTCGGCGGCGCAGATCCCCATACCCCAGCACCGATACCCTTTCCTCGAGATAAGATCGTTGTCGCAATCGATTACTTTCGCGTGCAGCTCGCCCCAAGATTCCGGATCCGCCTTCGTACCGATGTCTTTGTTTATGTCCTTCAGCTTGATTCCCATCACCGTGACGGCGGACCAGATCGGCACTGTTCCCATCCAATTATTAACTAATTATTTCGTGAATTTTTCATAAATTTCTCGAAGAGAATAAACCGATGGCTTTCGTTTACCAGACGTGGGTCCGTTCTCGCAAATTACGGACGCCTGCACCGAGCTCGCCGAAATTCCAAGCTTCTGCGCGATGAAGTATTGAAACCTACAGCTGTCCAAAAACGTGCCCAGCCCGACCACGCGATGCGGCGGGAAGCCTGAGAGCTTCATTGCCGCGTACGACAGTATGTCGACTGAAACGCGCGTCGTTCGTGATTCTCGCGTGAAAAGAAGGGAAGAAGAAGAATCGTAAAAGAAATATACCTGGAGCGGTCACGATCAACAGTATGCTGTTCGGCGCGTACTTGCACACTTTGGGTATAACGTCTTTGAAGATGTTCAAATTTTGCTCCAACAAAGTGCTCGGGTCTTGCTCGTTCGTCGATCTGTCCCCGATCGTGATCACGCACACCGTCGCGTCTCTGGCCAACGAATAATCTGAGGAAAACAGTCGAACCTCTTCATCTTCCCATTCTCGAAATATGAAAAATATTTACTCGTACGTACCTTTGGTACCGATGATCTTCGGGTTGCCGAGGAATGCCGCGCCATGGCTGATGTCTTCCGCCTCTGCTTTCGCCAATTCCTCGTTCACGTCTATGAACACCAGCTCGGAGGCGAGTCGCTGCAACGTCGTAAAGGGAGTAATTAACCGGGGGAAAGCTGGCCGAGGGGTCCAAAGTTATTATCCGGGATCGATCCCTTAATGCGAACGATCGTTAGGATCCGATCGTAGCGCGAATTCCACGATTTTTCACTCGACCGGCGATAATTATTCCTCCTCGCGATTTCGCGCGATCTCACGACTCGATCCGAGCGAAATAACGAGAGAAGGAGAAGGATGCGCTTTGTTCGCGCATCCAGCGAATGGAAGAGAGAGAGAGATTGAAGAAGGCTTGGAACGGGGCCGATATAATCGATCGGCCAATCCCCGGGGCGATTACGTATTTGTCAAAATCTCGTTTCCTACGTGGTTGGTAATCGATGTTCCTCTATCGTCTAACGGCCTGTAATTTCGCGTGGAAATTTCTCCACACCCCGGGCACCGATCGCCTCTCTTTCTCTCGACACGGCAATTTCTCTTCGCCTCTTCCTTCTCTCCGATTCGTCGAGCAATCGGCGGATCTCGGCGTGGGACGAGACGGAGCTTTTCCTAGCTTTCTAAGCTACCAGATGGACGCATTTTTCTCCGACAGATGGTACTTTCACGCGTCGAGGCCAACTCGACTGCGGCTACCAGCAGAAACGGCTTCTTAATAATATTACGTTACGCCCTTGTGCCTCCAATCTGTTATTGTACACCGCTTAATCACCATACTTCATCAAGCATGACTTCCGCACCATGCATAATATCGCAGCTGATGAAATTTCTCCTCTCTCTCTCTCTCTCTCTGCTCCTCTCTTAACTCTCGCGTAATGCCCGCACGTATCGCGCGACGATATTGACTCCGGGATAATTAACTCGAAAAAAAGAATACCCTCCGCCGTGTGTATTTTGTAACGAGATTTTTAATAAAGCCACGGACGAGTCAACGCCATCAACGTTTCGTTACGAAACGACGCGTGTTCTGTAATTTGCACTCGATCGAGCAAAACCGACTGATCCTGTGTCGCTCTCTTTCTCAAGGTTCTAGTTACCTCTAGCCAACGTTTCTTCCTTCTTATACCTGTGTCGATTCTCGCTTTGGACACAGGTGCGACACTCGATCCGCCCGCGCCAATTTTATTACTCTTTTTTTTTGTCTCAAACCGGTTAAAGTTTCTCGATCTTTTTTCCCAACGAATACTTTTGATCTCGATTCAACGTGAATTCGACGTTTTCTATATTAAATAGGCGGCATTTTTCAATCACTTTGTGCGTGTTTTTTTTTCTTTATTTTGTAGAAACGAATCACGAGAGACGAGCATAAAGCTTTTCACCGTCCCCGCGAGAGATGGTTTGTACGATTTAATGCGGCTCGACAGACATGACGCGTAACAACGAGTCGAGCAGCGACTAGAACAAGAAGAAGAAGAAGAAGAGGAGGAGGAAGAGGAGGAAGAGACGACGAGAGTCTTAAGCAGGTAGTATGTGTACCACTACCGACCGAGCTGGGCGTAGTAGCGTGCTCGCAAGGTGGACGATAAACCGTGGAGAGATGGTACTCCGCGATCATCTCGTTGATGCGATCTGTCGAGCGAGCAACCGGGATCAACCGCCTCTCCTTTTCGCTTTCACCTCTCCCTTCTTCTCTCCACCCCTTCCCTCCTCGAGATTTCGGGTGACGGTTAACGAGTTCGATGCCTCGTAAAGGAGGGGACAGACTCTCTGTCCCGGCAACAGAGGAGTTTGTTACTTTGTCCCGTGAGGGGAATATATTATAACGCGGCTGGTTTCGAACGGTGGTATCTCTAGGGCCGTAATTATGGATCTTGATGACAGACCGAAATAGTAGCAAGCAAGGGGAAGGGAGGGAAGGAGGAGAAGAAGGACGCGGCCGCTATTAGGAAGCTTGCTGCACGCGGTCGTGTACAAATGGTGCTTGAAGAGAGGGAGGGTGTGCTGAGGGTACGTAACGACGAGATCCGCCCATTCGAGGCCACTTACACGCACGTCTCGGCCTTCGTTGTTTGCCCTCGTAACGATCCACGGAAACCGAAACCTGGAATTACTCGCCCACGTTCATTACCTCCTCCTACCCCCGGAATGTGCCCGTTTTACCATCGTTCATCCCCTTTCTTCCATTAGAGAAACATTCCTCTAAGTCTCTTCTGTGTTTCACTCTTTCCATTTATATCGTGATTCCATTCACTGTTTCCTTCGATCGAGGAGCAGAAAGAGAAAAAATAAGGACAAACTAGACTAACATTTCTCTAATATCTTCTTCGTTTCACTCTTTTCATTTATATCGTGATTCCATTCATGATTTCCTTCGATCGAGAAAGGAAAAAAGTAAGGAAAACTAAAAGTAAAGAAAACTAAAAAACTCTAGAGTAACTCTATTAGAGAAATATTCCTCTAACATCTTCTATTGAAGAGCAGAAAGGAAAAAAATAAGAACAAACTAGAGTAACTCTATTAGAGAAATATTTCTCTAACTCTCTTCTGCATTTCATTCTTTCTATTTATACGATTCCATCCTCGATTTCGATCGAAGAGCAGAAAGGAAAAAAATAAAAACAAACTAGAATAACTCTATTAGAGAAATATTCTTTTAACATCTCTTCATTTCACTCTTTTCATTTATATCATGATTCTATCCATGATTTCCTCGATCGAAGAACAGAAAAGAAAGAAATAAGGACAAACTAAAGTAATTCTATTAGAGAAACATTCCTCTAACACCTTCTTTGTTTCATTCTTTCCATTTATACGATTCTATTCACTATTTCCTTCAATCGAAGAGCAGAAAGGAAAGAAATAAGGATAAACTAGAGTAACTCTATTAGAGAAACATTCCTCTAACACCTTCTTCGTTTCACTCTTTCCATTTATACGATTCCATTTTTTTCTATTTCTTTTTTTTCTCTATTTTATATGTTTATTTTTTATTTCTATTTTCTATTTCTATTTCTATTTCTATTTATATTCTTTCTTATTCTATTTCCTTCGATCGAAGAGCAGAGAGGAAAAAAAAGGACAAACTAGAGAAACATTCCTCTAACACCTTCTGCGTTTCACTCTTTCCATTTATATGATTCCATTTTTTTCTATTTCTATTCTATATGTTTATTTTCTATTTCTATTTTTTATTTCTATTTCTATTTCTATTTATATTCTTTCTTATTCTATTTCCTTCGATCGAAGAGCAGAGAGGAAAAAAAAAGACAAACTAGAGAAACATTCCTCTAACACCTTCTGCACTCCTTTCACTCTTTTTACGATTTCATTCACGATTTCCTCGATCGAGGAGCATAAAGGAAAGAAAATAAGGACAAACTAGAATAACTCTATTAGAGAAATATTTTTCTAACACCTTCTTCGTTTCACTCTTTCCATTTATATCATGATTCTATCCACGATTTCTTCGATAGGAAGAGCAGAAAGGAAAAAAATAAGGACAAACTAGAGAAACATTTCTCTAACACTCTTTTTACGATTTCATCCTCGATCGAGGAGCAGAAAGGAAAAAGAAATAAGTACAAACTAGAGTAACTAGAGTAGTAACTGGAATAATGCGAATTAGCCGGAGAAAATTGGCGTTAACGCAACGCTGCCTCTTAATGGATGTCCCGGGCAGTTAGTTACGCGCAACAGAAGAGAGCACGAAAACGTCACAGTCCGTGGAACAGCGAAACGATTCGTAATGACAGCGGTATTCGCATCGACAGAGAGGAAGGAGGAAGGAGGCCTTTTCAATTTCGTTTTTAAACAGCCGCTTCCGTGGGCAAAAGCGGCGAAGGTCGCTCGTGTACGCACGAAAGAGGAGAAGGCGCGCCTCCTCCTCCTCCTCTTTTCCCTTCGGGATCGGCAAACGCGATAAGGGTTGGGTGTCCTCGCGGACGGGGTATGGATTTCAACGATTCCTCTCCTCCGGTGACTGGCATAAATCAGCGCCACGGCCATCTCGCGGGGGCGTGCTACGTGTAAATGCTCGCGTTACGATCCGATAACGAGCGAAAGGAAGCGCGTTCCTCGCCTCCTCTCTCTCTCTCTCTCTCTTCCTCTGCTCTTTCGTGGATCATTTGCATAATATCCCTTTTTCATCCTCGCCACGCTAACGAGCCTACATTCAACCCTCGTTCCTACGCAAACGCGTCCTTTCAGGCATTCCTTCGACTTTTCGTCCTTTTGTCGTCCAATGGGAAAACGCGTAGATTTACCGGCTATGCCTGCCGAGTGGGCCTGGGATAAACGAGCCGTGGATCAAGGGAACGCTACTATTCGAAGATTTTTCTTTTTTTTTATTTTTTTTTTAAGCATCGTTATTCCGATACGTGCAATTTTCAACCCTTTTTTCTTACTTTTTTCTGTTTCGAAATCACTTCGAGTCTCTGTTCTTCGAACATTTCGTTTCTTTTTTTGGAGAATAAAATTTGGATAGAAAGGTTAGAGAGACGTAAAAATTTGGAACAAACCTTGAAGAGGATTGCGATTCCGATGGCCACGCCGGTGTAACCGCTGCCGACGATGACGATTTTAACGCGATGCCCATCCACGAAATCTTCCGGCTGCTTGGTGAGCAGAAACGTTGTCGTGTTCCAGGCGGTGTCGAGTAACTTCTTCTTGGGCACGGACATGGTTAACGAACGCGACACTCACGAGTCAGGTGTAACATCCCGGGGATTCGATCGAGTCGAAAACAGAAATTGGATCAGTAATCTGGAATATATCTACAATACTCTGTAAATTTCGTCTCCATCAAGATCAAACAACAAAAGTGACTGTCAAACGTTCTTCATCCTTTCGCCCGAAGTTGGCCGCTCGTCAAACGTTTCGAGATAAAATTTCAATATTCCGAAAAGGTATCGATTTTTCGAAAACTAGTCGTGCGCGTCCTTCTCGACAACCGATTCCGATCAAATCGATGGACAGCCGTGGAATCGGCGCAGATGGGTTATACGCGCCAATTTCAATTTCCGCTCGAACGAGAACGCTCCGATATTTGAGATCCAGCGCGAATATTAAATTGCCCGCCAATATCGACTTCCTTCCTTCCTCTCTCCATCTTCCATACAACTTCTCCCTCCGTCGTTTCTTTTCCAATTCAATTTCCCCGAATGTCGCGGCAAAGGAAAACGCGGGAAGAGGAGCATTTATCATTCGAACGAGTCAAAGGAAAAACGCGAGGTAACAACAACGCAACGTTGCGCGATAAATCGGGTCGCATGGCGAAACATGCTCGAAACGCGTTCTCGATCTTCGTTTGCCGAGGATGCGTCGCATCGCGTGATCGACGGGCGGATGATCCATCGCGAATGCCTCGAACGCGCGCTGGGACGCGATTACTTTTCTAGGAAGTCGATTCCTCTACTGTCATTTATTATACACCGATCGAGCATATATACATATACATATATCTATATACAGAGAAGAACCGGTCGCCAGATACGCACGCTCGTTATCGATCAAGACGCCTTCTAAAATTGCCGTGCAATTTCCGCTAGCGCGTCCCTTTCCTCTCTCTCTCTCTCTCTCTCGCTCATTGCTCCGCCTCGTTGTTGTTCTCCTGAAGGATGCCCGACTCCCGCAAAATGTTTCGAATGTTGTCGGCGCACGTCTGCACCGCGGCCTTCTCCTGCTCGCTTAATTTTTGTCGCACGGTGCAGTAGACGCCCTCGCGGCCGATCACGCAGGGCACGGACATGTACACGTCCTTGTCCGTGCCGTGGGCGCAACTCTGTGGAAAAAGAGAGGCGAATGAAGGAAGGAAGGATGAAGAAAATCTTTCTCTCTCGACTTACGAGGATGTGCGTTGACGCGGGGAGCACGACTTTCGTGTTCCTAACGATGGCGTCGACGATCTCGGTGGTGGAAATGGCGACGCCCCAGCAACACGATCCCTTCTTCTCCTCGAGCTCCTTCCCCCTGAAAACGAGCGCGAAGATCAGCTTCGACCATTCCTCCTCCCTCTTTCCCGAGTAACGACGATCACTCACACGCTCTTCACGTTCTCCTCGATTTCGTACCACTTCTCGGGATCGTCCTGCTCCCCTATCCTCGAATTTATGTCCCGAAGCTTCATTCCGCCCACGGAGATGCTCGACCAGAGGGGAACTGCGAAAGGATGGGGACAGGGATGATAGGGGAAAAAATACGGAGAGGGGGGATGATAATATGTACCAGCCATGTCTCCTTGAGAGCCGATCGTCATGCAACTGACCGAGCTTCGCGCCACGTTCAATCGCCTGCTAACGAAATCTTGGAGCCTGGCGCAGTCGATCAGCGTGCCGATCCCGAGCACGCGGTTCGACGGGAATCCCGACAATTTCCACGCGATGTAGGACATCACGTCAGCCGGCCGCGTCACTATCAGCAGCACAGATTTCGCGGCGAATCTCGCTATGGCCGGTATGATCTTCTTGAACACCTTCAAGTTGTGCTTCACGTTCTGATTCTCGCCCGGCGGCGTCTCCGGCGTGCAAATTATCACCACGGCCGATTCCTTCACCGTACTGATCTCTGCCGATTCGATCGTCTTTTTAATAAATGTTTTTCCGACCGAGAGAATCAAAAATCCAACCGATAAAAATTTTCTAATGGAATAGTATACTCTTTTTCTCGACGGAGAAAAGAAATCTCGTAAATTGGAAGGGACGCTTATGCGAATCACGTTCGAGATAAGGAAAAAGGAAAGGATGGTTGGAGAAGTCGGGCATCCCTTTCTGGAAATCTTTTCTCCTTGGAAAACATCTCGTTCGGTAATAAAGCCATCGGAAGCTGGTTGAATACAAAACGTTAAAGGAAATCGAATCTCCTTTTCCTCAGAGAGAGTTTCTCGTTTGAGAGATGCGCCGATAACAGCGTACAGCCACGTAAGAGAATAAGAGGCACTGATTTTATTTTAACACCTCTGCTCGAGAGCGAGATAAGAGATAAATCTTGATCTACTCTAATTGTTCCGCTCGCCTATGCGGACGAGGAAGATTACGAGTTTGATTATTCAGATCGAAGAAAGTTTCGAGGGATTCCTCTCTCACCGCCAGAGTAAGTGCATCGAAGAAAGGGAAGAGGAGGAGCCGAAAGAAGAAGAAGAAGAAGGAAGAAAAAAATATGTACGGAGTCGATCGTGGTCGAGATAAATAAGAGAGTGGCACGAAATTTACGAGTGGACCGGTGAAAAGCTCGGGGAAACGCTCGGCGAGACGACCGCGATGTAGATGAGCGACGAGATTAAAGGACAGGGCCGGCGAGGATCTCGAAACCTGTGCCGGTCCCAAAAATCCGTCCCTCCCTTCCTTCCCCTTTCGGCCGTTGTTCTCGACCCGTTGCACGTCCACGGAAACGGGTTTCCCCACGATCCAAGGATTTCTGGAATTTCCCTCACGGATTTATCGATTCTCCATTTCCACGCGGAAGAAATTATTCCAAAGTTCGTAGACCCGTGTTTCGAAAGCATCGGGGAAAAATTGGAATAGAAATATACATATACATTTGTAGTTGTACCTGACGTGCCAGTTACCAGCGGACATCCCAAAAAGAAGCCGACGTGTTGAATATCCTCGGCCTCGGCGGAAGCCTTGTTCGCGTCGTGGTCGATCAGGCAGACCTCGCTCGCCATCCTCTGAAAAAGATCCGCGGGGAATCAGACGCGTTGATCGAGCGCGTTGATCCGCTTGACCCGATACTAACTCTCATGAGGATCGCGATGGCGCAGGCGATCCCGATCTTCCCCACGCCGACGATCGACACCTTGACGCGATGCGGGTAAACGTCGCAAGGATCCAACTGGGTCGTTATCAACGCGTTCTTGGTCGTGGTCGTGATCGGCGCGTCCTCCTGTCAGAGTCAGAGATATCGGATACCTTTAAACCGTGCTCGAACCAGCCACGCACTTTCCCCTCCCCTTCGAGGTGGGAAAAGTCGAAAGAACGAGGGGGGTATAGATATCGTACATCGTCGCACTCGATGGATTTAATATCGGGTTCAGGCTCGCTCTTCGCTTCCGTCTCGTCCATTTCGATCTGAAACCACACAAATACGCGTAAACGCGCGTTCACGATTCTTTTTTTCCTTTCACTCACCGATCGGATCGCCGCCGATTTCAATTCGCAACGGGAGACGCGGCGGCGAGTCGGCAGCGAATACGTCCATCCACGTTATTTGGCCGCGATCCTCCTTTCGATCGTCGAGGTGGTCGTCGAGAGGTGGTGTCCCTTGAGCTCTCGTGGCCGAAACGACAGGCAGGGCTGGGGGAGGGGAGAGGAAGGTCGGCGGATCCGGATCAACCTACGCAACAACGAACGCAACCGAGTTCCTCTCGTGTTCCCTTCGTATTTCAGGCTAATCGCGATACCCGTTACGTAGAAGAAGAAGAAGAAACTCGAAGAAGGGAAGGAGAGGAAGGGGAAAGCGCGAGGAGAATAACGACGGAAGTTATCCGCGCGGCTCGCTGTAAATTAGCCGCAGGTAGTCTCCCCGGGAGCGCAGGTACATCGTACGCAAGGATTGTTCATATATTTCTGCCGATGCCCACGCGCGCTCCGTGCAAAATACATTATTTTCGTGCGTCGATAATCGCCCCTCCTCCTTCGTTATTCTAAAAAAAAAATTTCTTTCTCTTCCTTTCCCCTTCCCGTCGAGGCGTTACGTCTCGTAATAAGATCAAAATTGTCGCTCGAGAAGCGACGAGATAGTTCAGCATGCGACGTTTCTCGCGTAACCCAACGGTTTACACGTGCGAGCAATTCGGATCCGATGTGAACAAAGAGCGCTCGAACCCTCGTCTCGTTTGCTCTCGATGCCTCCGATAAATTACGCTCTCTCTCTGTTTCTCTGTCTCTCTTCTGCCGTTTGCGCAGCCGCGGCGTTCCTAGTTGGTTGGGGAGAGAGGGGGGAGCCTTAACGCGCGTCGTCGGCGATCTTCGTTCCTCGAGTGGAAGAGAAAGAGAAAGAGGAAGAGGATGAAAGAGGATGAAAGAAAGAAGTAAGTTTTTTTCGTACGTGGTCGCGAACACGGCCGCTACCGGACGCTATGGACGCGTTCAATTTTAACGTTAATAATAATCGGCGGGAAAAAGGACGGTGGCTTAAATACGGTCATTCATCAGCGGCGATCGATATTGCGAATAGCGGTTTAACGGCGAACGGATAACATCGAAACGTTCCCCGGTTCCGAGTTATTGAATCGCGTCAAATAATATACGAGCCAATAACGTACGAATAGCGGTGCAATTACGGGCCCGCGATCGTATCCAAGCGTCGCGCATTCGATAATTCGCCGATATCTCGATTCCCGATCGACTTTTACCGAATTTCGCGCGTCGCGAGATTACTCGGAGGCCGAGATTTCGATTTCACGCTCCGAAGGAAATACGAGTAATTAATTTTTCCTTTTTTCAACGCTGCTTCCAGATTCGTATCGATGCACGAACGCGTTGTTATTCGCTAAACGGACGGAAGAAAGGCGAGGAAGTAATTTAAAGCTTGGCATTTATAGTTGTACGAGTTTAGATACGACCGCTCCTAGATAATTAATAATTTCCCGCCTTGATCGATCATCCCCGCGATTTTATCAAGTAACAATAACGATCGCGTAAAATCCTTATCGTCGCACCGCTCCATTTATCACCATCCGTGCACCGATTAACGAAACGATCGACGAGGAATCGAAACTTCTTACGTACGAGAGCGATAATCGCCAATATTTATTTTACTCTTTTCGACGAGAACTCGAAAAGATAATAAGCGTATAATTTATGATTAATCATGGCGTGGATTTTTTTTTTAATTAATCGTCGCGGAAACGGACGACGGACAGAGTGGACAGCAGCGGGAGGAGAGAATCGTCGGCGATAAAGCAGCGATCGATCGATAACGATGTCTCCCTGCCGGTGCAAACGGGTCGCGTCCGAGAGATAGTCCTTGAAGGTTGGTCGTAACCAACCGATCTTCTGGTCCCAGTCAACCGATCCAGACACCGCATGCCTCCGGTGCACAATGCTTGGTAGTACCGCAGCTGATACAAGTATGTTCGCCGTGCAACCGGAATTTTAATTGGCTATTTGTTTGTCCGCTACACTTCGCGGCGCTCCTATTGTCCGGCCTGCCGGAGAGGAACGATCTCTTCTCTCTCCTTCTCTCTCCTTCCGTCCGCGTGTTCTTCGCTTTTCACCACCGCGGTATTAATCCAGGGCTCGAGGAAAGTCTTCTTCTCGAGCGAGCCTCCAATCTCTCTCTCTCTCTCTCGCGCGCAAACCTCTTCACAGCCGTGTTTCTCTCCCCGTTCTTTTTGCCCTCCCTGCGCTCAGTCGACTAGCGCCTCGAGTGAGGCACGGATTTTTTTCCTTTTCCCCGGACGCGACTCGCTCACCCTCGAAACGATGGAAGATCGAGACGACCGGATGAAATTGCAGTTATTACGAGGCAGGGCGGCCTGCATGTATAATCCAGCGTTGCGCACAGTTCCGCGATACCACTTATCGAGTCATTAAGCGTTGCGCGATGTAATTGCGCGCTTTTTACCGATCTCTGCGCGCATTAATCATCGATACCATCTTCTTTCCACACCGCGGCCAATGTCTCAATTTAACGCCGCCGCCGCCGCCACCCTCTCCTCCCTTCGAACCGAGAGGCGCGGATTTATCTCCGTCCGGTCTAATTTGGCCGGTGCGCGGCCAAATACGAATTTAATTCGAGCCGTCCACGGCCACTCTAACGCGGTAACGCGGCCTAATAAATTAGCGAGCGACGGGGCCGCGATTCGATGGGGAGGGAGAGGGAGAGGCAAGAAATGCGGCGCGCTTTTTTGCGCCCCGGTCCAAACTTATTCCAATTAAAATCGGTACCTCTATTTTTGGCGACCGATCCAAATAAGCGACTCGAAACTCTCTCCTTTCTTTCTCTCCCTTCCTTTTAATTAATCCTCGGCGAGACATCGTGTTTCGAAAGAGAAACGGATTTCCGATATCTCGATGAGCGCGTCGTTTCTCAATCTCTTCTCCGTCTCGTTTTAAAAATACTTCAATAAATCCTCGAGGAATAGAACGAGGCGTAATTAATATTCGAGGATGAAAAATTGGACGATCGAAGAGAAAATCGGCGCGTTTTGCCGACGACGATCCACTATCGCTCGCGCCTCCTCCCCCCGAGGCGCCTCTTCTCGAGACGAAGGGAGGTCGAGGTGGGCGGCGAGCAGGGACCTCTCTCTCTGTCGTTTCGTTACGCCGTATCGGGAAGGGGCGAGGCCGATGCGCAATTGTTTATGCTCGTGCGTCCCGCCCTGTCGGCCGCGTTCTACCCACCAGCGTACGCGAGCCGAAACCACGAGGCGACGTGCATTCGCCTCCTCTCGGCCGAAGCGAGGTTATTAATGGCAGGGCCCTCGCTTCGAGTGTCGGCTCCTCGACAATGACCGAGTCTCCACCTCGGGCCGTCGCCCCCTCCTCGATCGAAGGAAGAGCGTTCCTGTTTCGAAGGCGTCTCGACGCCTTCGACGCTCTCTCAGAGAAGTCAGGAATAGGGAGTAGCCGCGGTGGAGTAGTCGGGAAGGAAAAGATTTTCGAAACGGTCGGTAACGAGCGACTCCCGTTTCTCTTATCCTCCGATTATGTCCGCGTCGCGGCTAAGCAGGATGAATTTATTTCCACGAGTAATTGCACGGTCACGGTTGCCGTTCTCGTGAAACGTGGGGAAGCGTACGAGCGTGTAAGCGGCCGCGTCGCGATACAATGGGAAAGGCAAACAGAGGAGGAGGCGATAACAAGTCTCGTTATTTATCGGGATAGAACCACGCGCGTCGAGCAATAGACGGAGAAAGCGGATACAGGCAGCAGCTATATAGCGTTATAAATGGACGAATAAGTAGGGGCGAGCATCGATTACGGTTCTCGCTACCGGTTTCCACCCCAAAAACGGAGTGGCTCTCGGTGCAAGGTGGCAGGTGTTTCTAAACGACGCTTAGACGGCGCAGCTGTCCCCCCCTCGCCGTTATATCCGACCACCCGATAATCGAACTCGATAATCGATCGAGAAAGATTAATTCTCCTTCTTAATCTCGCTTACTCTTTTTAAAAATACTTTAATAAATTCTCGAGCGAATCGAGGAATAGAACGAGGCGTAATTAATATTCGAGGATAAAGAATTGGACGATCGAAAGCGGAAAAAAGTGTGGGAAGCGTGCGTAGGTGAGAGGAACGCGCGAAAGAAGAGTCGATAAAATCGCATTGGCCGCTCGGATCTTCTTCTCCTTTTTTTTCTTCCGTCGTTGGTATCGCTTCTTCGCGCGAGGATCGAGCAGGGCGCGAAAGAAAATTAATACTCGGCGAACGCGCCGCCATAAAGCTTCCCCGCGGTAATTACGTGGAGGCTCGCATTATGCGCGTTTGCCCCGACGGCTCGCGCTCTTTACGAGCTTCTGCGTTTAATAACAAAGGTGGACGGTGAACGATGACAACATTGGAAACGAGATTCCACGAATCCATCACCCCCCTCCTTTTCCATCCTCGATGATAACGCGTTATCGTTTCGGCCTGCCTCGATTCATGTCACTCTTCTCGTAGAAGCGGGTAATAACAAACGCCGTCGATTAACAGCGCGTCGTACTCTCGTTCGATTCGCGTTTACGGTCGCGCTTCGCGTGCTTTCGCGCGCAATTACCCAGCTACCCGCCATTACCGACACCTTATAGCGTTTTCCAGGGAATGGATGTACTTGGATATCGTCCGATTCAATTTATTCGACGATCGCCACGCGACATCGATGAAACCGGATCGAGCCGCTACCGAGAAATTACTACGCACGAATTATGAAAGTGAGGATGAAATGGAAAACTCGATGGATTTTCAACGAACGTATAAATTATCGTAGATGATTTCTATGATCTCGTGGAAATTGGAACAGGTCGAGTTCGGTCGGGGTTGAAGGAAGAAGAATCGAGAAGTAGAAGAGAGAGAGAGAGGGAGGGAGAGATGAATTATGTTAAACGCCTGTTTAAATACATGTACGGCCAAGGATACACAGAGTCAAGGAGGCCGCGCGCGCCATTCGTCTTCTCGATTTATATTAAATCGCCTCCTCGAGTAACCCGACATCTCCCTTTCTTTCTCTGCCCCAACTTTATTTATTCTCTCGATAACAACAACCTCTCTTTCCCGGTTAAAGTAAAACATTTTTCCATTGTGTTCTCATTTTCTTTATCAAACGTATCGTTGGCAAACGCGAGAGTATAAACCAATTAACTCTCGACCTTTCCACGAATCGAGCGAGTATTTCGTCAAGGCCGTTTGCGAAACGAGCCCTCGCTGCGTTTAATTTGCAAACAACGCGTTCCGAATCCCGCCATATAGAGTTTATCGAGGCGCAGCATCGATCCGTTGAAACGGATTCTCGTTCCCCGTTCGAGGAACCAAGGAACGCCCTCCGCATCCTTGTTTTTCTCCCATCGGGAGAAAAATTCGCGCACGATCTCCTTCCGTTTCTCGTAGCTGGGACACGCTCGACTCGAGAGCGAACGAGTGGCCGCTCTATCATAGCTGATTTATTTCACGAGCTTCGGCTCGGCCGCGTGTACCGCGAACGGCGTACACAGATCGCGGCAGATATACGTTCAGGTGTAAAAGGCGGGCTTCCCGTGGTTGGAAGAGGAACAGGGAGGAGGCGAAATCGTCCTGGACGATGTTCGATAGCCTCCTCGTGCGCAGGTGCACGGGAACGTTTGAAATATCGCGTACGACACTTTGAACGTTCGATGGTAAATCTACGAGTAAAAGATGTTTCCGTAACTTTTTCGGATCGACGAAGATGCGTTCCCTCGACTCGTCCGTGCTCGTCAAGCGTGCGATGACCGATTCATCTCGGTTCGAATCGAAGCGAGGAGAAGGGGACACGAGGCAACGATAATGAATAGTAGAAGTACTGTAGTCCGTGCGTAGCGGTGTTCCGTCCAACGTAACGGAGGTTTGGCCGAGCAAACAAACGATAAATATTAATTGAAATGGGCGAGATAAAACAAATGAATCCTTTTGCCACCGGGACGAGCGCCGGTCACGAGCCGCTTCGAGAAGCGAAAAAAAGGAAAAGGAGGAGGGTTAGAAGAAGCGCGGGAAGTGGGAGAGAGACGGAGATACGATGGGAAAGGAGGAACGTTATTCGCGTCGAACGGAGAGAGAAGTTTGCGCGGTCGGGTAGAACTTCTGTCTTTCTTCCTCGATGATTTATACGGAATCATATCTCCATCCGAATGTCTTCATTTTTAACGGCCGACTTTCCCTCTCCCCGAATGGGTCGACCGACGAAACGGGCGGAGAAAAAAGAGGTTCACGGATCTCGTTGAAGCCTGGCGAATTTTACTCGGCTCTCTCTTCCTCGTCGCACGCTTCGAGAGATCCATCGTCGGCGTTACGCTCGATGATACGGGCATTTCGTGCATAATCGGGATCCGTTATTTTCGCTCGTGTAACTCTTCTCCTCTCGTTTATTCTCCATTTCTCGATATCCTTCCGGCGAGGAAAGATATTCCCTCGGTGAGTCGATGACTCACCGAAATCACTCCTGTTCCTCGACTCGAAGCGTCGTGTCTCGAGGGCACTCGTAACGGGGCCCCGGGCCCCGCTTCTCTCCAACGATGACCAGCGATTCTCGACGACCCCCTTCGATCCCATTTCCGACACACCCTCGCGCCGTTGCGAGATCCTATCCGATCCTATCCTCCCTCCCCGTCCTGGATCATCGATGATGCACGCGCTCCATGCCCCCGGTCATCATCTTCTTCTTTTTTCAACCGTGCTCTATCGTGGCACGAGTATCGTACGGAAAACGGTCGAGGGAGTCGTGCGATTTAGAAAAAGGATCGGAAGAAAGTTGGGTATGAAAGCATCTCGATAAAACGGAGGGGGGTGTGGCGATGGCACTTCGATGGTGATCTTTATTCGGAGCGCTCCTCCTCGTGTAGCACCTCGTTGCGTAACGGGGAGTGGATCGTTCTTTCGGTCAGCAATCTGAACCGCGATTAGGAGGAGTACGTATCGTTCCAGTCTCGTAACCGCCGTTTTCGAAGATGAATCGGCGATAAGGATGGAGGGAGGCGTGCGACGTAACCGCGATGCGTAACGAGGCGAAATGATCGGTGTACATAAACGTTGTTGCGGGGAATTTCGATACGAGATGAGGAAACGAAATTGTAAAGACGAAGATAGATTCCTTTTCCTTTTTTTTTTCTTCTTCTTTCGCCGTTTTTATCCAATTTTTATTACCTCGTAATAAACGAGGGTCATCGGTAAATCGAAGAAGAATTTTCGAAACGGTACAAGCGGCAGCAAGTCGCGGTGATGACTTCCTACTTCTTTCGTTCATCGCGCGCATACTGTCTCTCTCTCTCTCTCTCTTCCCATTCGAGAAAATTTTCATTTCACGGCAGTCCGTTCTCTCTTTTATTCGCCTTTCGTCTCCGTGATATCGCGCGGAAGGCAATAACGAGTGTTGAAACAGCGACGGTAAGATGGTGGACACTCGGGTCCATTGACTGGATGCGCTGCAGTTTTGCTTTACGACGCGGCTGACTGACATTTAATGCCGAACGGCGCCCTTTACCACCTTTACCGCCCGTGAACGTTTCGTCCACTGGCTGCCGCCGGCTAATTCCCCGCGGATTTCGTTCTCGGTCATCCACCGTGCAATTTCGATCTTTTCGTCGCCGTTCACGCAGATGAGCCGAGTGGCTTATTTAACCCTCTCGACCTCGCATCGCGTACACACACGTCCCGCTGAATATTACGTGTATTACGTGTGCGTTATTTTGTAATCTTTTTATAGCCTCTTTAATTATATTACTGTGAACTGCGAGGGGAACGCATTGATAGGTTTTTGTAATATATTCCTATATAATATGAAAATTAAAATTACTACGTTTGTCTCGAATATTTTTCTAATTCCCCTTGTATCGGGACTGCCGCGCTCGTCTGGAGCTTCGTTAAAAAGATAACGGGTATCCTGCTAAGAGGCATCGTTTCGTTAAATAATTTCAACGTAACTGCTGTGCCAAGGTCAAACGCGTGTCGTAAGAAACGTTTTTTTTTACACGACGAAAAATCCTCGAGCGAGAAACTTTCTCTCTCCAACGCTTGCACGACGAACACGTGTCTCGCTCGTGTCGTGAAATCGATTATCCTCCTCATGGACGGTCGATAGAAATTCCTTCTCCCCTCCCAATTTTTCTTATTTTTTCCAATCCTCTTCCGATCTATTTCCATCGTTCCCTCGATTCTTCGAAATATGAGATTTCGAAATGAATTTAACGCGAGAGAGAAACGTCGAAGGCGAGTTTTACAAAGAGAATAATCCTTCGAGGGACCCCTTTCGATTCGAATTTATTTAGGGGTCGAAGAAGAAGGAGGGGGGGCCGTAAACTAAACGGGGGAATCGAAGAAATTAGCGTACTGGGCGTGGAATGCGCGGGGAGCGAGCAGAGCGGATGAGAAACAATACGGGAACTTAAATACGAGCGTTTTTTTCTCAGCCACCATTTGTCGGGAGAAATATAGCCCGCGTTAACCGGGACGTTTATAGCGCCGTGAACAGAGCCGCATCGGCGAGATTTGCAAACATCTTGCGCGAAAGGGCGTGACCGGGGGAGGGGGAGGAGGGAGGGGAGCTCGCGATATTGCCGAGTTTCGACCGCGTTTTATGTCGCCCTTGTGCACCTGATCGCCCCGATCCACCGGTTTTCCCTCGCCTTTATCGCCTCCCATTAAACCTTATTTATCCCACGATTATCCCCCCCGCCCCACTTCTCGCGCCCTCGGCTCTCGTTTTTGCATTTTTCGAAAATACCGTTACCTCGCTTATTTCCCAATATTATTATTATTTTTTTTAATATTAGAAGTGGAATCTTTACGCGCAGGTATATATATACGTATGTATATACGTATATGACAGGCGCGTGTGACGGAGGACGAGAGACGAGTCGTTATTTTAAGTGGAAATTTTAAAACAATGATGAGATGATTGGTACTTAAAGAATCGGAAAAAAGAGGATCGATAATGCTTTTCGTTATTTACGCCGGTAGAGAGTACTCGTGACGTAAGAGCAAACGTTGAAAAAAGGAAAGAGAGAGAGAGAGAGAGAGAGAGAGAGAGAGAGAAAGGAAAGGATTAAAAATAGGAAAAATATATTGCGCATTTACACGGATTGGATTTAACATTCCTGGATCTCATCTCAAGCTGGATATATCTAATTTGTACCTGACTAATTCGATTTCACACCGATCGACGACAATCGGTTAGCATCTATTTTGAGCCACGAGTCGGCTACATACCGACGCGTATAAACTTGCGCCAAGTACCAGTAAATATATTGCAGGTTCCCTTCATCGATGAATACATTGACCCCTATGAAAGGATCGATCGAGTCCCTGTTCCAATGCTTCTCGCTGCCTCTTGCTTCGATTTCGTTGCTTTTTTTTCTCCCTCTCTCTCTCTCTCTCTTTCTTTTTTCTAAACACCCATTCTCGTAACTTTATTCTCGAACGACCGACCGTCGCAAATTTCGTTTAATCGCGTTCAAAAACGTGAAGAAGAAAAAATCGTCTCGTTTCGTTAACTTTTTTCCATTCTCTCTCCCTCTCTGGCTCTCTGTCAATCGAAAATTTACAAGGACAATTGTTCTCTAACGTGTGTTCAAATGCTTGGAAAACGAGGGAAGAGAAGTTTATTTTCCACCTTCTCCACAACGTATTAAATCCGTAACGCGTTACACATAATAACACGATATCGTGGAAAATGAAGAGAGTTAAGGTTAACGCAGAGGATGGCAAAAGCTCGCACCATCGCACGTAACGGCGTAAATGGAAACAGTGTTAAATGGTTACCGAAAACCAATTAAAATTTACGCTTGGCGATTCACGAAGCGAGAATTCCAACGGGTTAGAGTAATCGAAGTCGATTTTAATTATGACGACGTGTATGGCTTCTTGTAGCCGTGTTCCCATGATAGCGACCCGTGAGTTATCGGACGTTTATGGCGGTGTCCGTTATTCGATTTTACGCTAGGGACCAATGGTAATAACAATTACGGTGCCAAAGGTGGCTTTCGCGTCGCCGTACCCGTCCATCCATAATCGCGATTCTATTCCCACCGCTTCCCGTCTACAGAAATCGATGTAAACACCCGATGGAACGAACGCGCTAATAATCGTTATTTCGCGTCGCGCGCGATTAATTACCTTCTTTTTCTCCTCCTCTCCTCCCCTCCCCCTCTTTCTCCTCTCCCTTTCCCACGTGCGAAGGAATAACGAAATCGAGGCGTAGAGGCGAAGGACAAGGACGAAATAGGGATATCGTAGCCTGTCGAACGAAGAGGGAGGGAGGGAGGGGGAGGAAGAGAGCGAGAATATAAGCGGACGAGTGGAACGGTCCGCGATGTTTCTCGCGATGAACGAGTCTCGGTCCGCGGATAACTCATAAAACCATGCTCGTTTATTTGGTCGAGGATCTCTCCTTTGGTCGGAGAGTCGGCGGCTCCGTCCACCTAGGGGAATCTCTATACGAGCCGAGCAACGACATTTTCGAAATATGTAGACGCTCGTTCTTCTTTTTCTTCTTTTTTCTTTTTTTCTCTCTTCTCCTCCCTTGGACGAAAGTAACTACAAAGTCTGTCCTGGCTCGAGGAGAGGAAGAGGAGAGGCGTAGGGCTTCTCGAGCACGCAATGATCGCCAACCAAAGAGAGAGAGAGGGAGAGGGAGAGAGAATGGCGCGTTTCTCTACGTACGTAGAGAGAGGAGACACGGAGGAGCGTGCACCTGCAGCCCAACATGGGAATCCCTGGAATTCCTCGATCAACCACGGCCACGTTCTTCGGTACGATAGATGCAAAGCGAGTCTTGTCGTCTCGATAAACGACAACGTCCCGCGCCCGTGAAACACGGGCCGCCTCTCTTTAAATTTATTTATACGGAATGGAGAGAGAGAGGAGGGAAGAGGAAGAGAGAGGACGAAATTACGAATCGAAATTCGATCGATCCGCGCCACCCTTTTTACGATCCTATCGTAACTCGAAACACGCTTGACGAAACTCGAACGATGGAATAGCTCTCCCTTCCCCTTCTCTCTCTCTCTCTCCCTTCCTCCTTTTCCAATTGCAACCAAATTGGAATCGCGTTGCACCACGCACGTACACGCGTACACGCGCTTTTTTCTTTACGGAATGCGATTTTTTGACCTCGCTCGCGTGTCACGAATGCGAACGGACGGGACACGTTCCCATACGTATCGAAATCCCGTTGGGAAACAGTATACATACGCAGCTGCGACCTATCTAACTAACGAAACCTCGAGTGAAATTCCTCGCGCGACGACGAACGGCTTAGCGTGAGAGAGCAACGTTCGTGTAAATATATAATTGCTCTTCCGGAAACGAGACGCTGTTAACGAGAGGCATAAAAATCGTCCAAGTCAAGGAGGGAGGGGGTAGTAGAGGTATCTCTCCGTTCGTTAGAAAGACGAGTTTGTTGGTTGAGAAAAACGAACGATACTAATCATAGAATTACTTTGCGCTTGCATTACCATCCATCGTTTCCTTATGATTCTCTTTTACGGCAAATTATTCTGCATCATACAGAAATTACTTGTATAATTTCCCCGGTAAACGTATAATAATAATTGCTGTAATGAAAATATGGCTCTCTCTCTACGAAACTCTCGCCTGCCAGGCCTTTTTAAAGCCACCAAACGTTAAAGAAACGTTAAAGAGAGAATAAATTATCGGACGGAAACATCCCACACAACCTTCCGAAAACGAAATAAAACGAATGGAAAGATTCGTTCGCGATAATTCTAGGAGGAAAAAAAAGGAAGAAAAAAAAAAAAAGAAAAGGTGTCCGTGGAAGAATAAATCAACCGAACGAAACGCGTCTGATCACCCTTGAAGAGAGAGAGAGAAAGGGTCGTCGCGCAAAGATCATCAATCCCGATCCGATCTCAGCTCGCCACCCTTCCAGTAGCCGTTCCAAACCTCGTCCATCCCTGTATTTCCTCCTTTCCTCGTTTCCTCTCCTCGAGTATCTCTCGGATGATTTTTCCCACGAAAGGTATCGCACGGGCCCGAATTAATTAATATCGTCCGATATGGCTTCCGGGAATTCCGCGTTTAATCGGCGAGACGGGGAAGGGAAGGGGGAGAAGGGAGTCGGGTCCGGTGGAACGATCGGCAAGGTGGAATGACTCGTGTATCCTTCCCCCGTGTATTAATTATCAGATTGATACGTGTAAAATTTCCTTTCTTCACAGTCACAGTGAATCGTACTTCGTGCGTAACGAGGCTCTTTCGAAAAAATTAAAAACATATCTATTTACGCGCGTACGTAGGGGAGAGAGGAGGGAGGGAGGGATCGGAGATGATGCGATGATTGGAATGAGGCGCGTGAAACGCGTGAAATTGTAAAGAAAAATTTTCCAAATTTTATATACTCGCGAGACGATAAATCTATTTTTCTTTTCTTCTCCCCGAAAGTATTGGATTTGGATATGGATCTAATTTGCAAAACGTAGAAACGTTGTGACGTAAGGCGGGCTGTTTAAAAGGAAGAAGCGCGTTCGATACTCGGTATTAGACGGAATGGCGCGGTTGATTAGAGAGCGGGTTTTCGAGGAAGTTGACGGAGAATATGGGACAGGTCCCCGGCGAGAGGGGTTCGTGGAATCAATTAAGTCTCGTCAACGCCCAGGACCCACTTAATTAGAAGCACTCGCCGTTTTTGTCGGTACTTGGTTAATTAAGATTCGCAAACAGTGTTTCAACCTTTAACGGTACGGGCACGAACGCTCCTCACGAACGCTCCTCCTCTCTTTCCTTCCCGTCTTGATTTAAGGTGAAGCGTTGCATATGTATGCGGCTTCGATTTATTTATTAACCATCTTTCGGAGATAGATACGGTTTACCATATATATGTATATATATATATGTATGTGCGTATATGTATATATTAGCGAGGTATATAAATCGAGATCACTTCTTTTTTCTTCCTCTCTTCCTTTTCTTCCTTTTCCGTTCCTCGTCCCGGGACGAGACGAGAACACGGGATCCGCGTTATTGGCCCCGCGTTAATTTATTTCAGCCGGCTCCATTATACGATCCTTTTTCCACGATCGATCTTAATTATATATTTATTCTTTTCTTCCTCTCGACAAATGGACAAAGCAAAACGAAACAATTTGCTTTTACCACACTATTTACCATTCAACGTACAACCCTAAAGGTTTCCAAGAATAACTTGCCATAAAATATTAACTAATACGCGAAGTTAATGGCGCGGAGGGACTCGTGCTAAACCGTGTACGCGGTTTCAACCGCCATTCATCCTTGAACAGATGCACTTGAACGGTGAAGCATCACGCGTCCGAGAGAATGGACATTGAGATTTCCCTCGTCAGCCACGAAGGTCGAGGATTTTACTCCTCCAACGAGTATCCCCCAGGCAGGATAGGTGTACTCGAACGCGTCGAACGATCTCTTCATTGTGCCGTCCGGTAGCGAAGCGAACTCGTGGAGGGGGAGGGGAGAGCGACCACGCTCCCGCGTGTGTTCGAACTCGAGCCGCTCTCCTCCGCTGCTCTTGATCGCCTCGAACGCGAATACGAATAGATAATACCCAATCACGGTGGAGAGGCTCGATACCAGCGTCATAATAGCCCTAATGCAAACGTTGAATAGGCCTCGTTGCTCGCGCAACCCACTCTCCTCCTCCTCCTTCGTATATATTTCACCTTTTCTTCTCTCCTTCTTGAAAACGTTCCATCTTCCACGCACGCGTGGATCCAACCAACTCGTTACTTCTCTCCTCCTCGAGACGGGGAGAGGAGAGTTAGGAGTCGATTGTTCGGGTATGCTCGGGTATCGTCGACCCGCTTATTTTTGTTTCTCTGTAATGAACTATTGATCGCGAGAGTTGGCGATCCTTTCACGCCGCCACGGGGCCGCGCTCGAGAGTACACGTTCATCCTTCGCGGCGAGGAGGCGGTCGAGGCGGCGGGGGGAAGAGTAGGCGCGCGCATTCACGGATCATTACGCGACAGTGACGAATTATAACGACGCGGCCGTAATGCGTCTCCTTGTAGAGCGGCCAACCGTTTTTGCCACCGAGATACCGAGATCGATAGAAGGGGAGGGAGGCGGAGGCACGGCGAAGGGACACCGAAAGACGGAGGGAGAGAGAGAGATAGAAGGATCAGCGGCGGCCGCGTCGTAAACCTGTTCCCCCGCTCGCTTTTATTTACGAGTCCCCGCGCCCCGCGCAATTTCGAATCCGTTCACGGCTACCGAATCTCGCGTATCTCGCCTACCCCTAACCCGAAACGCTACCCTCGATCGTCGCGCGATCGATCATAAATTATCGTTGCTCGCCTCTTCTTCTTCTTCTTCTTTCCTTCTGTGGTGGCGATGGGATGATTCTCTCTCTGTCTTTCTACCGAAGCTTTTTCTTCGCGGTCTCGAAACGAAGGCGGGACGATTTGGTTCGTCTATCGGGGCGGCAGTCGGTGAAACGAGCGATAATATATTACCGGTTGATCCGATCGTTGCTGTCATTTGCGCCGGACGGCTCGGGGATTAATTAGCTCGACCGATGGGTTCGAGATCTCGTCCGAACGACTCTCCCTTCGAATCCTTCGTCTTTCCTTCTCTTCCTCCTCTTCTTTGCGGTTCTTCCTTCTCGTAGAACTTGTTTAGAGAGAGAAAGAGAAGGGTCTCGTCTCTCGACATATCGGAACGTGCACGCTGTGGAACGCGCGTGCCTGATCGTCGTTTAGATTCGCCTTGCCTCCGCACTCGACTCTGCACGCGTTTCCGCGCGGATGACAAAGAAACGCGACACTCGCTCGTAATTCAGTTTACTTGCGACCGTGGTGATTTGCGGCCGATCGAAGGGGAGGAGGAACGAACAAAGGAAATATGAAAATTCGGGACGCGAAAACGTGCCTCATTTTTCGCTGAAGAAAGGGAGAAAGAATCGAAGGGTGAAAAAAAGTTGGAACTCGAATTCCTTCTCGCGTTCCATCCGCCGGACGTCCTCTAGGAATCGGCCGCTCTCTTTGAAGAAATCGAGCCGCTCGATCTAGGCGGTGATTCTCACGCGTTCCTCCACCAATAAAATCTGGATCCAGTCGATCGCCCTCGAGAATGGGTATTCGAGGGGAGTTGGATTTTAGGGACGAGACAAACGCGAATCGGGTAAAGATTGGCGGATGTCGAGCGGTTAATTCTCGATCTGGATAAATGGACGCGGTGACGACTCCTCCTCGGATGAGGCCGTTCGATATCCGTCTAATGCCCAAGATAAACAACAATTATTTTATAATTAAGCGGCCGAGGCTGGCGGGTAGTAAATACACGTGCACGCGGCGGCGGAACACCTCCTCGCAACCCGACACCGCCCGTTGCAGCTCATTCATAAGACCCGGGACCGGCATCGATCAACGAGAGTCGGGGAGGAGACTCTCTTTCAATCTCCCTCTTTTTCTCTCGTTCGTCAGTGGCTTCGATGAAACGAACTCGAGAATTGTTCTTCGAGATTTGAGAACGAAAGAAGTGGAGAAAGGTATTATTGAGAAAATTGAGGTAAAAGATGGAGAAAAGAGAGGATATTTGGAGAGACTATTGACGAGATTCGTTAATAAACAACGTTTCCATCCACGATGCTCGGATTTCCCTCCTCTCGCCCGACCTAAGTCGGTCGGCCCGCGTAAAATAAGGCCGGTCGAGGCCGTAAAACGGGCCTCCCGTCGTAACTTACGTCCGGTGTATACGCATAAAGCCATTATATACCTTATACTGTCCTGTAATACGCTATAAAATCCCGCGTTGTATATCTAGGCGCGATATCATCTGGGTTAGGAGCACCCGTAGAGCACGCTCGGCCTCTTGTCCTTCTCCTCCTCCTCCCCCTCCATCGGTGGATGCCTTCCACTTGGCTAGGAGCGCGTACGAGTACGTACTTACCGCCGCTGTCTCTTTTACTCGGATCGGAGGATGCCCATTATTTTCGCCCTCGATGGTGAAACCTTTCCGACGGCAAGAAACTCTCTCTCCGCCATGCCCATACGTCTCCGATCCCGCGTGCGAAACCGACCCACCGCCGTCGTCCAGCCAGAGACCAAGAAGAGGAGGAGAAGGAGGATCCCGACCGAGGATAATAGCCTGCCGCTTCTTTTACATCCCCAAACATCGTAATTATTTTATTCCGCCTCCCTCTTTTCCTCGCGTCGATTTTTCAATCGTTATCCGGGAATCTTGATTGCGAGCGCGCTCGGATTTACGACGCAGCCGCTATTACCAACCTGTTACAAGAGACGGAGGAGATGGAGGAGACACGGTACGGATTCGAGTTCGATCGATAAGGAAATGCGAGACCGATTTCCTCCGCCTTCGAGCCCCAATCCAACCTTCTTTGTTCCTCGATCGAAACGCTTCTCCGAATGTATTTCGAATCGCTGGTAGAATTTTTACAATCTCGTTAAAAAAAAGAAGAGGAGAGATTCGCCAAGCTAGTAGAATTTTTACAATCTCGTTAAAAAAAAGAGAGATTCGCCAAGCTAGTAGAATTTTTACAATCTCGTTAAAAAAAGAAAAGAAGAGAGATTGGCCAAGGAAGAATAACGATATGAATCACTGGATTCCTGCCCAAAACGTGTAAAGCGCATGAGGCAGAAAGAAACGGTGAAACGTTGGCTTTGGCGCGTTCCATCGCGTTTGAATCTCGCGTGGATTCGGTTACGGACGTTTACGGACGATCGCTTCCGAATGGGATAACGCATGTCCCGCCGCGGTGGAACAGGCCGGGGCATAGGACGGCGAAGGAGGTGTTACATTACTGGCCGGGGCTGCCAACTTTACGGGATACGGAAGCCGCGTAGTCGCCGGCTACCGAAACCCTCGCGTATTTTCACGCCGGCGGCGGTGCGCGCGCCGACCTCGCGGGGAAGATGGTGTCGATTACGTGTATAACGTGACTCTCTCTCTCTGCGCGCGCGAAAGGAACGCGGATTCAACATCGAAATTGTCTGACGCTCCATTGTCGACTCGAACAATAATATTATACATTTTGCAAGAGTGGTTGTCAATTACTCTGTGAATCGTTTAATTTAATGTCTCGTCTACGAACTTTCGAATGAGCGTGTAAGTGATTGGTCTATTAAATAAAATAATTTCGTAAAAAAAAAGATTTTTTGCCAAGAATAATGATATAAATTACTGTAAAATATAAACTGGAACTTGAGAATTGGAAATGGTATGAAGAAACGGATGTTGAGGAAACGTGTGATCGAAATTGTCTGACGCTCCCTTCGACTCGAACAATAATATTATACATTTTGCAAGAGTGGTTGTCAATCACTCTGCGAATCGTTTAATTTAATGTCTCGTCTACGAACTTTCAAATGAGCGTGTAAGTGATTGGTCTATTAAATAAAATAATTTCGTAAAAAAAAAGATTTTTTGCCAAGAATAATGATATAAACCACTGTAAAATATAAACTTGAGAATTGGAAATGGTACGAAGAAACGGATGTTGAGGAAACGTGTGATGATATGGATTAAATTATAAAATAAAAATAGCATTGTAAGAAGATACGTGGAGTAATACATATATTGTAATATACAAGGTAGCTTAAGATTGATTGATAAATATAAATGTAGGAGCTGGGTTAAAGGATTTGTTAAGTGTATGCAATGAGTCGTTGAAATTAATTTTACCATTAGTTTTGCAGATCGTGTAATAAATTATCGAATTTAAAATAAGAAACTTAAAAAATAAGAAATGTTGTCCTTAATAAATTCACGAAATAAATATTTCTCAACTCGATTAAATTATATTTAAAATTTTAACCTATGATTGTTACGTATGATAATTTTTTAGATTACGTTTGAAAATGAATATTGTAATATTTAATATAAAATCGCGCTTTAGCTACGCTCTTCATACCGAGCAAGTCGAATACCAGAGAAAGACGTTAAAACGTGCTTAATCATCGACCAGAATATTTAAACGATAATTAGTTAAACGAATGAAGAAAAGATGGTTGAAAAGTTCATTACAAGATAGAACCGTATCCTTTCTGACGTGCAATTATTACGACACGCCAATAGCTGAGAAATACCGCGATCCGCCCACGCGAAACGATTACAGCGACGCTATTCGCAATTATTTCGACGCGAAATAGTTGTTCAGTCGCGGACCACCGTGAATTCGCGAAAGCAGTGTTTCCTTTTCGCGGGACAAACGGCACGCTTATCTCTCGACGCAACGAGTAACGTTTCGCGCACTGTAATCCAATTTGTACGCGGCGCAGTCGCGCAGCGGGCGACCCATTGACGCTAGGGAATTTATATGTAGCTTTGCGTTTGAAAATCAATCGCGCAGATGCCGGTACAACGGGCGATCGTTTCTCGATCGTTTTTATATAATTACAGCGCAGTTTTAATTAATTGATCAGAGTTTAACGGGCGTGTTCTCGTAGATAAAAATTTGTCTATCGATTAGATTCAGTTGGTTCTTTCACAGGAATGGAAGATGTATGTGAGAAGGGTAATTGGACTCGGGTGTTTTGATATCTGTAGATGCTGTTACAAATTAATCCAGCAATTAGCACGTACGTTCCGTCGGTAACAAGTTACCGCGGAATATCGCATTCGATGCGTACGCGATCTAATCGATTCTCTTCCTCCGCTCGATTCCGTCACGCTTCCATCGCCCATGAGAACGATGAAACAAACCGGCCAGAAGTGGGATGCCAATTAACCGGCGTTCGCCAACGAATAACGGAGATAATCGCGAATCGTGATAATTCTGCTCGCAAGAATTTCTCGATATGCTTCGAAACACGTTATTGAATATCTCGAAAAGGAATAACTCGACGAGTAATTGATAAAAAAATTGCGAAATCGTGGAACAGCGTAGATAAACTTTCGTGGATATTAGCAACGAATTCCAAATTAATTTTGGAGCGCAAAATAGCGGTGAGGAGAGGTGTCGGTGGAACGATTCACGATGAGAATAACCGGGCGACGTAGTACAATGGGAGGTCGAAGGAGGAGGAGAGGCCATGTATGGCGAAGGATGGAGTGGCAGGTAGTAGAAGAGGTGGCTCGCGGAGACAAGGAGAGAAGGGAAGACCTTGGGAGAAAATTTACCAACCCTGAAACCAAGCGTCGTCCTTTGTCCGGCGCGCGAAATTCGCGAGTCATCGCTCGATTTAATAATTAATTATCGAACGACGATCGAGCGACGATAAAGGTGTTCCGCTGAAAGTGACTCTTTTCAAGGAGGATTATTCGAAGATTCACGGTGCTCGCCGACCGCCGGCAATCGACTGCCAAATACGCGTTTTACGAGGATAATTACACGGGTGAACAGAGATGGAGGGCTAGCCGTGGGTGGCAAAAAACTGATCCGATTTAAACCTTGCACGATGAAATCGCCTCTTCCACCTCTTTCCCTCGCCGGAAGAAACTCACAAGAATGCACCGCACCTGAAACTGGCGCCGAATACGAATATGAATATAATCCTGTGCAAACTCCAACTTTTTATTCCCGAAAATTTTCAATAGAAGAGACAGACTTTGTCGAGATTCGATCGGATTATAATCGATCGAAAAAAAAAAGAAACTGACAAAAATGCACCGCACCTGAAACTGGCGCCAAATATGAATATGAATATATATATATATATATATATATATAATTCTGTGCAAACTCCAATCCTTTATTTCCAAAAATTTTCAATTCGTAGAAGAGACAGACTTAGAGATAGACTTTGTCGAGATTCGATCGGATTATAATCTATCGAAAAAAAAAAAAACTCACAAGAATGCACTGCACCTGAAACTGGCGCCGAATATCAATATGAATATATTCCTGTACAAACTCCAACTCTTTATTTCCGAAAATTTTCAATAGAAGAGACAGACTTTGTCGAGATTCGATCGAAAAAAAAAAAAGAAACTCATAAGAATGCACTGCACCTGAAACTGGCGCCGAATATGAATATGAATATGAATATAATTCTGTGCAAACTTCTTTATTCCCAAAAATTTTCAATCCATAGAAGAAACAGACTTGGAGACAGACTTTGTCAAGGATTATAATCGATCGAAAAAAAAAGAAACTCACAAGAATGCACTGCACTTGAAACTAGCGCCGAATATGAATATGAATATGAATATAATCCTGTGCAAATTCCAATCCTTTATTTCCGAAAATTTATAGAAGAAACAGACTTGGAGATAGACTTTGTCGAGATTCGATCGGATTATAATCAATTGAAAAAAAAAAAGAAACTCACAAAAATGCACCGCATCTGAAACTGGCACCGAATATCAATATGAATATAATTCTAAACTCCAACTCTTTATTCCTGAAAATTTTCAATAGAAGAGACAGACTTTGTCGAGATTCTATCGGATTATAATCGATCGAAAAAAAAAAGAAACTCACAAGAATGCACCGCAGCACCTGAAACTGGCACCAAATATCAATATGAATATATATATAATTCTGTACAAACTCCAACCCTTTATTCCTGAAAATTTTGATATATGAGACAGACTTTGTCGAGATTCAATCGGATTCAAGAATGCACCGCACCTGAAACTGGCACCAAATATCAATATGAATATAATCGTATGCAAACTCCAACCCTTTATTCTCAAAAATTTTCAATAGAAGAGACAGACTTGGAGACAGACTTTGTCGAGATTCGATCGAAAATCGAGGGAAAGGAGGAGGAGGAATCCGTCTCGCGTACCGCAATATCGAATATATTGGATAATGATAAAGCCGCGAGCACGTATTACTCCCTCCGCGCGCCAGTGATTGGTTATTAGTTTTGGGTCCGCGATACGATCTTAATGGGAATACTTAGGTGGGAGGCTCCGAGACATTGAGGATGATCTATACCCGGAGTCGTGGCGTACACGCATCGGGCCAGGCCCGATAGATCGACGACCCTATTCGTCCAACGCCGCTTCCACACCCCTCCCCTCCCCATTCTCCCTTTTTCAACGTTTTCGTGTGCGTGCGCACACTACCGGATACCGTGGTATGTGAGCGGGGACGCAGGCAACCGGCCGCGCAACACAATGCAGGCAACAGCGGGGAGGGAGGGAGGGAGGGGAGCGATAAGATCGGGATTTCGAACTGCTATGTCGAGAACGCCCGCTGGGACCCACGCCTTTTTTGCACGCAACCTCCCGACCGTGGTGCGTACATATATCCACCGCCTCCCCGTGCCCCCTTCTTATTATTATTAGGACGAACCACCAGCCTTCCCCTTCCTCCCCCTATCCCGGAAGAGAAGGGGCCAACGCGGAGTCACTTCCTCCCTCGGACATCTGCTCCCCAATTCCCTCCTCCTCGCCCAACCCTTTTCTTTCTTTTTCCGTCACGGCTCAACGCTTTCGCCCACCCGAACGCTCTGCAAATTAGATTCACTATAAGTACAGTTTCACGAATTGGATTCCGTAATCGTAGCGAAAAGGAGAGGAGAAAGGCTAAGAGGAGGATAAGAAGGGAGAGAGAGAGAGATACTTTGGAGTTTTTCTCGCCGATCGTTGGCTGGCCACCGAAATTAGATTAGGTTACTTATGACAGCGACGTAACTAAATCACATTCCTCGCGTGTTCGAGTTCTTTGCATGCACCTTTCCCCGTCGTTCGGTTTGATTTATAGGCTCGGGGGGGTATTTCGCTCCCCGTAAGCGGCGCTCGAGGGGGGGCGGGAACCAGTTGGCCCCTCTCGGTCCTCGTTCGGCCCACTCGAGCAAAAATAACGATTGTTCTCGCTTCGTAACGAGAGAGAGCTCGATGGAATAATAATTGTAATTCGTTTCTCGTATTTCGAATTTTAATTCTCCTCGTTTGCGGCACGGAATATACTAACTTTTCCCAAAGGAAAAGCTGGAGAACGGTAGCCCAGGAAGGAATCGTAAAGAGGAACGAGTGTTACGCGTGGGTGACGAGCAATTTCCCAATGAACGCCTCGAATCGTAAGCTCTCTCTGCACGTTCCTCGCGGCCCACGTCACGAATTCGTCGCGACAACCGCAGAGACAATCCACGCGTCGACTATAAACGTCGCGCGCGAAAAATACGGTAATCGTCGATATCCTCCGAGGCTGCGTTTAAGCGCGCGTTCAACGACCATAAACGCCACCGACGCCTTATGAAGTTGCCTCGTTCGCCTCCGTCGAGGAACGAATGCGATCGTTGATTAATGCGTTAATTAAAGGAAAAGAGAGAAGTAACGATAAAAAAAGGAAAGGCACGCTTCGATATTTCGTTTACTCGAGATATCTCTCCGGTGGAGAAAAATCGGCTCGATCCGATTTCCGAGAAAGCTCGGCTCCACGAGGGACACGGATCGAAAGATGGCGAGATTCCTCCTCGAGGCTACGAGGTGAAAGATTCACGATTTCAGCGGAGGGGAGGGGGAGAGAAAGAGAGAGCGCGAGAAGGACGTGATGAATCCTCGCGATTAACACGTCACCGTGGAAGAGCGTGTTTAATCAGCGCGCGGCGAACACGCTGCGGGGCGTCCGCATTCGGACCCCGCGTTGGGCCCCCTTCTTTCTGCACCCCTTTCCCGCCCGCAACACCCCGCCATAAATAATCCTCCTGGGGGATGACGACAAAGATCGTAATTGTGAGTTACGTCGCTCTCCTCTTCGACGTGGAGATTCTCTAACGAGACTCGATTTGCACTCCTTTTTACGCCAAAATATTTCAATAACCGGGCCATCTCTTTAATCGAAGCTCAATACCAATGTAATCCAAGAATATAATTATTACAGTTTCACCCAACAGTTTCATGTTATTATTGAAAGATTGGAGGATAAATTCGTAAGTTGGAAACAAATCGTAACGATTTTGAACCCGTTTCGAAATGAAAAGATGGACAAGTTCGTCCCACGCTCGAACGGAAAAAGAGTGGATTGTTTGAACGGATGGTCGAGCGACGAATAAAAGTGGGATAGGATCGAAAAACGTTTCGCTCGATCGGCTGGCGAAAATGTTGGTGAAAGTTCTTCCCGGCCGTGAAGCTACGGTAGTTGGTAACACGGCGGCCCGGCAAAGCGAGTATCCCCTTGAATTCAATAGCGGGTATGCAGTCGCGTGGAACAAGACGGAGACAGGAGAATACCTGGCAAAGAATAATACGGCGTGCAAGTCTCGGTGATACGGCGAGGAAAAGGAAGCTGGCAAAGAAACGAGAACACGGGGGAGAATAGATTCGCGCGAGAAGAAGAAGAAGAAGAAGAAGAAAAAGGAGGAGGAGCTTTCGCGTAAACGCTGACTCACTGGGATCCTGAATCAGCCAAGGTTGTCCGTCCCATCCGTAAGAATCTAACCTTTTTTACCGACGCGTCGCTGGGAAAAACATTGTTCGAAAATTTGTTGCAACTGTGTTTTCGGGATCAAAGCGAATTCGACGTAATCAACGATCTCCAATCATTCTTTTACCGTGAATTTTTCCATCGAAAAAGCGGATAATTCCCTGGATCTGGAAATTATCATCGAAGGTGGTGGCTCTTTTTTCAATCGGATCGAATTTAAAGCGTCGATCTCGCCATAAGGGGACGGCCTAGCCACGCCGAGATCGGCAACAATAGCCTATTCTCTCTTCGATACACGGGGACCAAACTTTCTTCCCTTATGGGTATTACCCGTAGCTTGTGCAGCCTCGTTAATTAATCCTTGCCGCGGCCGAGCAAAAAGCGACCAAGCTCGAATCGGTTTCGATCTTCGAGTTCCTTAAATTTTCTCCCCCTTCGTTCCCCGACACAATGCTACATACCGATTATATCCCTATATACATACGTATAACGATACTCGGCGAAATCGTTTCTCTCTCTCCGTTTCCTTAATTCGAATCGAATTTTTCCCAACGTCGTAAGCTCCGAAACGAGAAGTCGGCGTGAAGCGAAGGGGAAGACGTCTCCCCCTCGGAGGAGAGAGAGGGACCACCACCGACCGTGGTCCACCGAGGCAAAAAGCGGGGGACGCAACACCGGAGCTATAAACGGCTTTTTAGGGGGTCGGACGGGCGCTTGAATATTCAACGGGCGAGCGGCGGCGCGGCAATTAATATTGATTTTATTAAATCGGGCTTTTTGCCCTGGCCTGCCACCGGCCAACTGTCGCCGCGCGGCAGCCGAAAGTACGCGCGGCTCGCATGCCACGCGGCCACCGGTCGCGGTTTTTCCTCCAGCTCGCGGATATGGCCAACATGCGCGGCCCTCTTTCGCATCCGTGCGTTGCACTCTCGCGAGTGAGGAATTTTCGCGAGTTCGTTTTTGCGTCCTTTTGAAAAGAGGAGGAGAAGAAAGGAAGTTTATCGAATTCGATTCGATAAACGAAGAGAGAGAGAGAGGCTCGTTTCTCGGTAATTTGAAGGGAATTTTCTTCTTCTTGGGAAGGTTGGATATGGATTAGCGCGCGGAGGCCGCTTCCGCTATCGCGGATGAAGCGCGAAGCAATTTCGCGTGCGTCGCCGTTAAAACGGTCGTAAAGGTGCGAGTATGTTATCGGTAATTAAACTGCGGTAATTAGATTGCCGCAATTTGCCTCAAGTTGTTTATCTTTCTCGCGTACATCCGTCCAGGAAACGGGGAAACGGGTTGTATTGTTTAAACACCATTAACGATCCCTCTTTCGACGATCCGCAATTTTTTAACCATTGTCCGTTGAACCTTAACGGTGAAAGAAAATGAATCGGGATAGAGACGATAAAACGATCGTGCGTACGTGTGCACGCACACGCGCGTACAGGTACTGCTATTTCGTGGAACTCTCCTCTCCTACCTACCTCGGCCTCGTTCCTTCCTAGAACGGGGTGTCGAGTTGTTCCCACTTTTATTACCTTCGCCGCGATCACGTTTTCGCGAACCGGTAAATCCTCCGAATAAACTGATTAAACGCGCGATCCTGGAGAAAAGAAGGAAGGAAGGAAAAAGGGGACGAAAGCTGGTGGTGGCAGATGGCGCGATCTCGGCAGGACGCCAGGCGCCCCACCAGCGAAGAGTAAGTTGGAGTAATTGGTCCTCGCTTCGATTCCAATCTTGTTGTTGTTGTTGCTGCGAGAGCCCTCGATTCGAGGATCTCTCCCTCCCTGCCTCGAAACACGGCGAGGCGCGTCGTGTCGGCGGGGAGCTATTGATTACAGAGCTGTCCGCGGCGCTCGCCCCATCACCTTGTACTCTCTCGGTACACGTGTTACCTGCCGCGCATAATAAGCTACCCTTCTTTTCCCACCTGCCCCTCGTTTTTCTTTTTCTCCTCTTTTTCCTTCCGCCCTCGGCGTCCAATCGAACGTTCGATTCATTCGCTTCTCGGAACCAGCGTTTTCATTGTTCGCCATTCTCACGATTTTATAGATCTATTGCCGCGATTCCGCGTGAAATTTTAATCGATCCGTCTCGCCAACTATATCTCTCGATTCGACTCGAAGGAGGAATCCTCGTTTCGACGACTTCGTTTCTTGAACGATGACGCGGTGGAAAGTCGAGTTTCTCCCCTCCGCGCTTTTTGCCCGACCGTCGCCGGGTGACGGAATTCGACCGCTGCTTAATTACGCGCGCCCTCCTCTCTCTTCTTGTCGTTCGAGGAACGTGTTAATTTCCGCCACGCCGCGGAAGGCGTCACGCTTTCAAAAGAGAATCAACGCGACGGCCGAGCCTTCGATCCATTTGCATCTCTGCCATTCTCTTTCTCCATAATGACGTGTTCCATCGCAGCTTCGATAAAAATCCGAGTGGAATGGAGAGGCGTAACCTATCCTCCTTTCGATCGATTGAATTTTAATTTTTCGAATATCATTTCCAAGTGGAATACGAGGATCGTTAGGGAGAGGAGCGTGATTATCCTTCGCAGGCAAATTGTTCGTTTCACGTGGGCGGTCCCCTTTAACAGAGATTCCAACAGTACCGCTATTAGAGAAGCGTAGGACGAGCGACGCGTAGGAATAGATCCGTAACACCTTGCCTTACGGTTCGATCCATAGCGTTTTCTTTGCTTTTTCGTTGCCGAAAACAGATCGAGAACAGATCGCAACGCGTGGAGAAACGCGTTACACCGTCCGCGCCGCTAATTCCCAAAGATTCAGCGAAAGTGACGAGCAGAGGTCGTAAATTTATCCGGTAAACCGGGCGGAACGATTCCCTTCGGGACTGGTTAGCCGGTTCTCTCGTGACTTATCCCGGCATCCACAGAGAGAGAGAGACGGGGACACAATGGGGGAGCCGGCCGAGAGAGTTGCCACACCGGCCATTGTTTTTGCGCCGCCACGTCGCAGCGCTTTTTACCTGCATTAACGCGAATTGATTTCACGTGAAAACTGGCATCGTACACCGTGAAGCAACCGGTGAAATCTCGCGCCCCGATCCTTCATTTGTCGCCTATTTTTTCCCTTCCTCTTCTTTCTTCGCCTTGCAAAACAAGAAGAAAAGGACAATCGTCCGAGATGCTAATTGTCAACGATAATTATCTCGCGGTATCGGATCGGTGGTTGGAAGAAGGTCGCGTAAATCAATCAGGCCGGCGTACGACGAGCGTTTCGACGAAGGATAATTGGAGTAGCGACAAGTTGATCAGCGCGGCTTCTTTTCTCCGCGCGCCGACGGATCGGATTCACGTCCCCCACTGTGTCATCGGACCCCTTAGTCATCGAGTCGGTGCATGGCGATCGTGCCTTATGAGGATCGAAGGAAAAAGGGTATGGACCTTGGTGTTGTTCCGCCACCCTTGCGACCTAATTGTTCATTCGAGCGCGCTCTTCTCTTTTTTCAATCATCCCTTCCCTTGCCGATTTTTTTTCTCTTTTCAGAAGGAACAACGGATCAAAGCGAGAGGGGACAGGTAACACGGTACGATTTCGACGCTCGTTGCGAGTCAACCGGTGGAAATCCGGTTTGCTTCGGAGTCGTTACCGTGAACCGAGAACAGCATCGAAAGGGATTTCCATCCAACGATTTATTTTCCGATTATACGATTCCTCGGAATCGATTCGAAGGAATTCATATCCGATATTTATGCGAGCAAACGCGTCCCAAACGAATCCATTATCGGGAGGACGGGATATTATGGCTCATTGTTCGCCTGGTAAACCCCGTTTAAACCTTTGCGTATTAGAATTACAAAATCGGAGAGGATACCGTCATGGAATACAGCGTCATCGGTATCGGTGTTGGCCATTGTGTTCGATCGATTGTCGGAAAGATGGACGGTTGTTGCGATGGAAGGGAAGGAGGTGAAAGGCAGGGAAGAAGGATTCCTCGATCCGTAGCCGAGTAACGTTGATTGCGAGGAATCCTGTATCGGGTTCTCTCGCCGCGAGACTTCTTGTCGTCGCGCGACTCCGCGTTTCGCTACGAACTCGAACAGAAACGGATCGCTTCTTCCGCCATCGGATCGAATCGCGATCGGACGTCTGCTACCGATGTCAATCTACCTTTTTGCCCTTCCAACGAGTCGCCGCAACTCGAAAATCGGCCGAGGATCGCTCCACGAGATCCCTTCTCACCCGCCATTCCCACATTTCCTTTCCATTCCACCGATCTCTTTTCTTTTTTTTCTTCTTCTTCTTTCCTCGATTCCAATTCATTCCGATACGAAAAATAATTCTTTGATTCAACCGTGAAATTTTTGTTTTCACTTTCTCCTATTCAAGAGGATGAGTCGATTCGTCGTTGGCGGTAGAAATTTCTAATTCTCGAACCAGTCGACATCCAAGATTGGGTAAGATGTTGCTCGTAAATATGTTACGCGGAGTATGCCTCGTTTCCTCCTTCGTCATCAATTCTTCCGGGTTATCAAGTTTCAGTCCAATCAACAGCCTTCGCTAAACGAGATACAACGCAACACCTGAGTCGAGTCTTGTTCCAAAAATTTATCGATCGGGCGGAAGATGGTGGATAGATAAGGATTTTTCAACGTCGCTTGTATCGTTGTTTCGTTAATATTTACGCAAGGATGTATTCGCGTCGACGAATTATTTCTCACGCTCGTTCGTTCACACGGCGCGAAAAAAGGATCGGAATCGTCGCTTCGAAAATGACGAAAGAGAGGTGATTACACGGATTTCGCCGAATCGGTGAAACTGTTTCGAAAATGAAAATATCCCCGGGTCGAGATCGTAATCGGGAAGGAGAAACGAGCGACGGGGAAAAATACGGTACAAGCGGCTCCAAAATAGTGGAAGAAACAATTATGCAAATAGTAGGCGAACGATAAGATCGAAAAAACGGCGTCGATCGACCCATTCGTATATCCCACGTCTTGCAAACTTAATTTCGAAAGAAATTTACGGAGAATCTCCAACGAAAAATCAAGTTGCTAATAATTTAATAGCGACGATTCAAATTTGTTCGTCTATCCGATTCTACGATATTTACGATATTTCTTTTTTAAATTATCTGTTTCTTTATTAGTTGGCAATCTGTAACTGCGTGGCTTTTTAACTTTTTCTCCCCTCGTTTTTCTCCGTAAGATCTGTGACGCGATGCATGTCGGTTCGTTCATACGATTCGCGCACGCACGTTCACGCTACCGTTTTTATTATTACCGCGAACCATCGGCATTCTTCCCTCTCCCGTTCTTCTTTTCTTTCGCTTCCCTTTTCGCTGTCCGACCACCGTCGCGGCTCTCGACGCGTGCGTCGCCCTCCTCCTTCCCTCCGATATCTCGCAGTCACCACGCTCCGCTCCTTTTTCCCTTTCCTTTTTTAATCTTCGACCCGTTCTTTTCTCCTCTTTTTATTCCAATCTTTATTCGTTTTATAGCGTAGAGTTCTTAAAGAATTCTCCAGTATGAACTGTACGCTATACTGCAGGGATTACTGGGAAACACCGGTAGTTAATACGAGTGGTTGGCCGATCGTATCGGTAATAGAGGATCAGAGGAGGCGCGATAGGAGGACTTAACGAAGAGGAAGAAAAGCAGGAAGAGGGCGACGTGACGGCGAGAGACACCTCGAAGGGGGAGAAGGGCGGAGAAGACGCGGTACTCGTTATCCCGACCGACTGCCAGCCACTCGGTACACTCGGTTGCGATATCTTTGCAGATTCGTATCGTAGGGTTACGGATCTTGGCTGCTAGGTATAATATACGGACTGTAAAAGCCCAGGGAAATCTTGCCTCCGAACGAGCGTGGAAGAGAAGTTGGAAATTCTCTCTCTTTTGGAGAAAAAAAGAAAGAAAGAAAGAAGGAAAGAAAGAAGGAAAGAAAGAAGGAAATAAAGGAGGAAATAAAGAAGGAAAGAAGGAAAGAAAGAAGGAAAGAAAGAAGGAAAGAAAGAAGAAAAGAAAGAAGGAAAGAAAGAAAGAAAGAAGGAAAGAAAGAAGGAAAGAAAGAAAGACTCTCGCATTTGGAGAAAGAAAGAAAGAAAGAAGGAAAGAAAGAAGGAAAGGAAGAAAGACTCTCGTGTTTGGAGAAAGAAAGAAAGAAAGAAAGAAGGAAAGAAAGAAGGAAAGAAAGAAGGAAAGAGAGAAATTCTCTCGAATCGAGGTACAAATACGGAATGCATAGGGAGTAGTGTAGTAATCGTGACTCGAAAAGAGGCGAGTGTAGACAAAAGGACGCTGGGCTCCGTTTCGAGCGTGTGTGGATGTAGGGTTTTCGAGCAACCGTGGAACGACCGGCTCCTCTAGATAGGCTTCTAACTTCTATCTTCCCCTCTCTCTCTCTCTCTCTGTCTTTCTCGTTCGCTCGCCTCGTATGCAAACCGGCTTTGCCCGGTCGTGAAAACAAAACGACGAGGGAGCGAAAGAGAGGAGGAGACGAAAGAGAGGTTCGAGCCACCAGGAAACAATCCTTCTCCCCTCTCCCTCTTCCTTTCGATCGTCCTCGCCGTTGTCCTCCGTTTCTTCTTCTTCTTCTTCTTCTTCTTCTTCTTCTTCTTCTCTCGTTCCAGCAGGCCGACGCTTCTCCTTTTGTACGCGACATCAACGACGCCGTGCAACATCTACGAGATCGGCGATCTCTCGCCAAATCGTCCTCTCCTCGTCTCACGCTCGCTCCGTACCCGTCCACCTCTTCCTCGCCAAGGAGGAAGAGGTACGAAGTCGTTTCACGGATTCCTTCGAAAACACGGCCGCGACACTCCGCTTCGGGCCTCCATTACCACCGTCACTCCTGCTAACTCTCTCTCTCTCTCCACGAGATCCAACTCGCGCTGATTTTGATAACGCTTTGAACACGCTTGTCAAGGGTATAATGTATTTAATACGGGGAGATCGGGGTTCAAGATTAAATTTGAGCCTCCGCCTGTCCGCGCGAGCTCGACCTTTTCACTTTTTAACGTATATATCTGTTAATAAATCGTCCAAAATTCACCGGATCTTTTTCCAAAATTCAGCGCAAGAGATATCGATTATATTTCAGCCTTTGTTTTATCGAGTCCTAAACGCTCGATTCAAAATTTAGCGTAGAATTGCAAGAAATATCGATTAAATTTGAGCCTCTGTCCATTCAAGCCTCTTTACTTTTTATCTTTTGGATGTATTTTAAATCATTCCAATTTCATCGAGACGCTTAAACGTTCCACTTGCTAAAATTTAGAATCGCAAGAGATATCGATTACATTTTAACCTCTGTTCACGCTCTTTTTACTTTTCACTTTTTATCGTTCCAATTTTATCGAGTCCTAAATGCTCGATTCGTCAAAATTTAGCGTAGAATCGCAAGAAATTAAATTTAAGTCTCCGTTCACAAGAGCGTTTTTATACTTTGGACGTGTCTGTTAAATCGTTCCAATTTCATCGAGTTTAAACGTTCCATTCATCAAAATTTAACGTAGAATCGCAAGAAATATCGATTAAATTTAAGTCTCTGTCCGTTCACAAGAATCTTTTTACTTTTTATCCTTTGGACGTGTCTGTTAAATCGTCCCAATTTCATCGAGTTCCATTTGCCAAAATTTAGCGTAGAATCGCAAGAAATATCGATTAAATTTAAGCCTCTGTCCATTCAAGCCTCTTTACTTTTTATATCATTACTTTGGACGTATCCGTTAAATCGTCTCAATTTCATCGAGTCACTTAAACGTTTCACTTGTCAAAATTTAGAATCGCAAAAAATATCGATTAAATTTAAGTCTCTGTCTGTTCACAAGAATCTTTTTACTTTTTATCTTTTGGACGAATTTGTTAAATCGTTCCAAAATTTAGCGTAGAATCGCAAGAGATATCGATTAAATTTAAACCTCTGCCCGTTTACAAGAGCCTCTTTACTTTTTATCCTTTGAATATGTCTGTTAAATCGTCCCAATTTCATTGATTCACACAAACGTTCTACTTGCAAAAATTTAACGTAGAATCGCAAAAGATATCGATTAAATTTAAGCCTCTGTCCGTTCACAGGAGCCTCTTTACTTTTCATCCTTTGGATGTATATGTATTAAATCTTCCGAATTTCATCGAGTCGCTTAAACGTTCCAAAATTTAGCGTAGAATCGGAAGAGAAATCGTTGGGTGGGCGCGTCCATATCCACATCCATATAGATTTTAGAATTTTCCCCCCGCCGGGTTTTCAATTCGATTAAACCTCGCGTAGAGGAGAAGGATGGCCGGCTCCCGCCGCGACGGCGCTCGACAGGGTAGCGCGACGGCGATGATTAACGAGGCGCGAGCTATCGTGCGCGCACCTGTCCACCTTGCAGCGTTTGCCGGGGTTAAACGGAGAGCAAGAGAGGGAGAGGCGTTGAGGAACGCGGTCGCTTTCCTAGCGGCGAGTAGAGCGACGAATAGACGCAAGACAACGGGGAAGAGCGTTGTTCCTCGCCTTTCGGAACCAGCGTGCTTGGAAATTTGCATCCCGCCCCACCCCTCGACTTATATAATAAATCACTCTCTCCCGCTCTTGTCCACCACGCACTCCTCCCCCTCGATACCGCCGCGAGAAAGAAACGCGCGCGCCGATCAGATGGAGATAATATCTTCCACGATAATTCCTCCTCCACCCCTGAAAATCCCATTCCACCCCATCGATTCTTCCCGTCCTCGTAATTTCGCGGAGGGGGGTGGAGCTGGGTGGCGAATAAAGAGAGAGAGAGGGGGGGGGAAGCGCGGCACGGACGTTCTGTAATTTTATGGCGCTCGCTTTTATCCAACCTCTAATTAATGGCCTATAAATTATGCGCGACGAGTCGTTAATGACCGAAGCGCGCCCGCCTTCAACGTCCAAGAAGAAAGAGAAGGAGATATCGACTCGACTCGAGAGCGCGCCAAATTCGAATTCGCTCTTCGAAGAAGATTCAATATTCTCGCGATTGAAAATATAAAAAATTTGTAAAGTAATTCCGTCGAGCGAAAACGGTACTCGCGGCAACGGTTGAACCTACGAACGACTCGAAACCCGTTCCGTAACCGAAAGCACGAGGTTTAAATAAAAAGGCTGGCCGAGGGTTCAACCTGTCGGATAAAGAGAGAGAGGAAGAGGTGGCGTAGCGTGGCCTCGGCGCATCTGCCATTCTCGTATTCGTAAACGTATATATATATACGTCTGCATACGTACATAAGTACGAAACGGTACGTACGGCGAGAAGAGAGGGAGAGAGAGAGAGGCTCGTTGCCGAAGCATGCAGGCTTGTCTTGTACAATTTGCTCGAACATGTCCGTCGCGGTCGGAACGCTCGTTTGAACCGGTCGGGGAGCGTCCTCTCCTCCTTCGACCGGATACGCGTTTCGACCTCCTCGCGGATCCCGTGGGATCCCTCCCTCTTCTACTCTCCAAGAGTTCTCTTTTCCACGGCGTGATAAATCTGTTTTGCCGCAAAAATGGTGAAAAGTTGATTGAATTCGCCAAGTTGAACGAGGCAGTAAGAATGTTTTCGTTCAGGACCGAGAAGATTCGAGAAGAGGAGTATTTCTATTCTTCGAAGAAGGCAGAAATAACGGTACGGGAAAATTCGTAGAGAATTCGATTCGTTGGCCGTAATTAATGGCAATGGAGGACACGGCGGGTTATTAGAATAATCGCATAGAGGGTTAATTAAAATACAATGCTCGGCAAGAATTGGGCGCTGACATCTCCGGAAACGGAATTCATCCGTCAAGATGATTAACTACGCGTTAATTGGGCGGACGAGCTCCCCGGCAAAAGAATGCGACGGGACAAAAAAGCACACGCTCAGCCGCGTGTGATTATTAAACCTCGCTTCGATTCGACCCGGCCAATTATGAATCGTCTCTCGGATCGATCCTCTCTATTCCTCGGTGTAAAAGGGGTAAACTCTGTGATTTTAGAAAAATTTCAGATAAATCGTGACGAGGGGATCGGAAACTTTCCATCCGCGCTTTCTAACGATCGTTTTTCGAGTTTCGCGTGACGGATGCTCGCGGCAACGTTCGCGGGATTGATTACCACGGTCAATAACGCTGCGTATCGAGCAACGTTAAAGGGGTCGACGAGATTATAACAAAGATTGATGCCTGTGTGATTGATGATTGATGATACGCGAAGAAGGAGAGAGAGGGAAGAGTGCGTGCAAAAACCGCTTTCCACCTGATCAACCAATCCCCCTCCGTCCTATTCGCTCGTCTATCGTTACGATTTGTAATCCGACTTGCGGATCCGCCCACGCGAGGCGAAACTCGCGCGCGACCCTCGTCGAAGCCGCGCATCGATCACCCTTCAACGTCTAAATCGCTCCACCACTCCTACCCTTATTCATCACGCGCGCGAGGACGTGAATGTAAATTGAAATATGACCAACGTTTGTTCTCCTCGTTTAATTAAGACCTAAAGGAGAATCTATATACATATATGTACACGTAAGAGAGAGAGAGGGAAGGACGGTTAACTAATAAAAATAATTACGGTATCCGCGCGTCGTCCAAATCGAGATCCGATAAGGGGAGAGTTAATAAATGCCAAGAGCAAGAGGGGATCCTCTCTGTCGTCCCCATCCTCCATCGAGGAATGCGTCGTCCCTAATGATTCCCGAACCCGGACCCACCCGGGGACCCTGATCGTATCTAGGCCCTCGACGTTTCTTCTCTTCCCTCTCTCTGTCGCTCTCTCGCTACCGTACGCGTGGTGAAAACCTGTCCTCCACCCCCCCGTCGATCGATCGCGCACAAGCCTTCGATAGAATTCTTACCGAGTTAAGTGTTACTAATTTACCGATTACGATATTAATCATCCCCGCCGTGCCACCGCCGTCGAGCGGAGGAGGACGATCGTGATCGATCGATCGATCGAAACTTCGCTCCGTCGAGTGATAAAATTGCGATCGATTCGTTGGATCGAAAACTTTTTCGATTTCACTCGAATGAACGAGATAAAGTTGCGGTAATCGTATGACGCGTTGAGAAGAGGGAGAGATATTCCAGAGAGACAAAGGGAGGAAGGGGGGAGAACACTCGTTCTCGTTTCAACGCCTTGGAGAAGGGGAAGGTGTTGGCTTCGTCGCACGCTCGACCTGTTTTTTCCTCTTCTCCTTCTCCCTCTTCCTTTTTTATCCCGGCCCAATGTTTGGTCTCCCCCGCGACACTTCCTTTTCACGGCCGCCGTGCGAATAAAGGGTAAAAAGCGAGAGAGGCGGCCGCATTGTGTCTCCTCTCTTGTCTCCTCTCGCGGTTCACGAAACCTCCACCGTGAGGGATGAATGTCCCCCCGCTGCCCCGATCAGCGGAGGTGAACGGAGGGGGAGGGAGAGAGGGAGCGATGTTTGTTTTGAGTACAGGTACTCGCGCTTTGTCTCAGCGGGAGCCGCCGCAGTCGTTTCTCGACGACCCTCCTCCTTCCTCTTCCTTCCTTCCCTTCTTTCTTTCGATCGTGAAACTCCTACGTTCTGTTTCTTTTTCTTCTTCTTCCTTTATTCCCCCTCTCTCGCGCCGATCGAGAAACTCGCAGCCGCCCCGCACTTTTATTCGATAAGAAAAAGAGAAGTAAAAGTATAACTCCGTGTACACGGGACACTCGTATATACAGGGTGTATATTCGTGCAACTGTTGGATCTCTGGAGGCAAAAAGAGTTTGGACGAAAATTTCGAGAATTTAATTTCGATAGATTTCCACGTGAATATCGACACCGTGTATATACGCCTGACGCGTCGAATCTCGTTTTAGAATTTCTTTTTTCCTCTCTTTTCGGGGAAGGGAAGGGGAGAAGGGTTTGGCCGTGTATTCTTGCGCGCCCGATCCACGACGAAGGCGCGATCAACGAATCCGATACTGGCAGTTACAAACCGCCATTGTTCGTGAAGGGCGAGGGAGTGGATTTCGGGAAAGCGGACAATAAAGCGTGTTCCACCATCGCTCCTCTGTTCCCAATAATTTCTCTCCCTTTTTCTTTTTCGTCATCCTCGAGCAGAGATATGTTACCGATTTCGATTAATTATTAACTTCTGCGCGAGTTGGATGAAAAACGGTTGAAGAAGGAAGGAGAGAAAGAAGAGGAAAGCGTTGAAACGTTTCATGGAAGCTATTAACGGAGAAGAAAGGTAAAAAAAGGTGGCGTAACGAAAGGCAAACACAGTAGCTGGAGAGCGGCCGCTGCACCGCTGGTAAAAGCATCGGCGTTCTCGTCGCGCGGGTAAATTAGAGAGACGGTGCGAATGAAGGGAACATTGGGCCTACGCGCGAATGGATAACGTTTTATAATGCGAGCTGCGTTATTTGTGTCTTGGAGAGAGAATGCTCGAGCAAGTGCTCGAGGATTTAACTCCGTTAATTGTTCGATTTGAGAGAGAAAAAAAAAATAAATAAATAAAGCAACGATTCTTAATTCCTGACAAGTGAAAAATTCTCAGAATGTAACGTAAATTCGAAGAGGAAGAAAAGAAACGATCGTGTGAAGCGACGTAATTAAGCGAGCACGTTCGAAGCGTTTTAGATCCGAAATTTTACGGAGGTGTTAAAGCGACGTCTCGTTGCGTGAATCATCGCTTTATCCGCTTTCCACGCCTCGCGCCGTTCCTTTAAATCCGTTTCGAGGACGCTTAGCCGCCTAAATGCCCGCGCTTCGACCGGCCCGTCTTCGTTCCGACGATTAAGATCCTTCTCTCCGCCTCCTCTCTCTCTCTCTCTCGGGAATTACGCGCTCATCGGCCTCCACTGTTTTTACCCGGATGAGCGTGGAAAGCGTAAAACAGCACAGGTGCAAAACACGTTTTTATCCACTGCAGAATTCTTTGTATCGGAGACGATGAGGTTTGATGAAAATAAAATAGAGGCGATCGAAAGGAACGAAAGTCGCGTTACAGTTTGGCGCGAGATAAGGGAGGCAACCCTGCCCCGGCAAGGGGCGGATTTAATTAGGCTTTCTTGCGACGGATTGCAGAATTCTTTGTATCGGAGACGATGAGGCGAAATTGATGAAAATAAAATAGAGGGGCGATCGAAAGGAACGAAAGTCGCGTTACAGTTTGGCGCGAGATAAGGGAGGCAACCCTGCCCCGGCAAGGGGCGGATTTAATTAGGCTTTCTTGCGACGGATTGCAGAATTCTTTGTATCGGAGACGATGAGGCGAAATTGATGAAAATAAAATAGAGGGGCGATCGAAAGGAACGAAAGTCGCGTTACAGTTTGGCGCGAGATAAGGGAGGCAACCCTGCCCCGGCAAGGGGCGGATTTAATTAGGCTTTCTTGCGACGGATTGGCGGATCGGAGGGAGAGGGGGCGGCGGTGGCACCGTTTCGATCGTATCTGCCCTCGGTGTGCCGCAACGAGTTTGAATTACTCGGGAAAGATGGCGCGCCTTCGTCGCCCGCCATCTCTTAATTAAACGAGGAAACGAAAGAAAACGAAGATCCGCGATCGCGACTTTTGTGACCATTCCAAGTGGATCGAGAAAAAGAGCAAAGATAAGCTCGCTCGTGGTAAAATTACACGTTCGACTTTGGACGTCGAACGGGATGAACACATCTTGGCGATCGAATTCCAAGATTTCGTGGAAACGCGTTTATCCTCCGTATTACCACGTTTCATCGTGGTCGAGTTTTGGGGAATTTCACGGGTTTGCGTGCGCTTAAGAGCGCGCTCCGTTCGAGGCGGCGGTGGTGGGGGGACGCGGTTGCACGCGATCCGTATCGTCGTGGCAACATTGTACGCCTCCCTTCTCCCTCTGCAACGCCGAAACCCGGTCATTACGCGTTTATTCGCGCGAATTATACGCGTTATATCAGAGGAGGCTGTTCCCCGTGTCGAGCTATTACGCGCGCGCGCGCGCCTTTTTCTGCCACTGTTTTTCTCCGAGGATCGAGAAAAGTCGGCGCACGCGCGTTACGAAGTATCGTTAATACTCCCATGATGGAATAGTAAGTTTTACAACCGTATTTAGTTATCGATAAAAGTTGAACGGGTTGGAGAAGGAAGAAGAACAACGTATTTAAGGTAAAATACGCTTTTTTCGACAAGACGGAAGGAAGAAAATATCCGGTCGCGAGGCGAGAAAGGCGGTTTCTCGCGGGGAAATATCGAGTACGTGCACGTACGCGCCGCGTGGAGGGCGGCGTTACACGCGGGCCCATTTATCTGCTGGGATAAAATGCAGATAGGATCTGCGTCCGCGCGCCGGTTCCTGCCAGTATTTGTCATGGAGATGCGGCCCACCGATACCGCCTCGCCCGAGCCACGCTCGGATTCTTGAGCGTGCGCCGGTAATTTACCGGCCCTCCTCGCGTTTCTCGAAAACTTCCTCTCCCCGGATTCGAGCGTTTTACATTTCGCGCGCCAATAATTTCCATCTCTTCCATCATTCTCGATTTCCTAGCTCCTTGCGCTGTAATCCTTCTTGACACACACGGATACGTATATATACATATATAGTCGCCCTAAATTACGCTCGAGGGAATGGAGAGGTTCGAGGAAAGAGGTGGTGGAGCAGGTGGAGGGTATTCCTGGAAATGTGTTTGCATTGGAGGCGTATAATTTTTGGAGGCGATCGATTCGATTAAGGAGGAAAGGAAGGACTTTAACGTAGCGTCCGTCGCGCGCCAATCGCCTGTTTAATCGTCGAGTGTACGCAGTGTAGGCACGCACAATAGTAGTAATCCGCATGACACGGTAAATATCGGCAACTCGTTAACTCGAGTCGATCGCTCGTCACCGCAAAAGCAATTTCTAAATCCCCCCCCTCCCCCGTCGGTTTTGTCACGGATCGAGTGATTACGCGGCAGATTGGCTTTTGGGATCCTGGGCTGAGAGAGAAGGGAGAGGGAAAGGGAGAAACGCGTACGCGTGGAATTTCGCGTTAGAAGTCGAAGATGAGGTACGTGCTGATTACCGAGCTGCTCGCACTTCGTTCCTTCCCCTCGCCTCCCGCAAAATTACTACAACGGCGCGAGAGGAGAGGGAGGAGGCGGGGGCAGCAGCCGCCAGGGAATCGAAGGTGAAATTACAGCGGCGGCGGGGAGAGGTAAGCGGCTCGAGGCAGAGCTTGCTTAGAGTTTTACCCGATTGCGAGACGGGTAATTGCGCAACGATGCTGGCACCTGGAGGAGGAACGAGTCCGTTTCGACTTCGTCTTCTTCTTCCTCCTCGATGTATCGACGAGCTCGTCGTAGAAATTCTCGTGTGTGCTTTCGACGAAATAATCGAGCGCGAGGATAGCGAGTTATCCTCCGTTTGGACGAGGTTGCCGGCGTATCCACCTCGCGACGGTTGTTGGCAGCTGCTCGTGCACCATTGGGAACAGGGGTCGAAACTCGCCTCGAGGAAAAAAGTTGAAGATCTCGGAGATGGAAGCAAGACGAAATCGGGAATTGCGGAGGAAAGGGGCTCGAGCAAAAGGTTGCCTCGCGCTTTATTTATCTACATCTTCGTTCGCGTCCCAACTTGGCAACCTACTTACGTATAAGGCGCAACGGGGTGCAAATTATGCGTGTTGCGAGGAGAGCAGCCTTCCGCTCGGAATATTTTAAACCGAGCGCCGAGCATCCGTGTAAATATATGGAGATACGCGTTGAATCGTGCCCCGCGATACTCGTCGTAACCGAGAGTTGTGCTACCAATTTTTCGGAATATATTTCGAAATAAACTAACCTTTGACGATTCTCGCAACGAGAATGATTAACGACATATCGAGGAAGAAAACTCCCGTATCCGAATCAAGGAAGACACAAAAGTCTCGAGAATTTTCGGATAATAGAACAATTACTTTCTTTTCCGTTAAACTTCATTTGTTCAAGCAGAAACGAACGACAGTTTCTTTTAACATCTCCTTAATCATTTCTCTTTGATAGTTAAAACTACGCGTTTTCGTTTACTTGCCATTTCAGCCTCGATCGATACGGTTACGTTTAACCGAACGCGAGAAAGTATACATTACATCCAAACGCGTTGTATTTACGTCGTTAATTTAAGTATGTAAACATCGCTACGAAACGTTGTGCGGAATAATAGAACGTATATGAGGATATTCGGATACGGGAGTCTCTATTGTGTATAAAAGTTCGAAAAGAAATCTCTCGATCGGAGTTCCTTTCGACGACGGATCGAATCCGCAACGTGTACACACGTTGAAAGAGAACGAATGCGGACATTAGCGTGGCACCGGCATAAATTTGTACGCCGGCCGATACACCTCGCTCCGTGTTGTCCTTCTCTCTTTCTCCCTCTCTTTTCTCTTCCTGTTCCGTGCGCCTCGTACCGTTGCCGCGCAGACGCATAAGTCTTCCGGACATCGTATAGGATCGCGGCTCGACATTTTCCACCGCGCAATGGCCCGCTTTCGACCAGCGATGGCAGCGACACCGCTCGCGAATCTCTCTCTCTCTCCCTCCCATAGATTTCCACTCGAGCGATCCGTTCGGAAATTGGCCACGTATCGAAACTCGATCGAGGACTCGAAGTCGGTTATACGAGCACGCGTAACTCGTGCAACGTTAAGGGATCGCGAAAAGGGAGGGGGAACGGTTGGAACGGACGCGCGACGTCACGGCCCATCGCTGACTTGTTAAGCACGCGTTCGGTTTGGACGGTCGGGCGCATGAATACGCGCGCAGGCGCAACGCGTGTTAACCTTGGAATAGTTTTCGCTCGTTCGAAGCGACCGTTGCTTGTGTAACGGCAGGAATTAAATCGCCACTCGCGACTAGTAATTGACTCGCGTTGAATTCTCGTTTCTCTCTCCTCGTATCTTATCGATCCGATATTTTTCGACCAATGTCGTTCGAGATCGACCGTTAGGAAGTTTTCGAAAGCCGATTCGAAATCCGAGGATCCCTGAAAGATCTATCATCGGCGCGAAATCCGTGTCGGCACACAAGAAGGTGCGAGAAGCGGTGGAGATGAGACTTATGAAAGGGGGCCGAAATTCTCGAAAAGATGGTTATCGGACGGCCCGTTTCGCAATAAGGGAGAACGAGTGTCCGTGGAACGTGTAACGTGCCGACAGCCGTATGTATCTTGGAGAAGAGAGAGGAGAGAGTGAGAAGGCCGGGACTACGCCAGGCCGCAGCCACGTCAGGAACGAGATTTAGAGGCCGCGACGGCGGACAATGCACGACACCTGCACCACCTCGAGAGGAACGGAGAGATGGAGTGGAAGGAAGAGAGGGGAGGGGAGAGGAAAGGTCGGTCCGGGCGCGATAGTGGCACGGTTGAGGCATCGCGAGAGGAGGAAACTTGGCTGGTAGCCAGGGATAGGAGACGTCTTTTAAAAGCTTCGTCTTTATAGCGCGCGCATAGATGCGGCGTTCGGTTGCCGCAAAAACGATTATTCGACGAATCGAAGTAACCACCTTCTCCATTGCATTGTTGCAAAATACGGCCTTGTCGGAGTAAGTTTCTTCCTCCAGTGGGCGACGATATTACGTGGATAATCGCGGATAGGATGACCCGATGTTATCCGAGTAGCAGCCTCCCGTTGAGAAGCGCGTCTAAGGTGGTAACGATGAGCTCGACCCACGCACTTGACAACTCTTCGGTCTTTTCGTTTCCCGTCGATGGTAAGTCGGTCGATTGGACGGTTCGACGAATCCGTGGGACGCGCTCGTTCACTGGAAAATCATTTGCCTCGCGATCCTGTCGCTCGACGGTGAATTTACCGCCGAAAACTGCAGTTTTCGTTAGGATCCCCGCTGACAAGGCACCCGGTCAGCGAAATCGAGAGACGAAGAGCAGGAAGATGGCGCAAAATGGCGGAGGAGTGGTAGTAAAATATCCTCTCAAAAGAAAAGAAAAGAGAAAAGGAAAAAGCGTTCGCCGCTTTCGTCGAAGGGGAAGGGAACTGATTTAAAGAAAAAAAAAATAATTTTATTCGAGCGGATGGATAATCATACACGAGGATTATTCGACGAATCAAGGTATATTTTAATAAACATATTAGAGAATGGTACAAAAAGGATAAGACGTAGGTTTTTCTCGGTTTGAGGGGAAGAGGTTTTGGGGTTTACGAGGTTCCTTCCGACGACACGTCGTAGTCGCTGTCGTCGCTGAACCGCGGTTCCCTGATGTTAGGCGTGGCAGATTTATCGTTGGTCAGGACGTAAGTGCCGTACGGGGTCTTCTTGATCCTTCCTAGAGCGACTCCCGCTTTGAGAACCTCCATTACCAGGTAGCCGGCGCGCGCTTGGGTAATCTTCATGTTCTTCAACACGTATTGCACGATACTCTCGAACGTGGCACCCTCCACGAACCCGTTCATCTCGTAAACACCTGCGGGAACGGGTTCGTTTCAGTTTCCTCATCTCTTACCAATTTTTCTTTTCTTTTTTTATACACTACTATATAACGTTAAAAAAAAAAGTATCGATCACACCGGTGAATCGCGAGATCAATTCGAAGAATTCCACGTCTTAATCTAGATTAGACAAGTGAAAATACCTTTCGCTATAATCTTCCTTTAAGAGGAGCGATATATTTTTTATCGGTCGCTCGTATTAAGTCTCGGTAATTGAGATGTGGTTCCCATCGTTCCTTGCCGTACACGCAACTTCAACAACTTGGAGGATCGTTGGGCGGCCGCCGCCGCCGCCGCCGCCGTGGGGCGACACGCGACGAAGGGAGATGTCGTGCGAAAAAAATATCCTTGGAAGCGAGGAAAGGAACGTCGACAAGGATGTGGTTACGGGCCGCAAGGACGATAATTAAGAGCACGATTTTGCATTCTGGAAAAATCGGCGAGTTACGCCACGTTTTCGAACAAATTCTACTCTCGCGTCGTTACTTTCGACTCGAAGGTGAACTACAATTTTACGCTTTGCTCATGCGAAGAAAGAAATTTAGAGGATCGTTCGGGAAGATTTTTCGTTCGAGAGGAATCGTCGAGGAAGAACGTTTTTCGCCGATCGAGGGAGCAGGTGGCGATTCCTCGGCCTAATTGAAGGGCGCCCAATGCGCTTCGGTCAACGTGTAATTATCGGGCTCGAGAATGCGGCTTTCGAAAACGAGAATAGAGACATTATTCCACCGCTCTATCTTTTCCTTCCTTTCTCTTTCTTCCTCCATTATCGTCGGGCCCTTTTTTTAGAAAGCCAATATTACGATACGAGCTGAAACTATTCTATTTCCATTATTTACTCCGTCAGATCTATCGAACGTGGATCGAAATAAAATAATGGATAAGGATGGCTGTGGTTAAAAGCGAATAAGATGAGCGAGAGAGAGCAAACAGCTTCCGATTTTTTCTTTAATTCCGCCGAAACTGACATTCTAGCTTCCTGGAACTCCCCAAGTTTTTCCAAGCTATTGTATTGAATACGAATACGATGTTTTGGAATATCAGGTTTGGAATTACACGTCGATTTTATGCTTTTAATTTAAACGTTCGAATTAAAAATTTGTATCTCATTTTTATCCTAACCGCAGTTATTCGTTATTCGTTCATATTGGAGAGATGCGTGTTCCGAGAGAGATGTTTCTGCTTCGATGCAACGCAAGACTCGTCACGCGACGAAACCGAGGCCAATTAACCCATCACGATCGCTAATTGCTCGGACACGAAATGAATAGACGGTTTCTGAAACCGGACTATTTCCTCTCGTTCAACGATACCGATCAATCGACTGGATATAATTAAATACCCAAAACTCTCTATCGTAAATTCCATTTACATAACATTCGTCGAACAACGTTTCTCCTTGGCGGCGAATTAGATCGTAAAATTTTTACCCGAGATTCTAACACTTATCTCTATCTCATTTCTCGTCACTTTTTTCCCCTTCTTTTTTCAATTCCAGCTAGCTAAGATGGAAAGGCAATACCGTTGGGTCGACTGTTTTGCATAAGACACATTTACCCGACGTATCCTTTAGATAAAGCCTCGTGTTCACGCTTACCGGCAACAAATCGGTATTATCTATACATTGGTCGTGTCAAAGCACGTGGTGGCCGGTATCGGGGCAAAGCGTGGAGCACGAACGGTCTCCGTCTCCCCCCCCCCCCTGCGCTCCGTAAAATATCGTATCCCGCGCCGATACTCCGTGGTGAAACCACGGACGCTGCAGCCACGGACTATTATACCCCGAGAGAGAAGGAAGGAGAAAGGTGGCTCGGATAGAGTCATTACCACGTCGAAAGGGATAAAACTTTCCACCTGCGCCGCATAACTCGTCCAGGTAAAACACCTGTGTGCCGGCCAAACTCCTCGAATTCGTCCAACGGGCGAGACAACCTTCGATCCTCGGGGCCGGGTGTTGTAAATCATCGAAACGTTAGCATAATCTCGATCGTCGAGACGATTCGACGAGACGAGAGAGAGAACGGATTTGCCCGTTATCTCCCTGCCGATTTATGGGGCCGAACACCCTTATCGTATCATCGTCCTCGTGCAGCAATTTCGCTGTCACGATACGAGCCGGCTAAAAGTTTTAAGGCTCGTAATTACACCTATAAACTGCGAGGAGGAGGAGGGGGAGGATTCGAGCGTTTTCGTTTCGTCGCGAAAACCGAAGCGAGAGAACCGAGATATTACATTGTGCGCAAGGATAATAAATGTCAACCGTTGTTCGCACAGATGCTGCGATCCTTTTCGAGGGAGGGGAGATATCGTAGGATGGGGGCGCGACGTTAATGACTTTGAAACAGGCGATGATCAAAAATCCCTCCTTTCCTTTCTTTCTTTCTTTCTTTTTAACCAAAGAAATACAGGTTTCGAAGCTGCGTACATCGTAACGTATATTTAGACACTCGCTACGTTTTTCGAAACGAGATACTAGGATTAAATCATCGAAGGAATTCCCTACGATTTATATCATCAAAAGCGGGAGCATTGAAAAATAGTGGCGGAATAAGCTTCTTCTCGGCTTCTCTAACATTATTATTATTATTAGTATCATCTAACGACTGTTTTTACGCTGTATACCCGATACCGTGGAATTACTCTCTCCATCCTCGATCCCCCATCGTCTCTCCTTTGGAAAGACTTTCTTTCGTCCAACGTTCTCGTCTTCGATACTCGATCGAAATTATAAACGAATACATGCGAATAAGGAACGCGTAATAAATGAACGAAACGGAGCGTTTCGAAACTTGGGAAAAGCACGTGGGCGTAGAGTTGGCGATCGAGAACTGGATCGAGGCGGGCTGGATTTATCGGGGAGGGATAAGGATCTCGTAAATACGAATTAAACACACGTTGCGTCGATTTCCCGAAGCGGGCAGGTATCGTTCCCCGAGACAAATGGTATTGCCATGGATTACAGCTATTCGTGTATACGCGGGGAATGCAGAATCGATGGGAATGGCTCAATTAGTCGCAACGAGTTCACCTATCCCCTCTTCTTCCCGTCCAGGTAATTGTCGTGCGCGAATCGCGGACTGTCTTTCGCCTCGGTGTCCCCCTCACCGCAGCTGAATCACAGTGATTACGAGACGACGTATTCGCTGGAAATGAGTTCAGTAGGCTTGCTCTTGATAAAAGATGAATAAAAGAAAATACTCGATTCGCCATTGTTATATATAAATAGGAATGGAAGGAAAAAAAAAAGGGGGATAAAATCGGGGATAGAATCGTTTACCGCAGCTTCGATAACGAGCGTTCGTAATTGTGGTTGGTCGCGATCACGAACCAGCGGATATCACCGGATATCGTCCATCACGAACGAATCCGAACGCGCATTCCTTCGAGGATACGTGAACGTGCGCGATTAATTTCAACGATTCGCCCTTTAATATTCCCGATCGATCCTTAAATCGGCCGGGGATCACAAGATTTTTCAAGGAAAAATAGACGATTTCCCCCTCGGTTTGTCGGCCGCTTTGTTCCTCGGGAGAGCAACTTCTTTCTTTCTTCCTACGTTTCAAGTGAACGGAATAACTGAATTGGACCGCCAACACGTCAAGCTCGTTACTGCTTCTCCCTCTTCCTCCTCTTTCTTTTGCTCCTTCTTTCCATCCCCATCATCTCGACCGGGTAATAATAATTATCCTAGGAATCGAGATTTTTCGCGGGTGAAACCGGTCGAGGCCTCGTCGCTGGGCTATTCATCGGTGTGTATACACACGGTAGCCGTGCGCCATCAAAACAAATAAACGTGGACGTGATTCTTGTTGCCTGCCGGGGGCAAAAATATTCCGTTTTAACCTCGAATAAAACGAATAATAATGATTCGCCACTTTCGCCGTTAATGGATTCCATTTTTCGTCGATCGAGCGGAATGGTCGAACGTGATGGAATAATTATATTTATGGGGACGAGAATACGCGTATTTTTAGGAGAAGAAAGGAACGGCGATGATACAAAATCCGGCGCAAGAAAGAAGAGGCGCGAGGAGAGGGAGAAGGAGGGAAGGCGAGAGAGGAAGGAAGGAAGGTGGAGGAGGAGGCCACCCTGGTCGAGGATTACCATAAACACTCGACTCGGTCGTGCATGCACGTTGGCGCGCTACTAGCAAATACACGTGTAAATCCCGTGTTTCAGCTCTTATTCCGCCTTCCCCGCCTCCCACGGGGCTCCCTCCACGCTCCCCTACTTTTCTTCCCTAGCCACCTCTTCCGTGCCCTTTCCCTCGCGTCCTCCTCGTGCTCGTGCCGGTGCACCGTCGAATCGGCAAAAAGAAGGCCCGGTGTATCGCGGTCGCGTGACTTTCATGCTCGCCCGACCTTCTCCTCCCGACCGTCCCTCTCCCCTCTCTTTCCGACCACGCGTTCGCCCAGATCTGACACAGTCCCCGTATATATCGCTCCTGAAATTCCAGATTCGATCGAATAAGATTAATACTTTTTATTTATTCATCTCGAAGTTGAAAACGTAATAAGAATAATTGTAACGTCAAATTAAAGATTATACGAGAATTAGAGATAAGTTTTTCAACGGGTGAACGGGTGTCAACTCGGTCGGCAATCGAGTTATTTACCACGCGAGCATGGTCGAGAGATAAGAGAGTAGACTAAAAGAGAAAGAGGATAGAAGGAGAAAAAACTGCGAGATCGAAATGTGAGGGATCGGCGGTAAAATACTGGGTGGTAGCGGTTGGCCGCGTTCCGTCTATTGGATTCAAAGCAGAGGAGGCCTGTTTACCATATATTTTCCAAGGAAAGCATTGTCAGCTCGGAAACGGGAGAATACAAAAGCGCACGATGAAAGATAGCCGGTTGGTCCGCGAATGGGTGAAACGCGCGTTGCGCATGCTCCCGGCGAACGAAACATTAAGGCAAACGCGAAACGAATGTTTTCTCTCTCTCTCTCTCTCTCCACGCGCAACGTTCGATCCACCGCGCATAAATAACCGTCGCTTTCCTCTCTCGTTAAAGAAGCGTAGCTACGCTACCGTGTCGCTATATGCCCGTTCCCTGGCTTTTCTAGATCTGGAACAAACGATCCAGCCAACGAATCGCGCGCGAGCCTTTCCTTTCTTTCGAAACACCTAGAGATATATCTTTGAGCATCACGAGCGAGCTTCGTATCCAACCAACTTTGACCAAGCGGCCGAATCGATCGAAGGAGCGAGCGCCCTCTTTCGCGAAATTCCATTGGCCATTTCTTTCTTGGCGCTTTCTGGGGGAGGGGAGAGAATCCCGACACCACGATTCGCGTACACCGCGGCTGGTTAATCGTTGCAATTAACACCCGAGGAACGAGCCGTTTATCGGTTTATCGATCGAACGCGTAAAACACGTTTGCACACGCTCCTACGAATTCTCGCGTTACCGGTATGCGTTGCTCGACATCCGCTGGATCGTGTAAGGGAGCGAAATATCCAAGATAAAGAGATAATTAACGAGGACGACGTAGTTGCGCTACGTGGAAATACATCGCCGATATAAAATAATGCAAAATTGTGCCCCTATATATCTTGTAACGCGATCAGTCGTTCAAAACAACAAGCCTAACAAAAAATGTGAGAAGGAAGTAGGAATATTATCATCGAGATCCGGTTGAAAGAACAAGTATAATTAGGACGATTAAATTGTAAATATAACGGTCGACGGATAACAAAAGTCTGAATCGTTGCGTGCTCTCACTTCTGTTTCCCTTTTCACAATGTACGCTCGTATCATCCTTTTTTATCCAATATATAAAATCCAATTAAAATAAAATTCGACTTCCTCGATACGTTTTACTCGAATGAAATTTTCCGGTAACCCTTTCCTTATACATTTTTTTATTTACTCTCAATATAAAATATATAAAAAGGGGCGTTAAAAAAAGGGAGCAAGAAGCAACCCTTAACCCACTCGTCGGACCGTGACTAGGCTGCTAGAACGGCTCACAACGATGAAAAACGGAAGAAAGAAAGGGGGGCGCAGATTTTCGCGTTGGTGGTCCACGATTGTTATCGAACCATTTCCCTTATCTACGTTATCGGGTCCATTGTATCGCACCAATTAAATTAAACCCAATAACCTTGGTATATTGGTGGAGCCACGCGTCCACCCCGAAGGAAAAGCCGTCGTACGTACGAGATACGAGGGACGGGAGGGGAGGAGCGCTGCGCTGCGATGACTTATCGCGCGAGCGACGGGCAAACGTATAGTTACGCAGCCTCGTAATCATTCGTACACATGTTATAATTACCGTTGCGTGGCCGATTAATCATCGAGGGTGGGGCGAGGCGAGGCAAGATACCGTGAGAGTCCTTCCTATGTATTGTAACTCGTAACTCTCTCTCTCTCTCTCGTGAATTCTCTCTCTCGACGATTTCGTTCGTTCGACAATAGTTCGCGCCATAAGGTACGATTCTTACGCCGGGATACGATATTGGTCTCTGTAAATAACGATGTTTCACAACGTACGAGGTCTTAGCGTAATTGGCACGTGCGCTTTTAAATTATATCATTGGAATATCGAAGCTTTGTTGGACGCGATTCGTAATTACCGCCAACAATAATTCTTCCACTTCTTCCGGAGTGGAGAAGTTGGCCGGTCGTTAGCAACGATTCCGCGGGGAACGAATGCCTCTGGAATTTACGCGAGATTAAGTGGCGCGTAAGTACGCCGCTAAGCGAGGGACGCCTGCAGCCATCGCTGCGTGCATTTCGCGAGGAGAAGGAAGTCCAGGGGATATTTCCCTCGGAATAATTCCTTCGTTTCCTTCGTTCGTTTTTCCAAACAGTCTCGTCCTTCGATTCTATTTCGCGTTATTATTTATTAGATCGAGATGTATACAATTCGAAGCGTGATACAGTTACACGGCAGAGAATCACCTGTTCACCGCCGGTGAAGGTGAAGTTCAAGCACGCGACCGCGATACGACTTATCGATCGATCCAGCCGCTCCCACCACCCCTCGACCTTCCACGCCCACGCGCGATCGCTATTCGGCGTTGCAGCGGAAGCGACTCGTAAGCGGTTGAAAGCTACCTCTCGCACCGCGAGAGATGAAACTAATAGGATTGGGCGGATAACGAAAACGCGATAAATACGCTCGCAGCTGCTCCACTTGGTTGGAAGGAGACAGAACGCGCGTATAACTCGAGGATTGGGAGATGTATTGATAGATACGATTTAGAATGTTGTACGAGTATGAAATAAGGATATCGTTTATTGGGAAGAATAAACGGATCGGGAGATGGTTATTGGGAATTGTTCATAAATTATCGGATACACGGATGTGGAAGGGATAAATCGACGTTCTAATCACGGGATTGACAATCGTGTTAATTATATACGGGCATTGCTCGGCATCGAACTTAATTATCGCTTATCCATTTCACGATTATTTCTCGTGAAAAGAATTATGGGGCTTGTTGGAAGGGGACAGTTTTTTCGGTGGAAAAAACTCGTTGGAGCGAGACGGGCGTCGCGCGACAATAAAGATATAATGTCTACGATTGGCGAACGCGTTACAAGGTGTTCGAAACGGCTTAGGACGGCGTATTTTATTAACGTCCCACGTTTCGACCGACTGGTTTTCGACTTCCTCGTTTCCCTCCCCCCCTCCGAATCTCGTTTCTCGATACTCGCCTCGATCGAATTGACGCGAGCTTCGTTGTTCCCTGGACGGGAGAGAGAGAGAAAGAGAGAGATTGTAAATTAATCGGCGTTTCGTTTTCCAACAGTGAATTTCTTTCGACCGCCCGAAGCGATCAAAAATTCAAATCGAAACCATCGGTCCCCTCCGACTTTTTGTCGTAGCCCGATAAACGATCCCAAATTGCTTTCGCGTATTAATCCCGGTGGCCGGAAAATTTACGATCGATATAAAACGTTGCGCAACGGAGGAGAGATAGCGAACGAGTTGACTTGGTTTTCTTCGATAGATTAGAATCTATCTGCGACATTTCGAATCCGGGGCTAAGCCTCGCCCCCGATTACTGCGCCGTTCGAATCTCATTTTTCTACCTCTTCCTGTTCTCTTATCTTCTCGTTTACATCTGTCACTAGTTTTAGACTACTTACATATATATATTACATATAGTATGTAAAAATGAAGTTGGACAAGATTTTGAATTTGAATACCGGCTCGGATTTATCGAAGGAAGCACAAAAGTGGGACGAGAATTACGGGAGAGAAAGTAGCGTATCGAGGGACGAATTGCGCGTATGAAGCAACGTCTTATTACGTAACCCCATTATCCCCCTTCCTCGAACCTACACCCACCGTAATTAATTAAACGCGTGTCGTTTCCTCGAAATTACGTAAGCACGGTATCGGATGGAACACCTGCGAGATCACGTGAAGAATCCGAGGGAAGGCGCATCGTATCGGCGAACAATGGCTGGATTTCTCAATCGTTCTGCCGCGTAATCGATTAGGGTTCCTGCGCTATCGTTGTATCGCGGGAGGTGCGGCCGGCCATTCGGCAAACCTAATTGAATGCGAAATCGAGGATTCCCTCTCCTCCCTCCTTTGTGCAAGGGGAATTCGCGTATTAATTAACAACCGTGCATCGAAAGATTGTTCGAGCCGAGATAAGCAAAGTCTTAGGAATTCGCTAAGTATCGTATCGATTCTCCTTCCTCCAAGATGCCCTCGTTTTTATGTTTTGTATCGTCATTTCGATATCAGCTTCGTTTGATTAAAATTTCCTCGCGACGAAATCGAAGAGAATAACGAAATTTTTGATCGATATCGTGACGCGACCACCCTCTCTGAGCGGAAGGAACTAGGAGGCCGATGGAACGTTAACCGAGAGCGTGGATGTGCGCCGTTCGAACCGTTTCCTGCCCCGCCGGGGCCGCGCGCGTGTGTGTGTGAGTGTGTACGCGCGTACATAAGCAAACCTGTTGTTACCGCCCCTCCCCGCCATTATCTCTCTCACGCATCGGCGCCGATTTTTATAGGCGAGGTGATTCACGAGGCAAGTTCATCAAGCCCCCCCTCCTCCTCCTCCTCCCTTACCTTCCGTGGGCACACAAGCAGCGCGCGCTTTCACGGGAATTAAGGGGAGGGGGAGGAAAGGTTGTTCCATTCCCCGATCAAAATTGTCCGTCTATTTTATCGCGTAATGCATCCCCTCCCCTTCCTTTTTCTTCGTACTTCTGATCGAGAAAAAATTCGTATCCGACGCGCGGGCGACGGAAAGATTGCGAGAATCGCGTTTGAATTACGCGGCAACGTTGTAGCGTTTGTATTATTAAAAATAGCGCGGATGGATGGATGGATGGAAAAAGATACGATCCGCACAAATTTCTCCGATCCGTAGATTGGAAATCGTTAAATAGGAGAGGTTAAGGATGTGAATCGCGATTGCTGAATCGCGGCTAACGGTATCTCCGTATCGCCGTTCGTTAACGTCCCTCGTTTTTACCATCGATCGATATCGTTGCGGGGAATATAGCAAGGAAAGTAATTCCACCTTCGAATAACCGAATAATTCCTCCCCCTTCCACCGCCTTCTTTCGACAACGGCGTTGCGCGTTCTCGTTTCGATTGCAAACGTCGCGCAACACTGTCGTCGCTGTGCTCCCACTGATTATTCGCGAAGGCCAATTAAACCTCCTTTGTATTAGCTCGCACAGCTTATACTTTCCAACCTCTGCCTACTTGAATTCCTACGCGACGATCCTTGATCGCAGAGAGAAAGAGAGATAATGAGAAAAAAGAACAACTTGACGAATTAACTCATAAGAAGTGTTTCTTGGAAAGCGAAAAATTCTGAAAACTATCGTATCCACTTTTAGGAATAAACAAACGTTGATATTTATTGCGACACCTGTGCTGAAATACTCGGAAATCGAGTCGTCGTAGCCGAAAAAAAAAGTTATCGTTATCGGCCCGCTCGAATCTAATGCGGATGAAATTCCAAGGATTCCGCTTCCTGCTCCGACCACCGGATCACCTGTTACGCGAAGAGAATTGCCTTTCCTGCCCGCTAATAGAGAAACACGATTCGAATTATCCGTCTAATTTATGAAATTCGACGTGGGATGGGAAACGGATGAATCATTTTCGCTTTCGATCGATGCGAAACACGTAACGGTACGCGAATCGAGTGGATGGGAGTGGATGTCAGCGCGGAACGTTCGATATTGAATGAAAAGCGGCGGTGTTATTTATGGGCTGGATTGTGACGCGGACGATTACGAGCGCGGTGATGAGGTAATATCTTCTAAGAGTTAATGAAAATGATTGCCAATCATTTTTACAACCTTCGAAAATATGCAATTCCCTCTCTCTCTCTCTCTCTCTCGTCGCCCTCCCCCATTCGAAAGCAAAAAATTTGAAGTATGTTGTAATATTTTGATCATCATTGCTTTGAAAGGATACGGAATAACGACGCGTTACGATAAACCTACGAACTTGAAGGGATCGTTTCGTAAAAGGGAAAAGAAGAAAGGAGAGAAGAGAAAGGCGGATAATAGAATTCACGTAAATCACGGATACGCCCGAAACGAGAACCGGGAGGATTACAAAGACAATGACCCCTGCAGCACGAGAGTCAGGTAGGGAAGCGCGATAATTCAAAGGGACGTCTAATTCATACGAGAAACTCGTTTTTTATCCCCGAGAGAGAGAGAGAGAGAAAAAGAGAGTGAAGCGTGCGCGCGGAGAAAAGAAGAGAGAAGAGAAGAGAAGGGAAGGGAAGGGAAGGGCGAGCGGACAAAGAATAAATTACACGCAATGTTCCACAACTTCCGCCGCCATGGAATCGAAAACGTCTCACTTACAGACCCCGGCCCGCCCTTCGAGCCTATCTCTAAAAAAGCCGAGTAGAAGGTCACCCCTATGCGACCGCGAGTCGAGGAATCCGTGTAAACCCGCATGCCCTCGTCATATCCCACTCTTCCTCTCTCTCTCTCTCTCCAACAATTTAGAGACGTCTCTGAACCGAGTGAAAAAAATTTGAGGGAGACAAAGAGAGGAGAGAGATCCGTCCGCGGAATCAATATCGGCTCGATCGGGTATCGATAACGCCTCGTAAATATAATAAAGACGCCTCGCCTGCTCCTCGGCCGTGCACGAGGGTCGGGGCAGGCCGGTGCCCTAAGAGGAGAGATAATGGTCGAGGCCCTGGGCACCCGGTAGGCCTCAACCCCCTCTCCGCTCGCTCCCTCCCTCTCCGTCGGGCGCAACACGTTGCGGGCAGAGGCAACGCGAGAACCGAGTCAGTGAGATTCAGCCCGAGCCGGCGAACGGTTCTTCTCGCCGCGTTCCGCGATCTCGACCATTTCCACCGTTTCTTCTTCGCGCGTGCTCTCCCCTTCCATCAATTTCTCGCTCGGAACGGAACAATCGTCGTTTTCTCTCCGTTCTTGTCGACGATCCTTTGCATTTTTGGAAACGATCATCCCCCTTCGAGAGAAGATCGAAGCAGCGAATTTCCACGGAACGTGTGCATAAGGAGAAGAAGAGGAGGAGGAAGAGGATATATATCCGTCGGTGGTGGCGAGCGGAGACTTCGACGACCGGTACGAAGGATGTCGCGCGTGGTGGACCACCCTGACTGTCGTTGTCGTCACCGTGTATCGGTGACGACGATCCTCGCCGCGATCTTACGGTGAGATCGCGGGGATCTCACCGCGCGTGTGCGTGTCTCTGTTTTCTTTTTCTTTTTCTTTTTCTTCTTTCTTTTCTCTCTCTTTCTCTCCTCCCTCCTTTTCCCTCTCCCTTTCCCCATCCTCTTCCCCCCCGCATAAATAGACTCTCGATTCCTCTCGGATTACGAGAAAACAGGTCCGCCAAACTTACACGCTGCTTATTTATATACATATATACGCGTGTGCGCGTGTGTATCGTTCGTAGGTGAAGATCTCGTTGCGTAACAGGGATACGAGATATATATATGTAACGTGGAGTAACGTTTATGCGTGAAAATAGTGTTATGCCGGTAATGAAGATATCGGCGAAGAAGCGGGAACGACAAATTTCGATTTGTTCTCGGGAAAGTGGTGACTGACGAGACGTTGGAGGTCGCCTTTTTGCTCCTCCATGCCCGGTGAGGAGAGGGGAAGAAGGAGCAGCGAGTGATCCGAGCGAGCAACGATCGGGTGAAGAGGGGAGGGAGAGCAGAGTTGGGAGATAGCAGGTGAATGCGACGAGCCCATCAGGTTCGCGCGCGACGCCCGTGGGAACCCGTGGATCCCTGGATTTTATGCACGCCGGAAATCGCAGCATGGAGGACATAGTGAGTATCTTTGCTTATTTTCCCGCGGCGAGGGGAGAGAGGCAGGCTCTTCTCTTCTCGACCGGATTCCTCGTATTACGTAAATAAGCGGTGAGTTGTATTGCTTGCGCACGTTTGTCCTTAATTAACGCAAACAAACGAATTATTATACGAATTCTCCGAATCTACGATGAATATTTCGAATGAACGCGATAGGTAAAAATGATAATTTAATTGAATCAACCATATTTTTCAAGGACGAAGAATAATATCGTTCTGAAAATAGAACAAAACGAATGGACGCTTCGTCGATCGAAATCGATTCGATAAAAATTATCCTCGTAATGATTCATCCATCGAAATCGATGCTTCTGTCGATCCGCAAACTTTCGAAATGCGCTGGGAGAAGCGTTGGACGGACGAGCGTGGACGCGCGTGACAGGAGGGGCGTCGTATTAAGGCAGCGACAGACAAATTTCCGAGGCGAGGTGGCAAAAAACGCGGAGTCGAGTTCCGTCCCCGGGCTGTGCGTGGAAGGATCGTGGAGGAGCTCGTTACGCCCCGCTCGATTAGTCTGCCGAGCAACACACGTGCACCGCGTACGCCGCGGACGAGCAAATTCATTAAAACCGGTTCATTTAATAGGCGCGCGCATTACGCGGTCGCGATGAAATTTCACCGCTCCTCCTCCTCCTCCTCCTCTCGCGATTTATCTCGCCAACGAACGCTCGATCGTGGAACCGGTCGGGGGCGAAAAGTAGGATCGAATTTTTCTGCGAGAGAAAGGGTTGGTTGACGTTTCGAGACGTAGATCCTCGAGGAAGAGATGCGACAAAAGCAGAATCTCGTTCGCGTGCCTGCCGACCATTAAGGAGGCCAAGGACCTACGACTAATTTGCACTCGAGGGGGGTAGAAGGGGATCGAAAACAACGCCGCTTCGAGCGCAATTTCCGCTCGATCGAATTCCAATTCCGTTTCTTTTCTTGCCGATTTTCTCTCGTCTCGAAGAGATACGGTTTCGATCGAGCGAAATTAGGAATGAAAGAAGGATCGCGATACGCGATACACGTTGTATTAAATTTTAAATCTCGTCTCGCGTGATATTTCATTCTCCCTTTCCGCCGTGGATTCGCACATCGTCGTAAGGTATAATTAAGACTCGCGAACCGCTCCTCCACCTCGGATGAATTCGACCGATTCGCCGGCAATAAAACGCACGCACAATGGACGGAGATAAGATTGTGGGGAGAGTTGATTGTTGTTTAGAGCGTGGAGCGAGGAAAGCGAGGCTCGATCTTCGTAAATCATGTTGTTGCGCAAACATCGTTAACAGGCTGTCCGAATGATCCGAGGCTCGCGACGTGTACCGAGCCTCCCACGTTACAAGGGAGGGACGACTCGATTAGAGGAAACACAGGGGTCGGTTAATGGCGCTTTCTCGTCCGCGCTTCGAATTTTCTCGTTACACGCGTTCGAGTACGCGTTCGAGGAGTGGTTCTTCCTCCTCCTCCTCTTCTTCTTTTTCTTTTTCTTTCTACGAACGAGGCGGTCCGTCTCTCGAGACGAGACGCGAAACGATGTAAATAATTTCACGCGGGCAAAGAGATGTCGAGCCGAGATATATCCGTTTCGACAAAAATGGTCCAATTTTTTTTTAAGGGTACGGGTATCGAGATATTGAGGGGCTCGCATTGAAAAATAGCCGCGCGGCCCCGTGGATCATAATCGACTCTATAACACGGCATGAAATTGCGAAAACGACGACGACTCCGCTCGGAGCCGATGGAATTTACAGCCGAACGTGTTGACCGGTTCGAACCGAGCGAAACTCCGCCAATCACATCGCTCGTTTCTACCATCGTGAACGGCGACGCGTTATTTTACAGATATTAAATCACGATATCGAAATGAAACGAATCGTCTGTCCACGAGGGAGAAGGCATCGATTTCTCCTTTCCCCTCTTTCATTTTCCTTCGCTCTCTCTTCTTCCACTCCCTCGTCGCGCCTAGCTGCTCGCTCCTCTCCGCAATTTCGCCGGTTTAAACACCGGTTCTTAAACCGCGAGTAGCGACACACCCCTCTTCCTCCTCCTCCTAACGCACTTCCACCCGCCCGCCCTTCTTTCGACAGAGAGAGAGAGAGAGAGAGAGAGAGAGATCGAATTACTTTTATTAGGACGGAACAACGTGTAATTACGGTATATGGCAGTATCGGGCAGAGGCAGTCCCATCCGGTAGTGGAATTACCGCGGTAATTTTAATTTTTTTTTTACACTCCGTGCTACGCGAATAACGATGAAAAGTTTTACTGCTACGTACGCTTAAAATTAGAAAGGAGATATATATGTATATATATATATACACATCTCGGAAAATATTTTCAAAGTTGGAATAAACGATGAAAAGGAAGAGATGGCTCATTTGACAACCTATACTCCCGGCAATGTAATTATCCTTTTACAATCCTTCGTACGTAACTCCATCTCGGTTTTAACATCTCAACCTCAATGAAACCCCTATATCTTCCCAAGACGCGTATATATACGTATATATGTACACACGAAGAGTGTTCTCGTGGAAAAGTGATGATGATGACGGGCTATCGTTTGAAAAAACGCACGCACGCACGCACGCACGCACGCACGCGCTTTAAAAAGACAAACTTGGATATGATGGCGCGACAATTTTTCCCCATTCCCCGTCCATCATAATTCGCGGTGTAATGTTTCCGTGAATTGAGACATCGCGATTCAAGGGAGAGAGGGAGGGGGAAGTTGCTCGAGCGGAAGCGGCGCGCCTCGCCGCCAGTTTTTCCACCCCTCCTCCTCCTCTCTGCACTTCGCCTTTCAGATCCCCCGAAGGGATCTTCGCCTCGCGACCTACCTGCTCGCGATATCTGCACGCCTGTCTCGTTTCCGCGAGTAAAACTTTTAAAACGCGTCGATTATTACGAATATTACGAAAGAGAGGTAATTAATACGATTTCGTCTCCTCGAGAGAGAGAGGGGTTTGTCTGAGGTAAATGAGAACGGGAAGGAAAGGAAAAGGAAAGTGGCACGCGTCGACAGGGAATTGTTTAGGGGAGGGAGGTGTCTCGAATGTGTCTTGGCGTTTCATAAATAATTTATCCGGTTCCGAGCAACCGGTGCAACTGCACCGGTTGGTTAGTTTCGCGGACTAGTTTCTGCGTTTACCGACATTCTCTCTTCCCTCGCCAAGAACCGGATCTATCTCAATGATTCCATGAGGATCGACGAGTGGAAAGGGAAAAAGAAAGAACTTTCACTGGATCGTATGGAAACGTAAACTTCCTATATTTATATACATAACATCGATTCGATTATCCCCCTTTTTGTACAAACGCAGTTATATACTTTTCGATTGCTCGAAAGGGTGAGAGAGTTACAAAATTTCCTTCCCTGAAAGAACTGGATCTCTCTGAATGATTCCAAGAGGATCGAAAATGGAAAAAGAAAGAAAGAATTTTCACTGGATCGTATGGAAATGCTTTTTTTATATAAACGAAATATGTTGTTCGGTTGCTCGAGAGGGTGAGAGAGTTACAAAATTTCCTTCCCTCGCCAAGAATGATTCCAAAAAGATCGACGAGTGGAAAGGAAAAAAAGAAAGAACTTTCACTGGATATGGAAATATAAACTTCCTTACTTATCCTCCTTTTTGCACAAACGATAACACTGATATATACTTTTCGGTTGCTTGAGAGGGTGAAAGAATTACGAAATTTCCTTCCCTGAAAGAACTAGATCTCTCTGAATGATTCCAAGAGGATCGAAAATGGAAAAAGAAAGAAAGAACTTTCACTGGATATGGAAATGTAAACTTCCTTACTTATCCTCCTTTTTGCACAAACGATAACACTGATATATATTTTTCGGTTGCTCGAGAGGGTGAGAGAGTTACGAAATTTCCTTCCCTGAAAGAACTGGATCTCTCTGAATGATTCCAAGAGGATCGAAAATGGAAAAAGAAAGAAAGAACTTTCACTGGATATGGAAATGTAAACTTCCTTACTTATCCCCCTTTTTGCACAAACGATAACGCTGATATATTCTGTTCGGTTGCTCGAGAGGGTGAAAGAGTTACGAAATTTCCTTCCCTCGCCAAGAATCTCCCTGAATGATTCCAAGAGGATTAAAAATGGAAAAAGAAAGAAAAAACTTTCCTATATTCATATATACAAACATCGACTCGATTATCCCCTTTTTGCACAAACGATCACGCAATATGCTGTTCGTATGATTGTTCTAGAGGGTGAGAGAGTTAGGAAATTTATTACGTATCGGGGAATTAATTAACCGGGGAGGGGGAATTAAAAATAGAGGGGAGAAAAATGCGAGGTTATCACGCACATACGCCCCGCAAATTTTATCACCGTGGATCACGAAACGTTGCAAGTATCGCCACCCTCGATCGAATCCTCCATCTGTCTCGTTCCCCATGCGTCCACCAATTTTCCCTTCGCGCTTTTTCGACAGCTGCGCCGTTAAGAAGGGTTGCTCTCTCGCCCCCTCTCGACCACCCGAACGAATTCGATGGAAAAAAAGGGGATAAAAATAATTTTCCCCGCGCGTAAAGAAGGAAAAAAGAGACACAACGGGTGTCGTCTATCCGTCACCGGTTCAGAAAGAACGTGCAAAAGAACGGCCCCCGTTTCAGATATGCAAATATGTTTACCGAGCAGAAACGCTCGCAAGGGTATCGATACACGTGGCTGCAGCGGTTATGTGTTGCGCGGGGTCGACGGGGGCCACCGCGTTATCGCGCGAATCCGTGCACAACTCGGCCCAAGAATTTGCGGGGAAGCCTCGCGTATGCATATGCATGGAGCGGCAGAGAGGGAGGGGAGGCTGGGTGGGAAATAACTGCCAATTAGCGAGAGGAGGAAACGTATCCCGCCTCCGCTCGCTTTCCGCCGGCCGGGACACGAACAGTTTCCTCCAAGAATTTCGACTACCACGATTGTCTTTGGAACGGCAGCCGCTTCGTGGAATTGCACGTTCGATCGTCCGAATTTTTTCCTTCCGTCCTCGAATCGGTGGAATACGCGATTTTGCTGTTCAATTGTATTACAGAGAAGTAGTGGTATAATTATTTTTAGAATACTTTTGTTAATAATTTATCAAACTTCGATCGTCTGAATTTTTTCCTTCGAATCGGTGGAACTTTAATACACAATTTTGCTGTTCATTGTATTACAGGGAAGTAGTGGGATATAATTATTCTTAGAATACTTTTGTTAATAATTTATCAAAGTTCGATCATTTGAATTTTTTCCTTCGAATCGGTGGCAACAATGGAACTTTAATATGCGATTTTGCTGTTCGTTGTATTACAGAGAAGTAATAGGGAGTATAATTATCTTAGAATATTTTCGTTAATAATTTATCAAAGTTCGATCGTCTGAATTTTTTTCTTCCGTCCTTGAATCGGTGGAACTCTAATACGCGATTTTGCTGTTCAATTGTATTACAGAGAAGTAGTGGTATAATTATTCTTAGAATACTTTCGTTAATAATTTATCAAACTTCGATCGTCTGAATTTTTTCCTTCGAATCGGTGGAACTTTAATACGCGATTTTGCTGTTCGTTTACGATATACAGGAAAGTAATAGAAGTATAATTATTTTTAGAATACTTTCGTTAATAATTTATCAAAGTTCGATCATTTGAATTTTTTCCTTCGAATCAGTGGCAATGGTGGAACTTTAATACGCGATTTTGCTGTTCGTTGTATTACAGGGAAATAGGAATATAATTATTCTTAGAATACTTTCGTTAATAATTTATCAAAGTTCGATCATCTGAATTTTTTCCTTCGAATTGGTGGCAACGGTGGAACTTTAATACGCGATTTTGCTGTTGGTTGTACTACGATATATAGGGAAGTAGTGGGATATAATTATTCTTAGAATACTTTCGTTAATAATTTATCAAAGTTCGATCATTTGAATTTTTTCCTTCGAATCAGTGGCAACAATGGAACTTTAATATGCGATTTTGCTGTTCGTTGTATTACAGAGAAGTAATAGGGAGTATAATTATCTTAGAATATTTTCGTTAATAATTTATCAAAGTTCGATCGTCTGAATTTTTTTCTTCCGTCCTTGAATCGGTGGAACTTTAATACGCGATTTTGCTGTTCAATTGTATTACAGAGAAGTAGTGGTATAATTATTCTTAGAATACTTTCGTTAATAATTTATCAAACTTCGATCGTCTGAATTTTTTCCTTCGAATCGGTGGCAACAATGGAACTTTAATACGCGATTTTGCTGTTCATTGTATTACAGGGAAGTAGTGGGATATAATTATTTTTAGAATACTTTCGTTAATAATTTATCAAAGTGCCATGGAATAATTTATTCGAGGCCTCGAATAATCTTTCCTTCTTTCGTTGCGCACACGTGTAAATCGAAAAATTGAAAATTTCGAGTAAAATTATTTATTCTAAATAGATTCTTCTACGAAAGACAATATACAATGCAATACATACACATATACGTACATATTCTTTACATTTATTTTACATTTTCAACCGTGTCAACGACGAGATATTTCCAATTTATCAATATCCTCGTTCTACGTATCTAACGACAATACAAGTTCATCTTTGCGCAAATATATTCTCGAGATCGGTTTATTCGCTAGATGAAGAAGGAAAGGAAGAAAAAGAAGAGCGAGTTGGTTATTATGCGTATTCGCGCATCGAAGGGTTTCGTGGATGATCGGCCTCGCGAGATGAATTCGCGGGCAAGAAACGCCATTAGCCGCGGCGGAGAAATTTATCTTGCTCGCGGCGGGGACAGAGTCGCGCGCGGAACTCGGAGGGGGATCGGCTCGATTACTTAGTCGCGTTATTATCACCACTTTATCATCGTCAAAGGGCGTTGAGACATTTCGACCGCCTTCAGAACTCTCTCTTTCTCTCTCTCCTTCCCTTTCCTTTAATTGCCTTTTTCCCTTTCTTTTTTAATTTCCTTTGCGAAAGAAATTTCCTCCCTCCTTTTTTCTACCTCGCCATCCAATACTTTTTTTCTTTCGTCTACAATTAACTATTCGCATAAGAATTGTGGAATTAATTTGAAATCCGAAATGGAAGAATTCGGAGATAAAGAAATTTCCTCTCCTCGCTTTCCGCGGCGGGCGAAACGAATACGATTCGAGACGAAGGAGAAGGAGACACACGTTCGTGATCACGTTCGCAGGATTTAATCGTCCGTGGATAAATCGTGGCGGCTTCTTAATTAGCGAATCCGGTGTTGGCGCATGGCCTGTGGAAGCGCGAGATCCGGTGGAAGAGGAAAAGGATACGAGGAAGAAACACACCGCGGCGGCGGCGGCGGCTCATGCATTATGCATGGCACCGGAATACGGCCGGCACTGGACGCCGGCCTAGGAAACGTTTGCTTGCTACTACACGCCACCGGTACCTGCGTTTATAGAAGTACGCAAATTGGTTGCAACCGTCTCGGTGTCGCGGTCGTCAACTCGCTTTCGATTCCATGCATCGTTACGTAAATAAGTGTATAAATTGTATCATACTCCCTCCGTTAAAAAATATCTCATATATATTTGAAAGAAAATTTTAAATCGGATCCAGAGTTTCGAAAGCAATCAATACTGATTATATTATATTTCTTTCGTCTGAAAATATCCTATATATTTGAAATAAAATTTTAAATCAGATATAGAGTTTCGAAAGCAATCAATACTGATTATATTATACTCCCTTCGTCCAAAAATATCCTATATTTGAAAGAAAATTTTAAATCAAATCCAGAGTTTTGAAAGCAATCAATACTGATTATACAATATTCCTTTCGTCCAAAAATATCTTATATATTTGAAAGAAAATTTTAAATCGGATCCAGAGTTTCGAAAGCAATCAATATTGATTATATTATACTCCCTTCGTCCGAAAATATTTTATATATTTGAAATAAAATTTTCAGATCTAGAGTTTCGAAAGCAAGCAATACTGATTATATTATACGCCCTTCGTCCAAAAATATCCTATATTTGAAAGAAAATTTTAAATCAAATCCAGAGTTTTGAAAGCAATCAATACTGATTATACAATATTTCCTTCGTCCAAAAATATCTTATATATTTGAAAGAAAATTTTAAATCGGATCCAGAGTTTCGAAAGCAATCAATACTGATTATACAATATTTCCTTCGTCCGAAAATACGCTATATATTTGAAAGAAAATTTTAGATCAAGATCAAGATTTATAAAAGAAAATTTTAGACAATTTTAGATAGAGTTTCGAAAGCAATATTGATTATATTATACTTTCTTCGTTCAAAAATATCTTATATATTTGAAAGAAAATTTTAAATCAGATATAGAGTTTCGAAAGCAATCAATACTGATTATATTATACTCCCTTCGTCCAAAAATATCCTATATTTGAAAAAAAATTTTAAATCAAATCCAGAGTTTTGAAAGTAATCAATACTGATTATACAATATTTCCTTCGTCCAAAAATATCTTATATATTTGAAAGAAAATTTTAAATCGGATCCAGAGTTTCGAAAGCAATCAATATTGATTATATTATACTCCCTTCGTCCGAAAATATTTTATATATTTGAAATAAAATTTTCAGATCTAGAGTTTCGAAAGCAAGCAATACTGATTATATTATACGCCCTTCGTCCAAAAATATCCTATATTTGAAAGAAAATTTTAAATCAAATCCAGAGTTTTGAAAGCAATCAATACTGATTATACAATATTTCCTTCGTCCAAAAATATCTTATATATTTGAAAGAAAATTTTAAATCGGATCCAGAGTTTCGAAAGCAATCAATATTGATTATATTATACTCCCTTCGTCCGAAAATATTTTATATATTTGAAATAAAATTTTCAGATCTAGAGTTTCGAAAGCAAGCAATACTGATTATATTATTCGCCCTTCGTCTGAAAATATGCTATACATTTGGAAGAAAATTTTAGATCAAGATCAAGATTTATAAAAGAAAATTTTAGGCAATTTTAGATATAGAGTTTCGAAAGCAATATTGATTATATTATACTCTCTTCGTCCGAAAATATCCTATATATTTGAAAGAAAATTTTAAATCAGATATAGAGTTTCGAAAGCAATCAATATTGATTATATCATACTTCCTTCATTAAAAAATATCTTATATATTTGAAAGAAAATTTTAAATCAGATATAGAGTTTCGAAAGCAATCAATACTGATTATATTATACTCCCTTCGTCCAAAAATATCCTATATTTGAAAAAAAATTTTAAATCAAATCCAGAGTTTTGAAAGTAATCAATACTGATTATACAATATTTCCTTCGTCCAAAAATATCTTATATATTTGAAAGAAAATTTTAAATCGGATCCAGAGTTTCGAAAGCAATCAATATTGATTATATTATACTCCCTTCGTCCGAAAATATTTTATATATTTGAAATAAAATTTTCAGATCTAGAGTTTCGAAAGCAAGCAATACTGATTATATTATACGCCCTTCGTCCAAAAATATCCTATATTTGAAAGAAAATTTTAAATCAAATCCAGAGTTTTGAAAGCAATCAATACTGATTATACAATATTTCCTTCGTCCAAAAATATCTTATATATTTGAAAGAAAATTTTAAATCGGATCCAGAGTTTCGAAAGCAATCAATATTGATTATATTATACTCCCTTCGTCCGAAAATATTTTATATATTTGAAATAAAATTTTCAGATCTAGAGTTTCGAAAGCAAGCAATACTGATTATATTATTCGCCCTTCGTCTGAAAATATGCTATACATTTGGAAGAAAATTTTAGATCAAGATCAAGATTTATAAAAGAAAATTTTAGGCAATTTTAGATATAGAGTTTCGAAAGCAATATTGATTATATTATACTCTCTTCGTCCGAAAATATCCTATATATTTGAAAGAAAATTTTAAATCAGATATAGAGTTTCGAAAGCAATCAATATTGATTATATCATACTTCCTTCATTAAAAAATATCTTATATATTTGAAAGAAAATTTTAAATCAGATCTAGAGTTTCGAAAGCAAGCAATACTGATTATATTATATGCCCTTCGTCCGAAAATATCCTATATATACATTTGAAAGAAAATTTTAGATCAAGATCTACATTTGAAAGAAATTTTGGATTAATTTTAGATCTAGAGTTTCGAAAGCAATCAATACTGATTATATTATATTTAGATCAAGATCTACATTTGAAAGAATGTAAAAATTTGGATCAATTTTAGATCTAGAGTTTCGAAAGCAATCAATACTGATTATATACTTATATTGGTATAATATTTACATTGATAGCTAAATAACCTAACCGTATTTGTTTTCGAATTAAGTTAAAGATTACGAAAAATAGTCACCGCTGTAATTTCAATGAATTAATACAAGAACATGGTAACTTGGCAACTCTATTACATAGAATAAGAGAAACAAGGAATTGGAACACGAGGTTATTGATAAACTTGCAAAGTTGCTCTGATAAAGATATCATTGCTGCAGGTTTTACCAATGATTGGAATATTTAATTTAAGTCGCAATCACCAAACCTGTCCCGATTTAAACGTTTTTTTTAACTCTATTCAATCGCTGTAATTCGAAACCAAATATAATCGATCGAACGTGTTCAAGATGCATTTGATAAGTTTGTATTTAATTATATCGTGATAATAGAATTAATATTTTAGTTTCATTCCATCTTTCTGTATATATCATATTTTCGAACGGAGGAAATAAATTGTTAATCGTCACGGAGATCAAAATTCGCGTTCCTTGTTTCTTTCGAGAAATGTTTAATCAATCTTGGAACAAGTCTCTTTCTCTCTCCTCCGATTTACACCGATTACAAAATTTTCACGCAACATGAACAGTCTTTTTTTCTTCTCAAGAATACGGGCGACTCTCTCTCCATCGTTTCCTTAATTGCACACACACCCACGCACGAGTTGAAACTCGACAAATTCACACGAGAATCCATCTCGTTAGCTCGACTCGAACGAGAAACCTGGATATATAATTGCTTGTATCGATCGAATATTCAACAACGTGTAACTGCAATTTCTACAACAATTGTAAGCAACGAAATAATAAATTGTATCGAAAGAGACGAAGAAGAAAACGCAAGAAGAAAATATTCCCGTTTAACCGTGCGCAGAGTTTCTCGAGGTGGAACGAAAGAAACGATAAGGTCGCGACACGAGCTCTTTGCGAAATGACGATGACCAACGTAAATCCCCCGTAATCAGATCGGCGTCGAGACATTAACGCATTGTTACCGGCCGGCGAACGAGTCCGAGTTTCGCTCCGTTTGATATGCATCATCTGCCGTTGCCACCACGAGTGTACATATATACATACATACATATATATATATATACGTGTATATGCGCGTATCGATCGAAGCATCGCGGAAATTCCAGCACGGTGAATGCAGAAACGCGTGAAATGGAAACGCATTGTTTCTCGTGCATTCGAGAACACACTCTCTCCTTAAACGTACTCATAACTTCCCACGTCGTAGCCAGAGATTATTCTCACACGAATCGTTCGACCTCGAATCGACGGGTTGAATGAGGGGATATTTTACGGAATTAATCGTCCTCTTAAAGGACCCCAGGAGGAGGCTGATTGTGATAAATGTTCCGGAAACGATGGAACGTTCGTTAAAAACTCGTTAAGACCTCGTTCAACTTTTCATTCGTTACGCGATCCGCAACCGAAATTCGTGTTAACTCGAAACACGGAGAAATTCGAAATCCGAAATCCTTCCTCTTTGAAATTACTCTCGGGTGGTCTCCTCTCTCGTCAATCCCGCGAATTATCCACTGGAAATGAACGGAACGGCTATTTTACCGGATCCATTGGGATTCCAAACGCGTTAATTTAGAAGCGTAACGATTCCACGCTCGGAAACGAACCACGAACTTGGAGGAGCGATGATTTCGAAGCGCAGCCTCGACGAAACGGTTTACGAGCGCGATGATGTATAAATATCCCGCGCGTTAACCGGTGGTGGTGGCGGCGTTTTCCTCGACACCGTGGCGTAAATACGAGTCGGTCGAGGGAAGAGGAAAGCGGAGCAAGCATTCCTTTCCGCCTCGTTCTCGCGAAAACAGCCCTTGGCCCGACTTAACTCGAGTCAAGTGCGAGCCCAAGTGCCCTCGCTCTCGAGTTAATCGATCCTCGGAACGGATTTCACCTTCGCCTCTCGAAACGGGGCGCGAGATTACTTCTCTCCCGGGATTAAGTGGAAAGATTAAGTTTCGTTCGTGAGAATTTAAAGGAAGAATAAAAATTCAACGAGCTTCCATTTATATCGCGAAAAATATCGACAACTCTTTAAAACGATCGAATTATCTTTCTATTCGATTGAACAGTGCATTGAAAGTAACGCGGTTTGATCCATCGATTTCCTCTTGAATCAAAGTTCTCGAGAGGAAGGAAGATAACCGGCTGCGAGACGAATTATTTGGAGAAAGATGGGGACAGAGATCGAGCTTTCCACGACCGATTACCGATTTTCACGCACGTTTATCCCCGACGATCGGCGGCCAATGGCCGGCCAGCTGATGCACAGGGCCCCGTCAGCTGGAACGCCAGCGTGCGGAGAACAGGGCAGACGCCGATTCCGGTTTAATTTTCTACGAGTATCGATTTCGCGCTGAATCTATTCCGTTTCGAAAACCTTCGAATTAACTATCTTTTTCTCTTTTTCTAAATTCCAAGTTAATTATTATTTTTCAGCGACACTTTCGACTTATCCTCGAAAGTTGGAATCAGTTAAGAAAGGAAAAACGACGTATCTGAAATAATTATACATGGAAAAAATCCGCGTGGAATGGAGAACTATCTTTCAGCGACATTTTCGACGCTTATCCTCGAAAGTTGGAATCGATTAAGAAAGAAAGAACGACGTATCTGAAATAATTATACATGGAAAAAGTCCGCGTGGAATGGAGAACTATTTTTCAGCGACACTTTCGACTTATCCTTGAAAGTTGGAATCGGTTAAGAAAGGAAGAACGACGGATCTGAAATAATTATACATGGAAAGAGTCCGCGTGGAATGGAGAACTATTTTTGCAACTATTTTTCAGCGACACTTTCGACGCTTATCCTCGAAAGGAATCGGTTAAGAAAGGAAGAACGACGTATCTGAAATAATTATACATGGAAAGAGTCCGCGTGGAATGAAGAACTATTTTTGCAACTATTTTTCAGCGACACTTTCGACGCTTATCCTCGAAAGTTGGAATCGGGAAAAAGGAAAAGAAAGGAAGAACGACGTATCTGAAATAATTATACATGGAAAGAGTCCGCGTGGAAAGGAGAACTATTTTTGCAACTATTTTTCAGCGACACTTTCGACTTATCCTCGAAAGTTGGAATCGGTTAAGAAAGGAAGAACGACGTATCTGAAATAATTATACATGGAAAGAGTCCGCGTGGAATGGAGAACTATTTTTCAGCGACACTTTCGACTTATCCTTGAAAGTTGGAATCGGTTAAGAAAGGAACGATATATCTGAAATAATTATACATGGAAAAAGTCCGCGTGGAATGAAGAAGAAGGATATAAAAGAAATAAGGAGGAAGAAAGGAAAGGAGGAACGGCGTGCGATTCCTTGGAATCACGCGATATCCCTAAATGACGGGTGGACGAAATATGGTGGGCCGATATAATTCGCGGCTCGGTTCCATTGAGACATCCAGCGCGAGAGAAAGAGAGATAGAGGCATTGATCCAGAGATGAAGATGTCCGGTTGCTTAACGAGAGAGATGAATAGGTGGGTTCGTTCGAGGGAACCGCAGAGAGAGAGAGGGGGGAGGGTTCGACGAAAGCGGGCTCACGAAAAACGTGTGGAGCAGGGAACACGCGAACGGCAAAATTTAACAACCGGTTAAACTTGGACGATAACCTCTCCAATTATTTCCTTCGACGACCGGATTAACGTCGGATTAATCTCGATTAATCCGTGGTATTCGTTAAAATTTAATTTTCTCCGAGTGGAATCGGTAGGCAAATTGGGAGGGGAGTCGCGATGCCCCCGAAGGCGCGACCGCTTTTAATGGAGACGTCGAGGAGGGAGAAGAGGAAAAAGAGAGTGGACGGAACAGGAGGAGGGAGAAGAAGGAGGGGAGAAGAATAAGAGGCCGATCGCTTTGGGCGAAAGGACCCGTGGTCGTTTTCCCAACCGAGGTAAGGAAGAAGAGGATGAAAGGGGCCGCCGCGTCTCGGTCCAGCAGGGAATGTAAAAAAGGGGGATGGCGGGGAGCCGATTCGTAGGTAATTCGTTTCTCCTTTTCGAACCTGTATTTAGCCTTGCGCGCCGCCTATATATTTCTGCCCCCCCTTCACTCTTCTCTTCTTTCTCCGTGTACGCGCGAACAAACATTCGGGGAGCTCGATCGATCGTAGCAATTATATTTCGATATATATCGTTTTCATATAGTTTTGGATTCAGTGAAAATCGATTGTTTCTAGTCTCTTGTTTCGAACCCTCCTTTTCTTTTTTTTTTGGAGAAGAGTGGAAGAGGAATCTAGAAATATCGAGAGCAGCTGTGGTCCCATCCCCTGTAAACATTTACGATTCAACGTGTTAAAATCTTTAAACTCGAAAATTAAAAAATCGTTGCACACCCGTTTAAAACCCGGTGTGTTAAGGGAAGAAGGGTGGAGGAGAAGGAGAAAAAAAATAGTAAATACACACGGTCCCTTTCGTCACATCTTTTTCACGCTATTTCGTCCCAGCAAAGAAACCAGTAGTTTTATTCCCCGTAATAAACAAACTGGTTGGAAATGAAATAATCACCGTGAACGCGACAAGGCCCCCTCCTCCTCCTCCCGACGAGCGCCGAATTCCGCCCGGCCAATTATATTCCCCGCGCCTGAAACATCGGTGGAAGCATCGTAACGACAACCTCTTCCCCGCTGGGGAAACGGGGGCTTAAAAGCCGCCCGTAAATGGAACGGACGGCGACGGGTCGCGCTTTTAAAAACCCTTGGTGGAGAAAAAGAAACACATGCTATTGGCGAGCCCTCCTTAATTAGCGTTATCAACGCTCTCGAGCACTCGACTTTCACTGGATGTACGATACACGGGGTGTCTCGTGGAAATTCGTCAAAGATTGTAAAGGGATTTCGAGATTACTTTTGGCGCGTATATAGAAAAAGGAACACATATTGGCGATCCTTAGCACTCGATGTACGATACTAGGGATGTACTAGATGTACGATATATAAGGTGTTCCATGGAAATTCGTCAGATTGTAAAGGGATTTCGAGATTACCTTTGGCGCATACATAGAAAAAGAAACAGATGCTATTAATCCCTTTAAGTAGCGTTATCAACGCTCAAGCACTCGATATACGATACACTGGATGTACGATACACGGGGTGTCCCATGGAAATTCGTCAGATTTCGAGATTACTTTTGACGCATATATAAAAAAAGGAACAGATGCTATTGGCAATCCAATATCTCTCCCTTAGCGTTATCAACGCTCGAGCACTCGATTTCCACTGGATGTCATATACATAAGATAAGATACACAAAGTGTCCTGTGGAAATTCATCAGATTGTAAAGGGATTTCGAGATTACTTTTGGCGCGTATATAGAAAAAGAAACAGATGCTATTGACGATCTAATTAGCGTTATCAACGCTCTCGAGCACTCGACTTTCACTGGATGTACGATACACAGGGTGTCCCGTGGAAATTCGTCACAGACGATTGTAAAGGGATTTCGAGATTACTTTTGGCGTTATCAACGCTCGAGCACTCGACTTCCACTGGATGTCATATACATAAGATACACAAAGTGTTCTGTGGAAATTCGTCAGAATCGATTGTAAAGGGATTTCGAGGTTACCTTTGGCGCGTGTATAGAAAAAGGAACAGATGCTATTGACGATCTAATTAGCGTTATCAACGCTCGAGCACTCGATGTACGATACACTGATGTACAGGGTGTCCTGTGGAAATTCGTCAGAGATTGTAAAGGGATTTCGAGGTTACCTTTGGCGCGTGTATAGAAAAAGGAACAGATGCTATTGACGATCTAATTAGCGTTATCAACGCTCTCGAGCATTCGATATACGATATACTGATGTACAGGGTGTCCTGTGGAAATTCATCAGAGATTGTAAAGGGATTTCGAAATTACCTTTGGCGCGTATTTATATATATATAGAGAGAGCTCGTTGATGGTCCTCGAGAAGAGTTTGGGGAGGAATCCTGCGCGGGTAATGGCCGGCCGTAAAAGCGGCGTAAAGCGGCGGTTGCCCACCTCGTGACCGCCCCCTTTTCCCGCGAACGCGCGCGTAAACGCTGGAAATTATCGTTTCCAGGCCCCCGGTTAAATCCTGGCCACGAAGGGCCGAGTGGTTCGAGGCTCGCGTCGTTCGCAACGGTTCACCGCGCGGCCAAAACGCGCTGCTTCTATCCGTTTCTGTGAGCTTTGGCATACGAGAGAGAGAGGGAGAGCTCGGGGCGGCGAGGCGAGATCGGTTCGCACGATCTCCGGTTAGAACGCGATAAATATTCCATTACGAACGCGTTCTGGATAATATTATGTTAATTGGGTTGTAGGGCGCGCTTCGTGTCGAGGCTCGCGGGCTAATTGTCGTCCCCCTGCGGTGCGCGGTGCCCCGAATCCCTGGAGAATCGGGTGGAGGAGGGATTACACGATGATTAAACGAGCGCGGCCAAGTTAACCGATCGAGTTAACGCGCCGAATCCGGTTCCCTCGTTTACCGGCGCTACGATTTTATCATTCCGTTTTTTTCCGATCGATTAAGTTTCCAGATATTATACGCTTTTGCCAAACTCGTATCCCTCCCTAAATATTCATAAACTTATTTTTGATGAAGAGCGCTCTTTCTATTTTATCGTCACACGAGTTTACCTTCTTTTCAATCCAACGTGAAAGAAAACTTTTCAATTGAGAAATGAGAAAAATTTCGTTTTTTTCGATCCGAGGATTAAGTTTCCAGATATTTATACCAAACTTGTACCCCTCCCTATTACTTCTGACGAAGAGCGCTCTTTCTATTTTATCGTCACACTTCTTTCCAATTTAAGGTGAAAGAAAATTTTCCAATTGAGAAACGAGAAAAATTTCTTTTTTTTCGATCCGGGGATTAAGTTTCCAGATATTACGCTTTTGCCAAACTCACACCCCTCCCTATTCGTAAACTTACTTCTGATGAAGAGTGCTCTTTCTATTTTATCGTCACAGTTTATCTTCTTTCAAAATCGAAGGTGAAAGAAAATTTCCCAATTGAGAAACGAGAAAAATTTCGTTTTTTTCGATTTGGGGATTAAGTTTCCAGATATTATGCTTTTGCCAAACTCGTACCCTTTCCTATTCGTAAACGAAAACTTATTTCTCTCTGATGAAGAGCGCTCTTTCTATTTTATCGTCACACTTCTTTCCAATTTAAGATGAAAGAAAATTTTCCAATTGAGAAACGAGGAAAATTTTTTCGATCCAGGGATTAAGTTTCCAGATATTACGCTTTTGCCAAACTCGTATCCCTCCCTAAATATTCATAAACTTACTTCTGATGAAGAGCGCTCTTTCTATTTTATCGTCACACGAGTTTACCTTCTTTCCAATCCAACGCGAAAGAAAGAAAATTTCCCAATCGAGAAAAATGAGGCACGATAAATTAACGAAACGAAGCAAACGGGAATGGAAGGTAACTATTCCATTCCGAGGAGCAAGCGACTTCCGCGTGCATCTTCCGCGAACCACGAACCAACAAACGGCCGACGAGTTACGCGTTTAAACGTTGCATTCCTTGGGTATGGACGTAGAAGGAAACGTCTCTCTGGCCGGGAGGGGAGGTCCCTCTCTCCCTCCCTCTCTCCGTTGGAGACACGTCGATGGCTCGAGCAGATAGATCCACGGGGGATTCCTAATTTCCATGCAAATCAGCCAATTTATTTGGCAGGCCGGTTTGGAACGATTAGGCTAATGCGAACCTTCCCCCTTCCCCCTCATCGCTCGTAAAACCCGTGTTCCCCGATTTTAATTTCGCGGCTCCTTCGTCTCGACGACGGATATCGTCACGCACACGTTCAATTCGAGGCGACTGTTTGCGGAATCCGGGGCGCGGATTTGGTCGGCCCATTGTTCACGGCAGGATTAGACGGAGGATTGTATCGGCAGCTCGGACGCCCACGCGAGGCGTGCATTCTCGAGGAGGAGGCAGCCGCGCGCGAAGTGAGGAAACGTCGTCGTCGTCGTCGTCGGCCGGCCGGCTGGAACAATGGACGGCGCGCGGTGATATTCTTAAATCAAGAGTCGCCGATTAACGATACCCCCGCGGCCCCGTTATAGAAAAACATGCCGCGCCGGCACGCAAACCCTGCTCGCCGCCCTCCTCGCCTCCCGTTCCCCCTCCCAACCCCTAACACAGCCCCGCAAGTTCAAGGACTCGGAGCGACGCGAGCCAGCGATGCAACCATCGATCCACCATTTTTCTCTTCTTCTCCGCGGAGAAAACTTTTCTATTTATCCCTTTTCTATTTATCGTATGTATAAATATACCCACGCAAGTTTTCGTGAGAAAATTGTATCGCCGTTGTACAGTAAAGGAAAGGATCGAGATTATGTATACTATAACCAAGGAGAAAACTTTACTCCTTTTTCTATTCCCTATTTATCATATGTATATAAATACGCGCGATACGTTTCCTTGAGAAACAAGAAAATTGTATCGATCGAAATAATGTATACTACGTGTTGATACTATAACAATCTATCGATCCAACTTGATATTATTACTTTGCATCGATCCACCATTTTTCTCTCGGCAGAGAAACTTTTCTCCTTTTTCTATTTCCTATTTATAATAAAGGAGACGATTGAAATTATGTATACTATACGTATTGACACTATAACCAATATCGATCCAAGTCGATATTGTTAACGATAGTAATTTGCATCGATCCATTTTTCTCTCGGCAGAGTAAACTTTTCTCCTTTTTCTATTCATCATATATATAAATACGTTTCCGTGAGAAATAAGAAAATTCTATCGCCGTTATATAATAAAGGAAACAAAATTATGTATACTACATGTTGACACTATATATAACCAATCTATCGATCCAAGTCGATATTGTTAACGATAGTAATTACTTTGCATCGATCCACCATTTTTCTCTCGGCAGAGTAAACTTTACTCCTTCTTCTATTCCCTATTTATCATATATATAAATACATTTCCGTGAGAAATAAGAAAATTGTATCGCCATTATATAATAAAGGAAACGAAATTATGTATACTACGTATTGACACTATATATAATCTATCGATCCAAGTCGATATTGTTAACGATTACTTGTACAAGTAATTATTTTGCATCGATCCACCATTTTTCTCTCAGCAGAGTAAACTTTACTCCTTCTTCTATTCCCTATTTATCATATGTATATAAATACGCACGATATATTTCCTTGAGAAACAAGAAAATTGTATCGACCGAAATTATGTATACTACGTGTTGACACTATAACCAATCCATCGATCCAACTCGACATTATTACCAATATTAATTATTCGTGTCTGAATATCCGTAGAAACAGGTGATTCTCGAATAATTCTCTCTCCAGGAAACCTAACTAATATCTAACCTTAAAACTAATAGACACATAAATACGAAGTACCAAGAGAATCGATTGGAAGGGGAATAAAAGGAGGGAGGGAAAATTCGGAAGTCGAAGAGCCGAATGCAGTTGGAGGGATTTCACGGCCCATGAATATTTATATATTAGTTACCAGTTAATCTAGTTGCTCGAGGAGGCCGACAAAGTTCCGAATCATTATGTCCGGCCCACGCATTCTTACCGCGGCGGTCGAGAGGAAGGCCCAGCTTCGTCCCAGCTTCTCTTTTTCATCGTGCCTCCTTTCCCTCCCTCTCTCTCTCTCTCTCTCTCTGTTCGAGAGGAGGCGGCTTTCTTCTTCAACGATGAAGAAAGAGCGATGGCCGGTTCCCTCGGCTTGGACGAGGAGGGAACGATCGATAGAGAAAGAGAGAGAGAGAGAGAGAGAGGGTATACGCCGGCTGCACCGGCGGTCGAGGTGGTCCAAGCTCTGCTGGTGGCCTGCTCTCGCACTTACACACTCGATCGCACATTCGATCTTGGGTCGCGAGGCATCGCAGACGACCTCGGATCCTACGTCACCGGCTACGTGGAAAGGGACGGCGGTCGACTAGTCCACGAAACGGGGAACTGGATCGACCGGGAGAAAGAGAGTTTTGGTACATCTTTCTCTATATATATATATATTTTTTCAAAAATTTACTTTACTCGTGTTTCGATTAATCGAATGTTTCGTTTGCGATTGGTTCACGAAACGGGGAACTGGATCGATCAGGAGAGAGAAGATTTTGGTACATCTTTATCGATCGATATTTTTTTAAAAATCTATTTTACTTTCACTCATGTTCGATTAGTCGAGAGTTTTGTCCAAGATTGGTTCACAAAACTTAAAAAATCTACTTTACTTTGCACTCGTATTAAATTTTGTCCGCGATTGATTTATGAAACGAGAAATTAAATCGATCAGGAGAGAGAGAGAGAGAGAGTTTTGGTAGCTAGATATTTCTCTATCGATATTTTTTCAAAAATCTATTTTACTTTCACCCGAGTTTGATTAATCGAGTATTTCGTCCGCGATTGGTTCACAAAATAGGGAACTGGATCGACTAGGAAAGAGAATTTTGGTACATCTATCTCTATATATATATTTGTTTAAAAATTTACTTGACTCGTATTCGATTAGTCGAGTGTTTCGTCCGCGATTGATTCACAAAATTTCAAAAATCTACTTTATTTGCATTCGTATTAAACTTCGTCCGTGATTGGTTTACGAAACGAGAAACTAAATCGATCAGGAGAGGGAGAATTTTGGTAGATAGATCTTTCTCTATCGATATTTTTTCAAAAATCTATTTTACTTGCTGTTCTCGTGTTCGATTAGTCTCATCCACGATTGGTTCACAAAACGGAGAATTGAATCAACCAGGAGAGAGAAGGTTTTAGTAGATCTTTATCGATCGATATTTTTTCAAAAATCTATTTTACTTTCATTCGAGTTCGATTAGTCGAGTGTTTCGTCCGCGATTGGTTCATAAAATAGGGAACTGGATCGATCAGAAAGAGAATTTTGGTAGATCTTTTTCGATCGATATTTTTTCAAAAATCTATTTTACTTGCATTCGTACTAAACTTCGATTTGTTTCGTCCGCGATTGGTTCACAAAACAGAGAATTGGATTGACTAGAAGAGAGAAGGTTTTAATAAATTTTTCTCGATGAATATTTTTTCAAAAATCTACTTTACTCGCACTCGAATGAGCGATTGGTTTATGAAACGAGGCGTTTTTCTAAAAATCTACGTGTTATTCGTAGCGATTATGTAGAAAGAGATGGCGGAGTAATCCACGAAACGGAGAACTGGAATCGGGCAGGCTCCAATAGCTCGACATTACTTTAAAAATCTACTTTACGTATATTTGCTTTTTCCAATGTTTCCATTTATTCGATTCATCGATTCGATTTGTGAATTTCTCAGTAGATTCTGTGCAATTCGCAGTTTATATTATTCGCCAATAAGAGATCAGAACTTTGTGAATTATATATCAGTATTGATAGTTAAATCGAATAGAATATATAAATTGTTCCACGTGAACGAATAATTGAAGCATCCTGTAATAAACGTGCTCCATCAATTCTAACGAATATTCTAACGAATCATGGTTAACTGGAAAAATGTTTAACCGGGATTGGCGGTGGACAGGTAGCTCTACAAGGGAGGACGATTGCGATCTTTCCACAACGCGTAATTCAGCTCGGGGTATATCGGAGGAAGAGGAACCGTTAATGACGCGAGAACGGTTTTCCTTAATGAACCGCATAGAGATCGCAATTTACGCACGTGTTTCTATCTACCACTAACGAGAATCATTATTCTCTCTTCCTCCCTTTCCTTTCCTCGAAAGATACCGAGATGTTTCGCGCATCGGAAGAACGCGGCAAGTAGAATTGAACTTATTGGAAGTTCTCGTTATCGATTCGATTTTACGTCGATCTTTCGAAAATACGTAAACGCGAAGAGGAGTATTGGAGAGAAGGGAAGATTTGCCAATACGGTTTCCAGCGTATCCGATCATCTCGAGGCGATACGCGGCCACGAAGGCTGATTAAAACGGTGAAATATCGTCACGATCGGTTGTGCACGGTCGGTTACGTAAATACGCGGGATTGATGCTCGCGACAAGATTGTAATTACTAGGCCTAATGAGGAGGCCTCCTGTGCGAACCTGACCTCCGTTACCTCGATACCTGGACAACTAAATCGAATCCAATGTATCCAATATAAATTTCTTCGAGTTCGAAAAATTCGAATCTGACGTGTTCACGTTCAGTCGTAATATAAAACTGGTATTTTAATCGTGAACGAAGGAAATACCAATGAAACTGACCTCTGTTACCTCGATATCTGGACAACTAAATCGAATCCAATGTATCCAATATAAATTTCTTCATCTTCAAATTCGAAAAATTCGAATCTGACGTGTTCACATTCAATCGTAATATAAAACTAGTGTTTTAATCATAAAGGAAATACCAATGAACCTGATCTTCGTTATCTCCATACCTGGACAATTAAATCGAATCTAATGCAAATGTATCCAATATAAATTTCTTTATCCTCGAGTTCGAAAGATTCGAATCTGACGTGTCCACGTTCAGACGTAATATACTTTTAATCATAAAAGAAATACCAATGAACCTGACCTTCGTTATCTCCATAATTAAATCGAATCCAATGCAAATGTATCTAATATACATTTCTTCATCTTCGAGTTCGAAAAATTCGAATCTGACATGTTCATGTTCAAACGTAATATACTTTTAATCATAAAGGAAATACCAATGAACCTGACCTTCGTTATCTCCATAATTAAATCGAATCCAATGCAAATGTATCCAATATACATTTCTTCATCTTCGAGTTCGAAAAATTCGAATCTGACGTGTCCAGTCGGAATATACTGGTATTTTAATCGTGACGAAGGAAGGAAATACCAATATGATTGGAATAATTTTGTATATATTACATCTTCTCAATGAGGCGATCCGTGAACCTGACCTCCATAGCGAGAATCGAATCCAATGCAAATATAATTTCTTCGAGTTCGCAAAAGATTCGAATCTGACGATATATTGGTATTTTAATTGAAGGAAACGTCAATATAATTTAAATAATTTCGTATATATTAGGAGTCAATATTTTCTCAATGAAAAGGCGATTCGTCACCTTGATGATGAATGAGAATCGAATCCAATGCAAATACAATTATTCGCGTGAATTTCTTCGAATTCGAGTCCAGTTATATGTTGATATTTTAATCGACGAACGAAGGAAACAATAATATAATTCTAATATGATTGGAATAATTTCGTATATATTACATTTTCTCAACGAAAAGATGATTCGTCACCTGGATAGCAGAGATCCAAGAATTGAATCCAATACAAATACAATTATTCGTGAATTTCTTCATCTTCGAATTCACAAAAGATTCGAATACCAGTTATATAATAGTATTTTAATCATGAACGAAGGAAACATCAATATGATTTAAATAATTTTATTACGCGTCAACATTTTCTCAATGAAAAGACGATTCGTCCCCTGGATAGCGAGAATCAAATCGAACGCAAATATAATTTCTTCGAATTTGCAAAAGATTCGAATCTGACGACGATATACTGGTATTTTAATATTTTAATCGTGACGAACGAAAGAAACAATAATATGATTGGACTAATTTCGTATATATTACATTTTCTCAATGAGAAGACGATTCATCCCCTGGATAGCAAGAATCGAATCCAACGCAAATACAATTATTCGTGAATTTCTTCATTCTAGAAAGATTCGAATCCACTTATATACTGATATTTTAATCGCAAATACAATTGCATCCAACGCAAATATAATTATTCTTGAATTTCTTCATCTTCGATTTCCATTTCGAAATCCATTTATATACTGATATTTTAATCGTGACGAACGAAAAACAATAATATGATTGGATTAATTTCGTATATATTACATTTTCTCAATGAGAAGACGATTCATCCCTTGGATAGCGAAGAATCGAATCCAACGCAAATACGATTATTCTTGAATTTCTTCATCTTCGAGTTCTCGAATCCAGTTACCAATACCGGTATTTTAATCGTGAACGAAGGAAACGCGGATACGCGGTTGGAACGAATTGTAATTGGCGCGATAATTTCAGGTTCGCGCGTCAGCATCCTCTCATTACGCGGCGGGTAATAAAAGAAGAGCGGAGAGGCGGCGGCGGCGGCGGCGGGTCGAAACGAGATCGAGATAAGGACGCGATCGCGGCGAGATCCGGTGGATCGGACGGGGATCGATCGGGCTGGTAAAGTCTCAATCGTAATAAAGAGAGCGGTTCGCAGTGACGGGCATGCCGGTGACCCGGCTTCTGGAGCGCCGCTGACCTCGACCCGTCTCCTCCATCGCTCGTCCGCGATCTTGGAACGGTTAATTAAATCGTAAGAATGAGCTGGCAATTTTCTACGGCTATCGAGCCGCCAATGCTCCTTCTACGCTTTCGTTTCGCGAATAACTTCCATCATTTCCGTTTTTTTTTTCTTTTCGAGTATGTACGTCACGAATGCTTTTAATCAAAGTATAAATTTCAAGATATAGGAGGGATGTTAGAAATAAGTATTGACATTGAAAGATAATCATAATGATAATCATAATGATAGCAAAGAAAAATTTAATCTCTCTCTAAGGAAACAATAATATGATTCCAATATGATTGGATATTAAATGAAAAGATGACTCTCTGGTTTATAATCGACAGTTGATCCTTTAATTTCGAATCTTCACTAATTTATTTCGTTAATCGAAATTTCGAGGAACTAAAATAAATTCTCTCACGCCTGCCGACATACCTGGTGACTTGTCGACAAAAATATATGAAATAATCAGAAATATAATACAACTGTGCAATAAATATTATGTTTCCTAAATAAATATCTTTTATTTGTTCTTAGGAAATGTAATATATAACGGATTTTATTTTTATAAAAATACCTAATCATATTCATTGTAAATATCAAAGTATATATATAAGTTTCTAGTTAGTCATAAACTTATTTAATAGCATATCATACTATATATAGTTACTGAATATAATGCGTTACAGCTCTCTAGACAATCAAAGATCATAGTCGACGTGACTTTCTGCCTCTTTTCTGGCAGAACACAAACCCATGTGTTTTAATTCTAAAAGCATTCCACAAATTCGTCGATCTTTATCTTGAATCCTTCCCAACATCTTCTTCACGGATTATCGGTCTGCCCCTTTTCTCACGGATTAAGCGCGGATTCCGTTCGAAATTTCGAGAGCATCTCTCGCTTCTACTTTTTCCTTCGACGGAATCGCGGGCCATATTTTCACGATCCGACAGATGCGCAGCTAGAGCCAATTTAACGGTTTGCCACGAAAGCGGATCGAAGCCAAGCAATTCAGGATGCGACACCACGAACGAGGATGGAATTGCGTTGAATCGCACCCTTGCCTTCAACGCGTCACACGTGTACGTCACAAAAGGAACCGACCCGATTCCACGACCCCGTCGAAAAGAAATAAAACACGGGGGAAGGGAGGAGAGAGCGTTCCCTTCGATTTTCACGGTCGCTTTTGCTTTTTGCCGGTCGACTTTCTATCCCTGAATCTTTGCTCGAGCAAAACATTTCCAAGAACGGGACGAGTGTGCGCGAGCGTCGAATGCCTAGGAAAAACCGTGCGAAAGATGATCGGTTGACCCCTTTGTGCGCGAGGATCGCCTCGAAGGGGCGAAGCACAATGGCATTGCTCGCGTGCGGATAACCCGTCTCTCCGTTCCCGTCGTCCACCTCGAATAGATAGTTTTCCTCGGCTGACGTGAGCGGGATACACGCCTCCATCCACGAAGAAGAAGAAGAAGAAGAGGAGGAGGAGGAGAGAATCGGATGGAGGAACGACGAGAAGAAAGGTTGAAAGGGGGGTTGTCGACATGTCGGAAGGGGGAGAGGGAGCGGTTGCGTGTCGTGGCAGGAATTTGACGTGGAGGGTGCTCGATGCGAGCCACAATAGCACCGGTGATTGCTACAGGATTCGTGGAGAGAAAGAAAAAGAAAAAGATACATATATATATATGTTTGTGTATATCGCGTGATTAAACTCGACAGAGAGAGAATTTTCAAAATGGAAATCGACGTACGTACAACTGTTAGATACGTTTAATAATATCGAAAGAAAGCGTTAGAAAGGGGAGCAGGAAGAAGGAGAGATACACGGAGAGGAGAGAAGGGACAGGAATCACGCGATTCTCCCCTCTCCAGCCCGCTCTATGGCTAGGTTAAATCCTCGATGATCGCGCGCAGTCGGCATCCTTTGACCACGTCCGTTTCGTACACGGTACGTACGAATTTAAAGGATTTCGTGAAATCCGAAGGCCGGGCGGAGCGGCGTATCCTTCTCTCTCGGAGCACAGCTCGAGGCAGGATGAAGACGTCCAGAGCTTCGTGGCAGCTCAAGGTCTGCCACTTCTCCCTCCTTCGTCCCTCCTTTTCCTTCCTTCCTTCCTTCCTTCCTTTCTTTCTTTCTTTCTCTCTTCGGAGCGCGGCCGCTCCGCTCTGCCTTCGGCGTTTCGGCGTTCGCGGGAACGAGACGGAGGGAAGCGAGGAACGTGGCGGTGGGGCGAAGAGGGGGGATGACTGGCGGAAAAGTAAAGGGGGAGAAGGAACCCGACCGACTGAAATAATAGGTTGCGCCTGTGCGCTCATTAACCTTTATACCTTTGCCGGAGCAGCTACGAGCCACCACCACCACCTCTTCCTTTCTTCCTTTCTGTATATACGTACGCTTGGCGTATGTACGAATACGCGTGTTTGCTTTGCCATGATCGGCGCACACGCGAGGCCCGCGATTCTCTTTGTCGGGCGGGGAAGAAGGGAGAGAGAGTTTCGAGTCGGAACGCTTTCGAGACGGACAACTTTCGAACCTGGTATTTATGACGCGAAGTTTCGCGATTTCGCGAGGATTTATTCGTCAATTCGAGCTTGATCGACGAGCAAAGGAAGAAAAGGAGGCTTTGAAATTTATTTCGCCGTTGAAATTTCAGTGAGACGCATTTGGGGCCCGTTGATTTCCCACCGGTCGTCGAAAGCGAGCACGACTAATGCGATCGTGTGCGTGAGCTGGAACGAAAGATTATTCCTCGGTCGCTCGAAATGCAGGCCGAGTCGGGACGGCCGTCCAACCACGTGTTTACGTGGATTAAAATGTTGCCTTCTGCCGAGCCGCTCCTCTCTTCTCGGGGATTATCGCGGCCTCGATGTTGCGTCGATCGATCCTTTCGAATCCACGACGATTACCAGAAATTTCGAGGAATCGTGTTCGAAACCCAGATATGATAAACGTCCATTTTATTTCGTTATATATCGGTGGAAAATTTGTGGAACGTCGAAAGAGAAAGAGGAATGGAGGGAGAAGGGTCGAATTCCACAACGCGACGAACACGATCGCTTATCGATATCGTTTATCGTTTGGATCGGTGGTGGGCCCCCGGCGGGAACGCACGAGAATCGGTGGCGAAATTCGTAAAGGGGTTTGATCGATTCCACCTATCCCGGGACGCGACGAGACAAAGGAGGCGCGCGCGGTAGGAAGCTGATCGCCCGAGCGCTTGTGCGCTCCTCCACCTGACAGAGGCCCACAGATTTATCACTGTACCTACCCGAACCAGATATCATCTCGCCTCCACCGTCCTCGTGTCCCGTCATACGTAATCCCGCCGCTCCGACAGCTCATCTATTTACGTAGCGTTTCTCTCCTGCCCTCCTCCTCCTCCTCCTCCCTTTCTCCTCGTGCGCCGCCTAGCAACCCCCTGCCAGCTCCCCCTCCTCCTCCTCCTCCTCTTTTATATACACCTTTTCTCCTCCAGAGATTTATACGCGATTCGTGCGTAACGGGGGATAGTTCGATTTTTCTTTTAAACGGAACTTAAAAAATCGTATCGTGATCGTGTTGTTGTATAATTTGGAAAGAAAAAGTCCAACTATTTTTCTTTTTTTTTTTTCATCGAATAAGATCACGTCTAAAAAGTTTTAAAAGTAGCTCGGTTACAATCGTTTCCGCTTTGTCGTAGTTGGCTCACTTTCACCGATTGCTACACGCTCGACCGCGACATCGACGGTACACGTTTCCGTTAATGCGGTCATTTTTTAGGCAACGAGAGCATAGCGTGTTATTAAGCCCGAACCATTTCTCCGGCCGGCTTGTCCGTTCTAATCTTGATCGAAACACGAAAGTACTACGAAGAGAAAGAAAGAAAGAAAGAAAGAAATGTTGTACGTGGCAGGTAGAGGAACAAGTTTACGTCCGCGTTTTCGTGAAATAATGTCGAGCGTTAAAGAATTCCGTTTATTACGGTAATAATCTCGTCGAAGGAGTCGCTCAGACGAATTGTAATCGCAAAAGTCGCAAAAGAGCTTTGATTTTTTTTTTAATAAAAGTAGAAGAAATATATTCGAATAAACTCGCGATTTTTAGTGATTTGCATTTTTCATTGGAAATACTACAATCGCGAGGACAGAGAGAGAAGAAAATCGATGGAAATAGCAAGTAACTGAAAAAAATATTCTTTTCTTTAAGCGAAAAAGCATTTTAAAGGAAACGCTTCTAATCGGAATTGGAAATCCTTAAAGTTCAATGTTTTCTTAATCTTGATGAGGTTTAATTGTAGATTGAAGGAGCGATATCGTAGATAATAAAGACGAGGTCGGTGGCAATTGGTGGATTCGCAACTGGAATTAAGTTTTAATAACGACATCGTGCAACTGAAAGTGATACTTATTTAACCGCCATAAAATGCGCGCGACTCTCGTTATTTTTAATGGCTTGGAAACGTGTTCCAGAGGGCAGTAAAGATTAGAAGCGCCATTATGCGACGAACAACAGCAATCCTCGTCGTTACCCTCGTTAACCACCTCGCTCTTTTGGTTTATAGTCCGTGTAATGGGAAACGAGTGAACAGTTGTTGAAACTTGACCGATTCGAATTTGATCTTTAAAATACTACAATTTTACTAACGACTTTACGCATCTTTCGTGTTCTCCTCCGTTTATTAACACGGAATATATTTTAACGAGATTCAACGAATATGCAAATTCGTAGATCCGAATAAATTTGCCGAAGAATTTACTTTTCGTTACATCGATCCATCGATCGATCGAAATTTCGCGATGAATAATTTAATGTTACGACACGTGGGATTGATTTACATGTTAATAAATAGAAATAACTATTTTCGAAGAACAATACGAAGAAAGATATTCCGCGGTAACCCTTTTGTGACCGGTGTGAAAAGAATCGAAACGATACAAAAGATCCTGCATATTGTTTCGCGTGAAAGGGAGGAAAACCGGAAGTCGAACGAAAGAAAGGAGTAACGAAGCGTGAAAAATACGCGTTCGTATCTGCATATTTATACGCGTGTTTCTACCATTATCGGATTCCCTTCTTCTCTCGAAACACCGCTCCTCGCAAACCAAACCTTCTCGAATCGTAGACGAGTTTCGTTCCAAACTTAAGCCAAATCGCTTAATCCGTGGTCGAATTGGCGGCCTTCTGTCCCTTCCATTTAATTTCATCGCCCGTCCGACTTTTTTTTCTCTCCTTGCCTTGCACGATCGAATCTCCAGATAAAACCATCATCTCTGCTCGATCATCGTTTCGTGTAATCGTACTTTTAAAATAATTGCGAATAATTGCGAAGATATTTTTTAAAACACAACTCTGACTCGTTGACGGCATTTCGGGGAAAGGAAACTGGTGATTTCAATTTACATATTTTTGTCCCCTCTCTCTTCTTACGCACGTAAATTACTACGTTCAACGAGGATCGGTTCGATCTTCACGTAACTTCGCTCGAAAACTTATTAAATTTCGAGACGTTTGAAAATAGATATACCAATCTAGAACGATTGATGCGATCAGATTTACACCTTAACAGACTCGACTCGTATCGATTTCTTTCAATTGGAAACACGATCGCGCCGTGAAATCATAGAAGCTTTCATCGCGCAATTAACGGGTCCAACTGCTAATTGAGACGCGGGAAATGTTTGCATGCCACGCCCACGGGTGCAGAAGCGAGGTTAGACCCGGATTAAATCTGTCCTCCCTGGCGGGTATCGCGCGGAGGGAAATAAGATGTTCGCGAATAGCCGACGTCCCGCTCGATTCGATCCGCTCCACCGACTATTATCGTTTGTCGACTCGCGTTTTCTGACGTTGATTACCGCGTCACCGGCTTAATGCGCCTGTCCCTCCGACCGTTGAAAATGTGAGCACCACGCGCGCGCCATTACGAACATTTATTAATAATATATTATAATTAATATATTATAATTAATTATTATATTATTATATTATACGAAAGAGGCTGCGATAGATTCGGAAAAATATTTAAAATATATCGAGTGATTATCTCCATTTTAAACGAAGACAGATATATAGAGAAGGCGCAAGGAGGGCAAATCGACGAGCGATGATAATCGCGCGAATAAGACGTCGGATGGTTTTCGTCTCCCCTCCTTGACCGGCCCTCGAGGGAAGAGAGAAGGCTGCTCGGCCGAAAGAGAGCTCGGCCGAGGAACAGCGTGTGTGACAGCGTGTAATCTCGCCTCGGGTTCGAGCCTCGCCGAAATAACAGGTTCCTTTTTCCCTCGTTCCACGCAACCGTCCCCCTCCTCTCTCTTTATCCGCTCGCCGCACAAAGTTGCGATTTCGATATCAAAGACATTATTAAGCCGGCAGCGATGTCGCGGTCGATAGGACGTCGTGTGGGGAACCGGATTTCTTAATGCTCGCCGCCTCCTCGATTCGCGCTTCGTTTCACGGGGGCCGGGTTTCGCGATATATCGATTAATAACGAATTCATAAAGGTGGCTTCGTAAACAGAGATCGGTAACACGTATCCGTTGCGATGTATATGTAAGAGTAGTCGCCTGTCTCCTTGGAAGTTGCGGTTTTGCGGTGAACAACTCGTCCTCCTTTCATTGTTTCAAAATCGAGAGATATACCGGGTGTCGTTTTTTCCTCGTCGAGAAGATACGGAAGGAAGGTTTATTCAATGGCAACGTCATTTGTGTATGTGTATATTCTTGGAACGTGCGCTCTTGTCCGCGTTTTAGTAGATCGACGAGCTACTATTACGTAAAACTCTCTCTCTCTTTCTCTCTCTCTATTGCTACGAGGGAAACAAATTACAACGAGAGAGAGATATCGGTACACGGTACCCGATGTCTAGCGACGACGACGGCTATTTATCGGCGTGTCATCGATTCGTTATTACCGTCGACGCCGTATTCCAACACGTGTCGTTGTTCGCAGATACCATGGGCGGTCCATACATCCACGCCGGCCAATTTCGATAATATTCTCGACGATAAACTCGAAATCTAGGATCGAGAGTGAAAGATCGAGGAAGAAATGAATTCCTCCGCTCGAACGAGCCGCGATCTTTTTCCCAAGAGAGAAAAATTGTACTATTTTTCAATTCTCGAGGGCGATGGAAAGCACTCAAAGTTCTTCGTATTTTTTATATATATCTTCTTTCTTTTTCTCTTTTTTCTGGAGCAACGCCCTGGTTCCACGATGGCGAGGACGATATCGCGGCACGCCGGTCCGCATGAATACCGAAGAATCAATCAGCGCGTGCAGATCGGCGTCACCGATACCGAGCCCCGTTTCACGATCCAGATCCGCATCGGTGGCCCATTGAAATCGTAATAATACGATCCATTATTGCCCGCTACCTCGCCGGGATACAGATGTATCGTCCGAGAATCGCGGCTACTTTCTCGTGATAATTGATCCGACTCCCAGCGAGAGAAATTCGGATAAGGAAGAGATTTTTTTCACGGAAGGTAATTAATTAATAAATTTCTCTCCTTCCTTTCTTTTCTCCAAATTCAAGAGTTTATTACGTAGATCGATCTTTCGAATTTAAATCTTTGGTATCGAATTTTTTACGAATTATTTCAGTAGCTTCGACACCCGATTTTCCAAGCTGAAGTGAAAGACCACGAAGTTATGATGGTAGAAAGAAAGGGAAAGGAAGTTACTTGCACACCTAATAATTAACCCTTTGCTTTTTGGAACAACTCGAGTTCCAAAATCGGCAGGAAAAATATCGGTCACATATTTTCGTAGAAGAAGTAAAATCGGTATCAAATTATTTTTTACGCAGATCTTGGCCGAACTTTCATATATTTCTAATATTTGAAGAATATTTCTCTATAGAAAATACTGCAAATCTTCCAAATTCAGATGAAAAATTGGTAGACAAGAAAAAGGAACTTAATCGATAGATAGAGCATTTCATACAGATCGAAAAAGGGGGAGAAATTCGCGGTAGATCGGCAGGGCGAATGAAAATTTATCGGGATAATGAGCGCGGGTAGAACACCCGGTACAAAGCGTCTGCGCGCGATCCGAAAAGGTGGCGCGTGGACCGGTTCGGGACCGCATTCCCCCTTGACAGAAACGCCGAATCACTCCGAGCTGTTCCACTGTCAACGTTGGAACACGGAATTCTTATCGGCCAGAGATTCGACCTCCGCTACTCCTTCCTCCTCCTCCTCGATATACTACGATATCTTACGCTCAATTAAGCGATCATTGTGATACCTCGACGTCCTGACTCTTCGAATTTCGAGAGGGGAGGATTCGAGAAAGGGTAACGAACCTGTGCGATTAAGAGAATGTTATTTCGACTTCGAGCATAATTACATCCCAAACAAAATTGAATGAACGGGGATTGGATTATTCTGCACGAATTGTGCGTTTTGATATAATAAAACGATTCCTTTTGTCTTTGTCGAGGCAGAATAGCCTGGATTATTAAATTCCGTGGAAGCTTTGGAATGGGACAGATTCGAATACACGGTGAAAGGATTAAAAACGACGGAAAGGGATAAGCGAATTGCCGCGTGTAAACGCGTGATTAATGGTCGAAACGATTAAATAAGGATTTAACGGAAACGCGTCGAAGGACCTTGGGTTCTGAAGAATCGTGCAAGACTCTCTCTCTCTCTCTCTCGGAAACTCGCATAGGCCGCATTAGTCTGAGGAGAGAAATTTCTGAGGCCCTGAAACGTTGGGGCGTTTAATTTCGACGGGCGGCGGTGGTTCTTATTTCACGCCACGACGAAGGAGAAGAGGATGACGGCGGTTCCACGCGCTGAATAAAGCTCTCTCTCTCTCTCTTTCTCTCTTTCTCTTCCCGTTGGTGCCGTATGGTAATCGCCATTCCGGATTCCTCGCCACGGGTCGCTAGATCATTGCGTTTCCTAGCAATAAATTTGTGTGTAGCCCCGAAGCACCGCGTACGTACGTAGTACCGCATTTTCTATCTTGCCTCTCCGATCTCTCATGGAGAAGAGCCATCCGTGAAAAATTCGAATGGAATTCCGACGAAAATTCCCATGAATCCACGTCCCTCGAACGGGAGGGGGATAAATTCATAAAGATTATTTCGTCAACGAAGAAGAGAATTTACCAATCGAGCTTCCTTCTTCAAAAATTCCTACAATTTTTTTAACCACCTTCTTGCTCACTCGATTCGTTTGGCAAATCCTCTTTGTCACGAGGACGAGCCTTGTTTCGTGGATTTCGAAATTGCATTCATCTCTTTTCCAATTCGTGGCATACAGAATAATATTGGAAAGAAGGAAGAGGAGAAGAAGAGAGTGGAGAAGAAAGATCCGAAACTCCTAATCGAGTTTCCTTCTCGAAAAATTCCTACAAACATCTTTGATTTTTTTAACCACCATCTTGCTTATTCGATTCGTTCCAATGATTGGACCTGCATTTGTCGCGTCTACGCCAAACTCGTCTTCGAAGTTTCCTGGATTTCGAAATTGTATTCACTTCTTTTCCAATGATATTGAGGAGAAGAAAGAGGAAAAGAAGAAAGTGGAGAAGAAAGATCCGAAACTCCCAATCGAGTTTCCTTCTCGAAAAAGACCTACAAAGATCTTTAACCACCTACAAAGATTTTTAACCATCTTCTTGCTCACTTGATTCGTTTGACAAACTTGCATTCGTCGCGTCCACGCGAAACTTATCGAGCTTTGTTTCGTAGATTTCGAAATTGTGTTCACCTCTTTTCCAATTCGTGGCGTACGGAATAATATCGGAGAGAAGAAAAAGGAGAAGAGGAGAGTGCAGAAGAAAGATTCGAAACTCCCAATCGAGTTTCCTTCTCGAAAAACTCCAAAAAGATCTTTAACCACCTACAAAGACTTTTAACCACCTTCTTGCTCACTTGATTCGTTTGGCAGATCTGCGTTCGTCACGAGGAAGAGCCTTGTTTCCTCTTTTCCAATTCGTGGCGTACAGAATAATATCGAGGAAAAGAAAGATCCCAATCAAGTTTCCTTCTCGAAAAACTCCCATCCTACAAACATCTTTGATATTTTTAACCACAGTCTTGCTCACTCGATTCGTTCCAACGATTGTACTGCATTCGTCGCGTATACAACATATACAATCTCTAGGACGAGTCTTGTTTCCTTTGATTTCGAAAGAAATAGTGTTCACCTCTTTTCCAATTCGTGGCGTACAGAATAATATCGGGGAGAAAGTTTGTAGGAGTTTCCTTCTCGAAAAACTCCTACAAACATCTTTGATATTTTTAACCAGTCTTGCTTACTCGATTCATTCCAACGATTGTACTGCATTCGTCACATACAATCTCGAGGACGAGTCTTGTTTCCTTCGATTTCGAAAGAAATAGTGTTCACCTCTTTTCCAATTCGTGGCGTACGGAAATGATATCGGGGCGAAGGAAAGAGGAGAGCGGAGAAGAAAGATCCGTTTCCCGGTTGGGAGGAGAGGGTGGGGGCAAGGTGGATCGCGGATTGAGTCATTATGCTCGGAGGAGACCACAGGGCTTGATGCGGGAACGGCTGGCATCGGCTCGTGAAAGGAAACCGACCGGATGATTCAACGTGTATACGAAGGGACAAAGTAGTATATACGCGACGTGCTTACCTTACTATACGCCGCTCTTTCCTTATTCTCCTTCTCCTTCTTCTCTTCTTCTTCTTCGCTCATTGTCCCTTCCTTCCTATTTCTCAACATCGTTCTCGACGTAGAGATAAGGGGAGGCGCGGCGAGCTGGTTAGAGAAGAAGGAGGAGGATACGAGCGTTAGCTAATTCTTCTTCCCGGTTGGTCGTCCCCGTTTTCCAACCAATTGACCGTTCCTCTCGTTTTTCCGTGGACGTTGATAAAGCGGCGTTCCTCGTTACCCGGGGAAATTTATTAACGGAGGGGAAGTTTGTTCGCTCGCTTTTCGAACGTCGAACGTCGCTTCGGTTCGAGCAAAGTTTTTTTCTTTCTCTCTCCTCCTCGACCGAGTAATTAACGTAGCCATGCGAAACGCGCACGTTGGCGTTTACTAATTAACTATAATATACACGATGAAAGAAAGAAAGAAAAGGAAGGAGGAAAAAAAAATTGATCGATGTCCATTTTTTCGTTCCCGACGATAAAAATCTTCCTTCCCTCTTACCCCCCCGCTTTCATTTTTTCCACTCCTCCCCGCGATAAAACCTACCTCTACCCTGCCGCCGCTCATTATGCAAAAGTTTGTTAACGGGCTCGATTCTTCCTCGTAATATGTTGCTTAATTAAACGGCGGGTAATTTATGTCTGGAACGAGCAAACCAGACCTTTGTTATCAAGAGGGAGGGAGGGAGGGTAATTGGAGTCGGGCAAAATCGGCGAGCAACCACCGGTTTTTTGCCGATGCTAATAAAGATGGTCGCGTAGTATACGCATAAATAAATCCTATTCCCGTATTCGTGCAAAATGTATCTCGAAGAGAGAGAGAAAAGCGAAGGATAATTTATACCAACGATAATTCAACGATATACGATGTTAATAACGTCTCATATTCTCAGAGTAATCGTTCTTTATCGCATTTAAACGAGCAGCGCTTAACGAGTCTCGCTCGATAATTCGATGCAAACGTTTTCCTCTCCTCTCCTTTATATGGAAAAGAATCGAAACTCGTGCTATTGCAGCCGAACGTGGCACAATATTGTGACGTCCGAGCAGCGTGTCATTACGGGTGGCTAAGCCGCCACCGGATTTTATCTCGATTATCCACTCTCGACTCGGTGTAAGCCGAACGAGTTGACAACTCGAGCTCTCCCTTCGGAGAAAGAGTGGGGGCAGGGACGACAAATATGAGGGAAAGGAGAAACCGCAGCAGGTACCAGGAGGGGGGAAAATCCTTGGCCGAAACCACGCGATCGATTACCTGGCCGACCGCCGGGAGGGCAAAGAGAAAAAGGGGAGAAGAAGGGAATCTTTTGACAAGTCACTTGGGTCCTGGTTCCAACCTGCTTTCGCGGAATCGTTCCCCATCGCTCCCGGCCGATACCAATCTCGTCTCGAGGTGAAATGCATATTTCGTTGGATCGCGTGTCCCTTCGTCTCTCTCTCTCTCTTTTAAAATTCGTGGCAAGCGTGGGTGTCCCGCGGCGTTTAACGGAACTTATTCGTTCCCTCTCGCTTCGACGATCAAAGTCGCACCTTCCAACGTTTGTTTTTCCTTAAACAGAGTCTTCTCGAGCGAGGAGAAAAAGAAGAGAGAGAAAGTATTGCTGAGAGGTCGGTAAAGGTGAGAAAAAAGCGGCCGGGTGAGACGAAAGGCTTTATCCACTCGTTTAATACGGCACTGGTTGCGTGGAGTCGAGACGAATCGGTGGATAATTTGCGGCGTTCACGTTCCGAGAAGAAGTGCGCGCTTTCACGGGCATCGAGATTGTTCTACTTGTCATCCGTCTAACTGTACATTATGTCGTTACGTGTCGCGCCAGCGTGGAAAGATCCTCCGTCGCGATAATACTTGTCCCTTCCCATCGTCGCATCCTGTTCCTAATTACCGCACACGTGTCATCCTTATTCCCGATCTTACTTCTCGTCGCGACAATTATCGCATGTTCGAGTGAAATAATCTTCGAATGGAAGAAGTTTGGAGCAAAAAGAAAGGAAAAGAAGATATCGTGAAAAGATACCGTTTCGTTTTTCCAGGCGGCAATTAAACGGATCGCGTCACGTGGCTTCTCGAAATTGAAGAATTTACGAGGCAGAGAGAGAGAGAGAGAGAGCGTTTGCCTTTGCACCGCGCCTCCCCTTAACGGCATCCACGTCGTATCTCCCTCGAGTTCGAATTTCGTGGTCCGAACGTCGATGTTCCTTCGTCTCGTTCCGTCCATCCGTCCGTCCGCTCGTCCATTCGTTGCCGCGCGGATTCAATGTCCATGCAAAGTAAACGGCGGCCCCGGGACTGGCTGTCAATTATCCGTTATATACGGCCCTGGCCCTCGAACCCATTCTTAACGACCCCTTAAACCTGGCCACGGAGACTCCACATCCATCCCCCTCCCCTCCCTCGTATCGCGCCCGAAAACTCGGAGGTAGAGGTCCCTCTTCGACCGCGAGGACACGAACGAACGACACGGGAGGAGGACGACGACGAAATTGAAGAGGAAAGGAAGGCCGGCTGCGAGAGCCAAGGGGTAAGGCAGAAGCCGGGTTTCCGGGAATCGTTTGGTATTCCAACGCCACCGCCACCTTCGCGGCACCTTCAAACTGCGGACAGATTCCTCCGTGGCCTCGTCCCGATCGCCTCTATAGCCGCGCCGCGAAGTGTGTCAGAATTGCAAATGGACAGCGCGGCACCCGACGAAACACAGGGGCCGAGAGAGAGAGAGAGAGAGAGAGAGAGAGCTCGGCCGCGAAGGAAAGAAGGGCGCGAATTCCATCGTGTAATTCCCCGAGATGGATTCGAGCCGAGACCGAGGAATTCCGAGGAAGTGGGGAGTGGGTTTTGGGGAAGGGTAGAGGGTGACGCGTTCCTCGTCGACAGTGGGAAAGATTCGTTTCGATTTTACGAGGGAATCGCTCCTTTGTCCCGCTGGGAGAAACTGTCTCTTTTTCTAGCGCGTGTTTGTTTCACGATGTAAGGAGAGCGAGAGAGAGAGAGAGATAAAATCTTTTTCAGCGGCGAGAATCTACAATTGTAACGATTCTGCAACGATCAGTTTTTCTGACGAACGAGTCTTTACGATTGCGTGCATTTAAAATGGAACGGTGTAATGTAATAAACGCGCGAGTCGATCCATTGGCGCGAAATTAAAGAATTCTTTAACGAGAGGGCGCTGCTCGCGTTACCTACCAACGAATGGCGCGCCGAAGAGAACGTTGAGGTTAACAAGTACGAGGCATCGTTCCTTCGCTCGTAAACGCCAACGCCTCGTAATTATAACGATACGTTTCGTTCGAACGTAACGAGCAAAACGGGAGGAGATCGGGGAAAGCTACTCTCGTGGCGTCCACACTTTCTGCTCGTTACGTCGATACCAAGGATCGCAAATCAATCAAACTTCTCCTTCCTGCTGAAAAGATCTTTTCCCGAACGAGTTAATTGACCGTACCGCGAGAAGAATCGTATACCTCGTTTCCATTTGTTAACATAATCGTACGTACATATGTATCGAATGAAGCGAAACGTTATTTCTTTACTCACCGAATTCAGACTGCTCAGACGATCGCGATCCCTGTCAAACTTCTAGAGAATTTTGCACGATTTGGTTAGGTTTCTCGTTTACACCGTATACTTTCTATTGCGATAGAAGCGTGCCAACCGTTTTTACGTATTCGCGTGAATTTCGCAAAACGTAGAAATATATCGAATATATAAGGAATATAGGAAGTGAACTACAAGGACACGGTAAATTTTCAAACGAACCCGAATCCACGCGACGCGATACCGTACACGACTGGTAAAAACGATGATGTTCGATTGTTTCTCCAATCCGCGACGAGTATAGAGGGCGTGATCGCGCGAATCAACAACCAGATAGATGTCGCGCTTATCCTCGTGACCAGTGTTGTTCGGTAATGGACGATCGAGACTTTTGCGAAATTTTTCCGCGCCGCGGTCCCGAGTTTACATTTTTTGTTACGCGACGTGATTGAAAACGCCTGAAGCGTGGAATACGCGGTGATTCGTCAAAGATGCGTCACCGTCGTGCGGATAATAGCTTATCGACAAAGCATCGGCGAGGCGTGCGAAGGAAGTGACAGAGCGGTCTTCTCTCTCGGCCCGGGCGGAACAAAGAGAAAAAAAGTGAGCGAGCAACGGAGGGTGTGATGGAATCCTGATGCCAGGAGTCCAGTCACGGGTTTTGTCGACGCCTTCGAGAGAAGGGTCTTGACACAACGGGGCTTTAATTACGTCGATATCACGGTAATTAAGTCGATCAATGCGTACCATTGTAAACCGGCCATGGGGCTCCATCGACGTTAAGGCCCATCCATAATCATGATCATGGACCCTTTCGTCCGGCACAAAAGCATCCTGTCCCATGGGACACCGGGGTGTTTCGATCCTTTTCGTGCGTTCGCATCTTTCCTTTTTTGGACGAACCCGTGCGAAAAAAGAAGGCAAAAATTCGCACGATCCGCCTCGTGATAGATATACAGAGTTGCTTTACCGACCGAAACTCATACACGATGTAATTCTCGCCAAAGTTAAAAATAAAAGTGTTAGTTTTTCAAGAAGAATGAAATATTGTTTCGACGGTTTGGAAACGATGTAATTATTTCGCGAGAAGGTGAAAGCACGAGATGCACGAGGTCGTTGTTACAATGTTTATCGTAATAATATCGTAGCGGCCAATTATCCCGCGCGTGGCTCGAAGGCAAAGCTCGCACTGTGACGAATATAAATACTCTCCTTTCAATTTCTCGTGGTTCGAAAGAAACGCAGCGTTGGAAGTCGATATTTCTTCGAGCCGAGGGAAATCGTGTGTGAAATTCATGGCTCGGGGCGGCCACGGTCTCGTGCCACATGGTCTCGTTCGTCGCTGTAATCGCGGCTTGTGCAACCATCGATACCAGAAAATCGTTCAAAATCGCTCCTCCCTAAAACGTGCTTGCTGGGAGGTTGTTCGCGTCACGAATACGATGATATTCGATGCATTAATCGAACCGAGTTTACATTACAATCATCCGCACGACATTTTCCTGAAATATTTCCCTCTCGGCCTGATCGTTTTCGTCGGATAACCTCAAACTGTGCAACCACGAATGCTTCGTAACATAATTCGCCTACGTATTTCTCGCGATACGACGAGTTTATACAGTCAATATTAAAAAAATGACAATCTATCGTTAAAATATCGTTTTAACGTCTAATGATGTTTAAGGAAATTGAAAAAGAGAAGAAAAAGAGATTTCGATGAAACGAAAAATAGAATATCACTTCCAAAGATGCAACGTCACCGACGTTCCTCCGTACGATGCCCCAATTACGAGAAACGATCCGAAAAGGCCGATGACGAGCGCTTCGTCACTGTTTACCGAGGTTTAAAACTCGCAGCCGAGGAGAAACGAGAAGAGAAAGATTTTGTTTGCGACCGCCCGCGCCGTCTTCACTGTTTGTCGTAGGAGTTAGGAACTCGGGCCCACAAAGTGCCGCTCTCTCGTGCAACGACCGCTTCGAGCGATGAAACGTGCGATGCACTTTTTTACTCTATTCGCGTCTTCGAGAAATGAAAAGATTCGAAAGGCGTGGGTGGAAATGAAATCGAAACGTGTTGTGAAAATGAATGCGATGGGATTGACGTTGCAGGTGACGGTGGGCAGCACGAGCACGCCAAGCACCAACACGGTTCACCCGGGCGTGAACGACATGGACTGGTTCGCCGGCGTGGCCGAGGAAGAATTGCTGTACTACACGGGCGTCGGGAACGACGTCGACTCGCTTTGGGCTGTGATCGGGAGCTTCGTGCCACCGCCGCCTAGGCCACCTTATTTACCAGAGGAGGGTGTTACCACCGACGGACTCACCACCTGTGATTTGTGCTCGTGGGCGTGGAGAAACGACAGGCATTCCTTCTCCCTCGACGGCACTCTCGGTAAGTGGAGACACACTCGCTTCCTCTCGTTCAATTTTCGAAAAAAACTCGGCCGGATATTCCAACCATTCCGAGCATTCGTGTGTTCCGAGCATGCGCGTGTAAAGTCGAAAACGTATACAGAGGGAGTATACATAAACTCGGGAACGAACCGTGCGCGTGCCCCTTCCACCACAGGTTTTAATTAAGATCCTTTGTTGTCCGACTGTTTTCTTTCGCGTCATCTCCGCGAGATGACGTCTCTAGTGTCGGGCCGAGTCGAGTTCCCTCTTCAATCGGACCTCACTCGAAAAGTTAGGAAAAGGAGTCTGTCGGTAACAACGTTAAGGATTATTATTCCTTCTTTTTTTTTTTTTTTTTTTTTCCTTTTTTTGTACATACTTCACGATATTTGCCGCGTATTTGTCGAGCAAACAGCTTTCTTGATGATGATGATGCTCGAGACGAGGTTTAACTCTGCCCGTCTTCGTTGTAAACTCCTTCGGAAGAATTTTCGTGGGGCGACGTCAACTTCGCTCGTTGCAACGGATAACGTAACCGAGAAAACGAGGGCTATTATCGGCGATGCACGGCCATGTTCCAACTCGTCGAGTATCTCGTTCCTTCTCCTTTGCATAATGAAAGAACGGGATGGGAGGGGGAAGCGATTTCGTTTACGAAACCTTTCTAAATGGTTAGAACTACTGTTAGGGATAAAAACGAAGCTTTATTTCAACGGATTAGAATTTGCGATCAGAACCTCTAAATCAAATACGATTAAACGACGAAATTCGATCGATCGATCGATCGCGTTGAAAGAAGGCGAAACGTTGAAACGTGAGTATCGATACGTAAAGAAGGAGGACGCGATAATCGATAGGAGGAAATTGATTGAAACTCGAGGAAGGAAAGGAGAATGGAAAGGGAGGTGGGGAAGGGTGAAAGGTCGATCGTTTGGATGCACCATGGGAGGCCCCGTTCGTGCTCTCTCGCGCGAGATCCCTCCCTCCCTCCCTCCCTCCCCCCCTCCGTGTCCCCTCATTCGACTCGCGCTAATTCTCGTGACGGACAAATTAAGACGGATAATTCAAGAGCTCGCCCTCGCTTTGGCCCGACCTCCGCATCCGGCTCACCCGTTTCGACCAATCGGAGACCCGACCCGACCACTCCTTACATGCCTCTCCCCTCGCCATTTGCTTGATTCGCTTTACCCTCTTCCCTCTTCGATCGAGTTAACGCGTTTGTAATCGAAGAAGTTTAAATTGAAAACCCGCCGCGCTCGGCTCGGCTCGCTCGCTCGCTCGCTCACGAATTATTAAAGAAACTCTTATTCACCCCGCTCAACCCGATACCCTCCGAGGGGGCGAGCTGATTAATTGAAATCGGATATCGGAAACAGTAAAATCGGCCGTAAAACGAACAAGGTATATTGGCGAGGGACAAACGGAATCCAATCGACCATTGCTCTCTCGAACGGGAACGAGATCGAAACGAGGTGGTTGATTGAAAAGGGTTCTCTCGGGCAGGGAGGGAGGGAGGGAGGGAGCGAGAGAGAGAGAGAGAGGCCGCGTGTACGTTCGATTGGAAGAATTCGTCCAATCAGGAGGCCAGCCGCCTCTCGATCCCGAAGGACCGAGGTTCGCACGTACGCGCGCGAGCCAGAGCGTGCGAGTACGAGCGCGCAAGTGTCGAGTATCGAGCGGAGAAGGGTGCCCCACCTCTTTCTCTCTCTCTCTCTCTCTCCCTCTCTCTCCCTCTCTCTCGTTTCGAGGCCTGTTCGAGGCGCAGCCGCCCTCCTCCTCCTCCTCCGTTTTAGCCCCTACGGGCCCCATCGTTCCAGCCACGCATTATCGCCATTACCACGAATTCCACCGGTTATTACGCCTCTGTTGCCGCGCCACGAAAATGGCAGTCCCTCCTGTGCATCCTACCGTGCCACCTCTCCCATCCCCCTTCCTCGCCCGATTAATAAACGCTTCTCGTCCTCCATATTATTATTATTATTATTATTGTTATTGAACGACGATAGAAGATTTTCGAAACGAAGGAAACTTGTACTTCTGAAGATTTGATTCGAATTGAAGGAAAGGCGAGATCGAAGCGTTCGATCGTATTTTGCGTTTTGGAAAAATAGACAGGAGGAGATACGGAGGTATAATCGTCGCGTCACTCGGCGACGTAATAATTACAGCGGGCCTCGAGAGAAGGCGAGAACGAGGAGACGGAACTTGATTCGAGCTCTCGAACGCGTCTTTTTGGAACCACTCGAAAGGAGGACGTTCTCTCGAGAGAGACGTTCGCAAATTACGGTTGGCGTGTTTCTTTGGCGTGAACGCTCTTCAGAGAGAGAGAGCTCTCAATCGGACGGATTGCAACATCGCGTCAAACCACGCGACGCGATAGAACCACGCTCTATCGATGAAAAAGGGGATCGATTTTAAACCGATTCCTCCTCGAGCTGAACGAGTGGCGGATCCAAGCGAGTGCCGACAACCGCAAAGAAACACGCTAACACGACTACTGCGAGAAACTCGGTGGCGGCCATTTCGAACGGATCATGCCTCGTCGAGAGTTTAATCACGCGATTGTAGCTTCCTCTCGAGTCGAGCCTAAAATCCTTCTCAATTTCCTCTTATCTCGAAAGAGAGGTTCGACGATTTTGAAAAGCGAGTCGACTCGATCCAAGTTATCTTCGACGATCGCGAGATAAATCGTAAAGGCGATAAATCGCGCGGAGACGTTTAATTGAGAATCTAATCGATGTCGCGTGTTTCGAGAAAGAAAAGAAAAGGGGAGGATGCAAAGAGGAGAGAGTTGGAGCGAGAATTTTTCGACGCAGGCCCGCCTCTCCCTCCGTCGCTTTTATACGATCCCCTTCCTCTCCCCTCGAGCCGCGCACTTTTAATCTTAGAGGCAATCTCGCCCACGTAGATTTATTGGCAAGCGGTTCCTTGCGCGCTGCAGGGCTACCGTGCACTCGAGCACACCCCTCTCTCCCTCCTTCGATTGCGTGCACCTCGATTCGTTACGTGCTCTCCCATTTATCGACCGCTTAATCCGAGCGATTGTTCTCTTTTTACGCAAATAAACCGATTTTGAATAAAAAATCACGACGTGTCCTTCCTTTGGACCTATGTTTAAAGTTTAAGAGACGTAGATCGAGTTTTCTTTTTTTATTTTGTATTCAGTTTTATGTATGGAGATTCGAAGTTAGTCGAAGTTCGTGATCGTAAGATGGACTTTGGCCGCGATGTAATGATTCAAGAGGAACGTGATGATTTTGTCGTCTCGGAACGAAAAGGAAGAAGCTCGCGAAATTCTGTGAAAATAAGTTCTTCTCCTCCTTCTTTCTTCTCGATTCCTCCAACTCGCCTGAACTTGATCGTCGATCTTTCAAATTAAAATTCTCGGCTTTAAATAATTTTCTTTGCTATTTTTCCAATGTTCTCCCAGTGGCGTATTTTCATCAGTAATCGATTTCCTAAATTGGAATGCGAAAAGTAAGCAGCGAACGATATTTCTCATATAAATTGTTACAGAAGTGAAAATTGTCAGAGCTTTTCTTAGAAAATTATGATGGTAGAAATAAAGGATTATTTGCACGCCTAATATTTGCATAGCAAATTGAAACTGGATAACAGTAATTAATTAATGACTCAAGAGAGTCAAGAGAGTTGTTAATCAGCTCGAGGCAGAAACGTTCTCCACCGATTTTTTCGTCATCTCTCGTCGCCGCGTGTTCACAAAATTATACGAATTAACATGAATTAACGTTCAGAAAATTAGATATGAATTAATCGGCGAGAATCACTCGAGGAGTGTATTACGAGCGACGGTTCACTTTGTAGTAAATCGTGAATCAATAGTATAATTGATATGAATTAAAATATACACGATAAATTTATATATTTAAAATCAGGAAAACAATCGTCATTGATTAACCGCGGGTAGACAGATGAGAAAATTTTAAAATATTAAAATATACACGATAAGTGTATATTTAAAATCAGGAAAACAATCGTCGTTGATTAACTGCGGGTAGACAAATGAAAAAATTTTTAAAGATGCGACGATTGTAAATGATTCTAAACCTCTAAATCCGCGTGTTGCAGAGTATAATATAATCGTTATGCGCATCTCCACGTGGGCTGCGGTTAACGAGAGCTTTAACGAGTTCCGACTCACGACTATCACTTATACGATAATGGAAGCAAATACGCGTAAATTGATTCTCTCGTTTCGTAAAAACGACCATCTTCGAGCCCCAATTAAAATTTACGCGAGCAATAAGTAACGATTTTATTCGACGAATTATTCCTCGCTCGATTTTAAACGATTTTTTTTAAAACGACTCTCCTTCCTATCTATCCTTTCCTCTTAAACGCAGGTGCACATACACACACACACATATATTTATATATTGGACTCCATTCCTGCTCGATGATGGAGCGCGCGCATAAAAGTTCTCACGATGATCGCACTTAACAAGCCTTTGCTCGGGCTACAGTCTTCTCCGTATCGATACACACCGAGCTACGCGATTCCCCTCTGCCGATATTTCGGGTAATTAAGATTACGAGGCACGTCGATTACCGGCGAGGAGACGGGCCGTCGCGTGTTTCCCAACACGCCCGTCCCCCCCCGATATCATTCCCATTTACCCGAACTATGCCGAAGTTGGCCGGCTTATCTCGAAAACACGGGCCATCCATCGGATGTTCCGGAAACATCCGCGTTCCTCTTCCCCCACTCTTGCTCTTCTACCCCCACCACGCGGGCGGGACCCACACACGCGCACGCACCGAGTTGGGAATTCTCGTTGGCCGGGAGAGGATGGTAGGCGAGAGGTAGCCACGGTTATTTATCCCTCGTTTCTCTCCTTATCTTGTTTCACGCGACGCGAGCGCTCGCGAGGAGGGAAAAAAAGTTGTTAACAGCCGGCCGTGTATCGGTACATTAGAACCGATAGAAATACCACCGCGTCGCCCGTGGCAAATCGACGAATCTTTTAGAGACCCGTTAAGGACGTATTCATTCGTAGGTTCTTTTTCTTCTTTTTTCCGTGCTTACGATTGTATTTTCTTTCTCAAATTTGTAGTCTCGTCGTATATCGGGAGAAACGTTTCAGAAAATAGAGCTATTTCTATTAAACATTTAAAGATGTTTGTCGGTCTTCGATCTCGTTTAATACACAGTGTCCCCGGATTAAAGGATCGAACTGCAAACGGTAAAACGTTTCACGGTGCCTTCACGGAATGCGAGCTTGACATTTTAAGGAAACTCAATTTATCTCTTCGAATTTCGACAAGATCCTTATCTCGGCCTTAGTTGGAGGGAACGGCGCTATTAGTCATTCTTTCCCTCGACGATCCATCTTTCGTGAAAATGTTTCTTCCGTCCATTCTTCAACAGTCG